>NW_015653484.1:41909-53565 GCF_001515625.1 Sinocyclocheilus rhinocerous
GAATGAATGAACTGAATGAATGCAGAGAAGGCTGTAACTCGAGTCCGCCTCTCCATTGTTAAACTGCAGTAAGTGAACTTAAAGTTAACATCTGAGATCGTACAATAAGGTAGAAATTGAGCGTGTTCCTCATGTTTGTAATGCCTTGTTTATAGCTGAATTGATATCATTGCGTGTTCCAGTGCCTTTCAATAGCTATACTCCCGGCAGGGAATCTCAGTCACCGTTAGCTGAACGGAGTTAAACTGCAGGAATTAAAAGGGAAATAAATCGGTGGATAAAGAAGTTTTGAGCGTGTTCCTTGCGCACGTGCAGCACAGCGACGCTATTGGTAAACAAACCCCTACGGTGTGGCTAAGCTAACGAAACAGTTGTTTACATTGAAGTCTATGCTAAAGCCTTTAGCCTCAAAGGTTAGCAGTTAGCATTAACATCCAGTGGTTGAATGCAGTGTCTGTTTGGGCAACGATAAAGTGATTTAACCCTTTAAACATCTAAACTAATACACCTGTTGGTCTCTTTCTCTCTCTTATTCCTCCCTTTTCTCACTTCTTACCACTTTATCTTATTTTACTAGAAAGGGAAATACTGACTCACAATTATTAATTGTGCCAAATCCAAATTTAATTAAACATTAAATTTATTTGGAATCATTCAAATTTCCCCCTCAGATCATTTCATATGATCATTATTTTCTAGTATTCCCTCTTATGCCTAATTATCTTAGGTACGAATAAGCCTTGAACTTTTAAAGTTTAAGTAAACTTATTCTACCTAATTGATTTTATTACCTATCAATAAATTCTATACAGACTTATACTTACTCATTATTTTATTGCGTTTTACCCCTTTTCTTCCTGTTTGGTTATACACTTAGCCATTATTGTTTCATTTACTGATTTCCTTTTTTATTTAATTTAATTTTTTACTTATTTTGCCCATTTATTACTTTTTAATTTTACTTTACTTACCATTTTCTTTCCTCTGTATATCCTAGCTTGGTAACGACACACCTGAGCCCTAATAGGAGACATTGTTATCCCTCACTACGAGTTCAAATAAATTAGAAAGACAACTATCTTTCACTTAAATTAAATTTTTTGTTTTGATTAGTTGTGCAGCAACTAAAAACAACACTACTCGTAGTTGGGCATAACAGCAACAGAGCCTGCTAGTGGACATGATCCACTCAGTTTACCGAGTCTCCTTCCCTTCTCTCCTGTCTCTCCTGCTTTCCTTCCTCTTTACTCTTCACATGTGTAGGGACCTGTAAGAACCATCAATCAATTCTATGTGAATGAAATACACAATCTTGTCGAAGAAGACGAATCATCCTTATGAATTTGATTGTAATCAACCCCTCCTTCGTTCTTCCTAACCTCCCTACATTTGGAAACGCAATCCAAATTTTAGCATCTCATCCAACGCTGAGATCAATTTAATAGAGATAAGTGTTGAACAACTGTCACCTTCGCAGCCTCCCTGGTGAGCGGCCCAACTGTAAGGTGTACGGTGTCAATCCTGTCAGACTAAGAAAAGAGATATCAACATTATTATTGCATTCTTTTGTCTAAAACAGAGATCTAATAATATTGTTTACCTTCTTGATAACAACATTCAATAAAAAAAAAAGAATTTCTCTAACTGAAAAGGAATTGTTTCTTTTCATTGAATATTCCAGATTGAACTAAAACATATTAAATTTACTAATTGAACTTTATCACCTGTACCTAAATAACCTGATGCCTGCACCAGTACAGTAACTGTCATGGAGGTGTCTCTGAGTATGATCAAAAACTTGACTTAATCCGAGTCGGGGGACGACTCCGCCGAGCTGAGGGCCTAGATCCAGACACAATACATCCCATAATACTAGACCCTAAACATCAGATTACAATGCTCTTAATCAAAGAATATGACAACCAGCTTCTGCATCCAGGTCCAGAACGGGTCTTAGGTGAAATCAGACGCAAGTACTGGATCCTGCGTGGCAGAGAATCCATCAAGAAACACCAGTACAATTGTGAGACTTGTCAAAAGTGGAGAGCAAGTCCAGTAATTCCGAAGATGGCAGACTTGCCCCCCTCATGACTAAGACTGTACAAACCACCTTTCTGGTCCACTGGTATAGACTGTTTTGGCCCTTTCACTATTAAGATAGGCAGATGCACAGAGAAGCGCTGGGGCATCATATTCAAATGTATGACAACAAGTTGCATACATCTTGATCTTTTAGAGATCATGGACACGGATGCCTTCCTGATGGCGTTAAGACGATTTGTATCACGTCGTAGTAAGCCATATGAGATACTGGCTGATAGAGGCGATAGAGGCAGAGGAGGAGCCACTGAACTCCAGGAAGTCTTCGCATCGTTACAAGGTCCACTTGAAGAACTTGAAGAACATCAGGAAATTGCTTTCCAGTTTAACCCTCCACATGCTCCACACTTTGGAGGAACCTGGGAGCGAGAGGTATGGTCCGTGAAAACTGCTCTTCGGGTAGTCTTGGGCAATCGAACAGTGACTGAAGCAGTCTTGCATACAGTGTTGGTAGAGGTCGAGGGAATCCTCAACTCTAAGCCACTCGGTTACGTTTCATCAGATGTTGCCGACCCAGACCCTGTCACACCGAATCTGTTACTGATGGGTCGTCGGGATGCCTCACTCCCACAAGCAATCTACTCATCTAGTGATCTGTTAGGGAGAAGACGGTGGCGACACAGCCAAATTTTAGCCGATCACTTTTGGGTACAGTTTATCCGGCATTACTTACCAAGTCTACAGCCCTGCCAAAAATGGCAAAAGGACACTGCCAATCTGAGTACTGAACAGATCGTCATGATAGTTGATCCACAGTTGCCCCGAGCTTTGTGGCCTATTGGCAGAGTGACTAAAACATTTGCAGGAGTAGATAATCGTATACGCACTGCAGAAGTGCAAGTGAAAGGGCGCACTTATCTATGGCCTGTTGCCCGGTTAGTTAAGTTGCCATCGTGGGAGGATGAGGAAGAAAATAGTAACTGACACTGAGACTTTCCTAAATAATTACAAATTTAGATACTAAATTTGGGGGCGGCAATGTAGGAAAGTCTTTTCCTTTAGTTTCACTTTAATATTTTACCACTAGAGGGCGCATATCTTTCATCTTACTGATACCTATACACCTTCCCTTTAAGACACTGCGTTTTATACACCACACGCGCTGGGTCAGAGTGAGCATCCGAACTTTAAAGTTGTGTGCATTCATGCAGAAAAGTAAGTTTATTTTGCATTCTCTAGCAGAAACATGCATGTCAATAATGTTGATGTTATTGTGATGATGTTGTTAATCTTGTAAGCGCATATTTGCACAGTATTATGTTATTTGTTTATCTACGTTAGGAAGCTAACATGCTAGTTTCACGTGCAATAGTACATTGTTATTTAATATAAATCTTGATCTGTTAGCCATTTTAAGATAGTTTGAGATGCTACACTATCATAATTATGAATTTGTAAGAGAATTTCAGACCATTGATGATTATTTATCTGTTTATGTTCAGAATGTAAATGTTTAACATCTGTACTAAGTTAATAGAAAGGCTGTAATATTTTATATCTCATTTACACAATTTTCCTCTATTTCAGACCACACACACACATACACACCCCAAATACCCCAATACTTTTGCCTGTATACATTTATGCTCACCAAAGTGGCCTGTATAAACCCAACTCATTAAAGCTTTCTTGGATGTGACTCTCTGAGCCCTTTACTCTCTTACCGGAGTCGCCAGTTTTCAAAGGTCTATCAGAACAATCCAGAGGTTCCACCTCTACAGACACATCATACAAATTTCAACCCATTTGTGACCTCAACCTGGTAACCTACAACCCAGTAGCAGACGCTGGAAGCTGCATCAAGCATTACTGGTAGAAATGGGAGGAGAAGATAGCAGAGACTATTTACACTAACTCCGCCCACCAACGTGTGGTTGGGTTACACAAGATTACAAAAGACACCTTTCATACGACGACTCCAGTGGAAGTAGGTAATAAAGGGCATAATTTTAGCAGTTATTTTTTTGACGTGATCTACCCGAGTTCGCATCCGCCTTTTGCCGAACTCATTCTTCTCCCTTTTCAGGTCTATGCAATTGCACATATTGCTGTAAACTTGAGATTTCACATTTTCATTGTCTTAAACTAATTATTTCCTCACTTTCTCTCTTTCTGCAACTTGTGTGAATGCGTGTGTTTATGTGTTAGATTAGTTTATATGTCTTAGATTTATCCAATAAAGCCTTATTTATATTGAAAAGAGAAGTATCTTGTGTTTTGTGCTTACAAGTTAATGTCTTAAACTGCCGATCTTGTTACTGTTACTAATTAATAGTGTTTTCACTATATTTTGGATATTAATATCCATTGCAGAGTTGATGTTATACGGCTCGTTCAATGAATCGCTGGCCGTCTCAGTGATCAGCCGTAAAACAGTGATTCTGTCCAAATTCCCTTTAAAATCTTAAATGATTCCCTTTGAGCTAAATTGACCTGTTTCCCTTACACTCTTCATGCCCCAGATTAGGTACAATACTCCCATCCACACATATTATAATCTAGATCCTAATCCGGAGTCATAGATATATTTAATTAGTGCTCTGTATACCTGTCTATCCATTAAACCTTTTCCTAAAATATCTTCATGTGTCAATATTTCCTCCCCAAAGTGACTAAATAATATGTCACGATATAGACTATATTTACTACACCTAAAAAGTACATGATATACATTTTCAGATACACCACATACATCGCATAACCCATTTTCATGTAAACCCATAAGTGCCAGTGTTGATTTCAACCCTGTATGTCCCAGTCTTAATCTAGACAGCCACACCTCTTCTTTCCTATTTCTTCCCTGACAATTTATCCTCCCTACTGTCTGCGTAATATTATAACACCATCTCCCTGTGCTGCTATTATCCCATCTAATTTGCCATTTATTCATTAACTTTTTCTTTAAAATCGACTTTGCCTCCTTTTTCCCCATAGGCACTTTAACATCCACCGCCATCTTGTCTAGTGCTTTTTTTGCTAGTTAATCAGCAACTTCATTACCAGATACCCCAACATGTGCTGGCACCCAACAAAAATATACCATTATTCCAGCCTCTTTCAATCTGTATAAAGATAGATACACTTCCATTAATAAATCTTCTCTGTCTGATCTCGCATGTGCTATACTAATTAAAGCTGAAGACGAATCTGAACATATTACCACTTTATTTGGTCTGACTTGTTCAACCCACTGTAGTCCTATTATTATAGCTGTTAACTCTGCAGTGTATACTGATAAATCATCTGGCAATTTCAAACTAATTCGTACTTTAAATTTGGGAATATATACACCTATTCCAACCTTTTGATTAACAGGTTCCTTAGATCCATCCGTAAATATTTGTAATGTTGAATAAAATGTATTATTATGAATAGCATTAACCTCCTTTCCAATGTATTCACCTTTGGGCTTGTCTAGTAAGCTCAAGTCTATAGTGGTTCAGGGACTCTCCATAGTGAGGCATCAGGCATCAGCCATACTCCTTGGCCCATACTCTACTCTTCCATCCAAAACTACATCCTCCATTATACGAATATTCCCAGCACTCCTACAGTACTTCTTTACGAGTGAGATGAGTACTTACTGATTGTTGAAGATTCACGCAATACGTCTGTCAATTTTATCCTTCTAAGTTCAAGAGAAACCATAAACCAAGGTATTTAAAAACAGGTACAACTTCCTTCCTCTTCTCTACCTGTTATTTTTGTCTCCTTTTTCAGACCACACCCTTTTTTCATGATCATCTTTTATGATTTCCGTTCAGACAAATAAATAAGGATAATTATCATAATGAATTGGTTTGAAAATTTGTTATTTATTTTACTTGTTCGTTGAAGGTGATAAAGTGAACGAAAATCTGATAGCGTCAAAGTGTAATGATCCGTTACAATATAAATCTAGAGATATGTTTGTTCCATTCTGTTTACAAAGGATCCTAACAGGCAGCGCAGTAAATAGGTAGGGTAATATGTTCTTGTAATATGATCTTGATAGATCATACACTGCTGCCCATGTCAAGGGGAAGCAAAGCCCATCTGTCCAAATCTCTATATATTTTCTGGTTTAATACATTATAATTTAGAGTGTACAAAGAGGAAAAGTCCTTTGGCAAATATATCCCCAGATACTGAATGTGTGATGAATTCCAATTAAAATTATACTTACTTATTAATTCTTGTGTGGGAGCGAAATTTAGTCTTATGAATATTGAGTGTATATCCAGAATAGCTCCCATACAACAATAAGATATCCATCAATAAAGGCACTTGTAAGCCTGGGTTTTGGAATGTCACGAGTACATCATCTACGTACAGACAGATGTTTTATACTGCTCCTCCTATAACTATCCCCTCTAAACCACCATCCTGTGTTATCATTTGAGCCAAGGGTTCAATAAAGAGGTTCAAAAGACAAGGACTGATGGGCAACCCTGTCAACCTCCTCTTTGTAGAACTATTGAATTAGACTATCATTCATTTTTATTCTAGCTGTTGCTGGTGATGAGTATAATGTCTTTATACATTTTATTAAATTTTTACTGAACCCAAATATATCATAACTTGGTAAATAAATTCCCAACCAAAAGAATCAAAAGCCTTCTCAGCTGAGAAGGATCGCTTTATTTTTCCTTTTATTTATATGGTCGATAATGTGCAGGGATCTCTGAATCTTATCGTGGATTTGCCTATCCCTGACAAATCCAGTTTGGTCTGGGTCTTAAAGGAATGGTATAAACTTTTCCATCAAGATTGATGCAAACAATTTATAGTCCGAATTCAATACACTTATTGGCCTATATGATTTGCAGTCAAGCTTGTCCTTACCCTCCTTTAATATTACAGAGATATAGACTTCCCCCCAAGATGGGACGAGGGACCCTCCTACCATAATATGATTAAAACTAGTTACAAGCAGTGGAATTAGTGGCTCCCTCAGTACCATTCCGGAGGTAATCCATCTGTACATGCTGGTTTACCAGATTTAAGATAAGTAAATGCCTTATCTATTTCCTCATTTGAGATCTCTGAAGTGAGTTTATCATTATGTTCTTTGCCTGGGTAGGGAGATTCAATGAATTTAAGAACTGTTCAATTTGTTGCCCACTTGCTCTCTCAGGTTGGGTATATAATAATATATAGTATGTTTCAAATGGTTTCTGAATTCCCTCCAAGTTTGTGATTTGACGTAGGGTCTCTAATTTTATATATTGCCCTGTGTACCTGCTGCCTATGTAGCCTCCAGGCCAGCAATTTGGTTGCTTTTGGACCTGCTTCATGAATCTTATTTTCTTTTCAACATCCTCAATGCGTATTTTATCAGTTTCCTGTTTTATTGGTCTCATTTGCAAAAGGACAGAAGGATCTTTTGTGGAACCATGAAGCAGCTCTAACTCCCTAAGTTTCGCTTCTAGATCAAACAATTTTTTAGCTTTTAACTTTTTTTTTGTAAAGGTGTGTAAGCTATTTTCCCCCTAATAAAAGCTTTTGCTGAAATATAGCTTATCAGACTCACTTCTCCATTATCATTGAGCTCTAAAACTACCTTCAGTTCTTCTATCAGTTTGATTTTAAATGTTTCATTGTTCAGCAAAACAGCATTTAGCCTCAATACAGTTTTTTTAGGGGCATGATCAAGATGTAGTTTTAAATATAATCCAGAGTGGTCCAAGAGGTCCCTCTGGCCTATTCTACAATCCTATTTTAGGCCTATTCTAATCCTATGTCAATCTTTGCCAGACATAAAGAAATAATCTATTCTTGAGAAAGTATTGTGACAGGCCAAGTAAAAAATCCTGATCTGTACCATTCACATATCACCAAATATCAATTAAGCATGAGTCACACATTATATTTCCCACCTGAATCTCAGAGGTAGACCTTTTCTTTCTTCCACCGCTTGAATCCAGCCTAGGATTTAGTAATATATACTGAACAAAATTATAAATGCAACACTTTTGTTTTTGCCCCCATTTTTCATGAGCTGAACTCAAAGATCTAAGACTTTTTCTATGTACACAAAAGGCCTATTTCTCTCAAATATTGTTCACAAATCTGTCAAAATCTGTGTTAGTGAGCACTTCTCCTTTGCCGAGATAATCCATCCACCTCACAGGTGTGGCATATCAAGATGCTGATTAGACAGCATGATTATTGCACAGGTGTGCCTTAGGCTGGCCACAATAAAAGGCCACTCTAAAATTTTTTTTTTAGTGCAGTTTTATCACACAGCACAATGCCACAGATGTCGCAAGTTTTGAGGGAGCGTGCAATTGGCATGCTGACTGCAGGAATGTCCACCAGAGCTGTTGCCCGTGAATTGAATGTTCATTTCTCTACCATAAGCCGTCTCCAAAGGCGTTTCAGAGAATTTGGCAGTGTTGCGTTTATAATTTTGTTCAGTGTATTTAGATCTCCTGCTCATATGAGTATACCATTTGTTTCATTTACTATTTAATTAAAAATCTTCTTGAAAAAAGATGTAATGCTCCCAGGCGGGGCATACACATTTAATAAAGTGACATCCTTATGTTCAAGTTTACCTTTAACAAGAATGTATCTGCCATCTTTGTCCTTTATTTCGGAGATTGATTCGAAACAGATTGAATTCGGTATTAAAAATCGCAACTCCCCTTTTCTAACCAGCTTTGCAAGAGGAGTAGAAAGTATTATGAAAACCAGTTTTCAAGCTTCTCATGTTCAACAATGGATAGATGGGTCTCTTGCCAGAATGCCAAATTAATGCCTTCTTCAATTTTGCTATCAGCTTACTCCTTTTAATGGGATTGTTTAGGCCATTTAAATTTAGAGATAATATATTATAAAACTGAAAAGACATTTTTATCTGCTCAAAAAAATACCAGCACCCAACTTATTCATACAACCAGACCTCAAGTAATAACATAAATAAGAGGTGGGGCCCCTCAATCTCAAACGAAAATAGAAAATGAAAGATCCAAAGGGGTTAATACTGCTTTGCATCAGCCTTTTGTAATAACAGATCGTGCATTAAAGAGGTCAATTTAACCCAAACACATTCTATTCAGTTTTTATGAATACCCATGTTAAGAGAGGGATTCATATTTAAATTTCCATCGTCCTAATTACCCCCAAGAGGTCTGTTACCGTTTACAAGTCTACTTTTTCTGTTTGACCTGGGAGGTAAAGCACTGATCAATTCTCCTCCGTCGGGTTCCCTCTTCCTCTGAAAACCTTTAAGTTTCTCTCTGATTACTTTCCTGGAAATCAGACAAACTCCCCCCTCGGCGCTTACGGGATACACTCCACGGAAGAAGTGATTTCCTCCTCCGTGACTCCTGCCGTCTTAGACACACTGCATAGACACACTGCATGATTTTCGACTGTCCCAGACGAAAGATTGGCATCATGAAACAATCGTGGCGATTTCTGTGATCATGGCTCCTAATCAGTGGTGTGAGAGATTGAAAGGTGGCCGTTGTCATGGTCTTGCGACCAAAGATAGCCTACGATCATTTTCTGACAGTGTCAGAAATTCAGCATGATCATCACACAGTGTGTTTGCTGCTACAACCCACGTTTACTGAGCAGCCAATTAAAATGCGATATGAAATCAACACGACATGGCGCTAAAACTGCTTACCTCAAGCTCTTATCCCTTCCCCTTTCGCCACTTCCACTTTTTTCAGCACACATAAAAACTACAACTGCCAAAGTGTGATTCGTCATGATCTTTTTGTATACTACTAGCCAGTGGCGGTTCTAGACCACAGTAATTGGGGGGGTCCAGTTACATCATTGTTTATGATGAGAAAATTCACCAGAGAGCAGGGGCCCATTCTTCATACATCGCTAACTCAGTTAGCTGGATTTGATTGTTGAAGCTCATCCTGGACTTGCCGTCATAGCAACAGGTCCGTAAGCTTAAACCTGCTCTGGAGCAGGCTTATTTCATGTAAACAGGATTAGATTGTATCTTTTTAAGTGGAATTGATATTTAAAATCTGTCCCAGCCACTGCTACTTTATTACAAGGGTACCCTACTAATCTGGGGACAATCATTTAAAATAATAATAATTAAAAAAATAATTCGCAAATAATAGTATAATGTGTAATCTATTATACCATAGACACAGCCAGTTTTACTCATTGAAAGATGTATTAGTGTAATGTGGTGTTTTGGGTTGTGTTTCTTGTTCATGTTTTCATGTCTTTTATTTTGGAGTTTAATCATGGTCCCTGTTTGTGTCATGCTTCCCTTGCCCTCATGTATTCATGCCATTGGTTCTCTTGTTCTTTGTGCCATGTTCTGATTGGTTGTCTTGGTCATGTGTCTTGTTTCCCATTGGTTTGTTCTTGTCATGTGACCCTCTTTGTCTGCTATAAGTAGCCCTCATGTTGCCATTGTCTTTCGTCGTGTATTGAAGTTGTAACCCGCTGTCGGTGAGTCTAGTCAGTTCATGCCACGTCAAGTCTGTTCATGCCACGTCAAGTCTGTTCATATTGTTTGGATGTTTGGATCACACTGTAAATAAACTGCACTTGGGTTCTCACTACGCTCGCCTTCAGTGGACGAATTCGTTACAGAAATTTTAAAAATATTTTTATTAAATTATTTTAGTACTTCAACTTAGTTATTTAATTTAATTTTATTAAATTTTATTTCTTTTCAGTAAATGCTTACTTTATTTCAAATAATGAAAATGTTTTTTAAAAGGGTTTAGTTAAAAATTTTTTGTACTTTTAGTTAAAAATACTAACCCTGCTGTGAACTATAAAAACAAGTGTTACCTTTCTGAAAGCATAGTTAAATCAAAACATATTCTTATTGGGAAAACTATAGTTTATATATGTGTCACATGATGATGGGCATGATTTAAATTGTTATCACATTTTTCTTGATACTATAGATCGCTTTAAATTACATTACATTGCACTGACAGCCCTCAAAATGAACCCAGCAGATCGCCTAGTTCGCCTCCGTCAAGGTAATCGCTCCATTGAGGATTATGTGGAGGACTTTTGTGGGCTTTGTCACCTAGTTGATTTTAATGAAACGTTCCTTAAGGACATTTTCCGCTATGGTTTGGAAACAAATGTATCTCATTTAATGCCACGCAATGCCCCTCAATGGACTCTGGAAAAATACATTGACTTTGCTTTGTTGCTGGCTGGTTCACTATCTACTGTGGGGGTTGCTGAGGAGGAACACAGCTATCCTACAGTACGCGCAACATCAGACCTTTTCCACGTCCCGACCATCATGTCAGGGGTTGCTCACGTCACGCCTGCTACTCCAGGGTCTGCTCACGTCACGTCTGCCAAGCCACAGCCTGCACACGTCATGTCTGCTACGTCAAAGCCTGCTCACATCATGCCCGCTACTCCAGGACCTGCTCACATCATTCCAGTTAAGTTAAAGTTTACTCATGTCATAAGGAGGCTGTTCATGAACTCTCTGTCTACCAAGTCAAAGCCTGATCACGTCATGTCTGCCAAACCAGAGTCTGCTAACATCATGTCTGCTGCCATTTCAGAGACTGCTCACGTTAAGCCTGAGTCCCCGGCCAAGATGGCCGCC
>NW_015653484.1:54730-54991 GCF_001515625.1 Sinocyclocheilus rhinocerous
CGCCATGGCTCCCCGATCTGCCTGCTCCGCCATGGCTCCCCACTCTGCCTGCTCCGCTTCATGGGCCTGGCCCTCCATCCCACCCCCTGGACCACCTCCAGTCCTCCACCCTCCTGGACGTTTTGTTGTGTTGGTTGGGGTGGATGTTGCATCAGAGCATCAGGAGCCGCCCTTAGAGGGGGGAATATGTAATGTGGTGTTTTGGGTTGTGTTTCTTGTTCATGTTTTCATGTCTTTTATTTTGGAGTTTAATCATGGTCC
>NW_015653484.1:55906-60353 GCF_001515625.1 Sinocyclocheilus rhinocerous
ATGTTGCCATTGTCTCTTGTCATGTATTGATGTTGTAACCCACTGTCGGTGAGTCTAGTCTGTTTATGCCACGTCAAGCCTGTTCATGTCAAGTCAAGTCTGTTCATGTCTAGTCAAGTCTGTTCATGTCTCGGATTATTGTTTGGATCACCTGTAACTAAACTGCACTTGGGTTCTTCACTACACTCGCCTTCAGTGGACTGATTCGTTACAATTAGTGATAAAATAATTACTTTATAATTGTATTGGAGTCTTAAACACACATGCTGTAGAGTTAATCTGAGTCGTGCATTAACTTGAGTGGTAACAGTGTTGCAGGCCCCGCCTTCAGAGACCCCACAGACAGATTACTGTTACCTGTAAAAAAGGATAATGTAAGAAGAACGGGAGAGTCGCGTCTGCTCTTTCACAGCTCCTCCGATGATCTGTTTATTTAATGCACAATCAATAAAATTACAGTACAAACCATTGCTTTTAAAGCATCACTTTACATTCTTTTGTCGGTGTCATTCTTCTTATGTCACTTTAGTGTCACCAACATCAAAATAAATCACATTCTGACACTCTTTTGTCTCATTTCATAATTTTACCCTTTGTTATGTTCCCCCTTTATAGTCTAGGGGCAGGAAAGGTGCATAACAAAATGTTGCAGAGAGAGAGAGTGAGATAATTCCCGTCTCCAGGTCCCCGGACAAGCCCAAATTACCACACCAGTTTAAAAGTAAAAAGATATACAAGTTTTATTTTAAGTAAATCAGTGGGATACAAACACAAGGCTTCAGGAGGGAAAATGGCCAAAATAACAAACAAAAGAAACTCCAACTGAGGGTTTGTGAAAATACCTTACTAGCTTCAAAATAAAAAAAGAAATAAAAGACAAACTCTTCCCTTAATCCCTTTCTAGTTAAACACAGGAGAAAACATGAATTCTCAAATTAAAGGGCATCCTCCTCCCTACAAATGATCCCACAATAAAGACAGAACAAAGTTGAAAAACAGATAATCTTTAAGGTAACTCTAGCCACACAGGCCAACACTGCACAACAGCATACAACTAGGGGTTTACTGTAACACTCTCCAACTATTTAATGGCAACTGTTCACACAGAGTTACCATACTCGCATAGAAGTTAGCACACAGCATACCTTCTTTAGTGTTCACACAACCCAACAAGTTACAACATAAACATTAAAAGTGACAAGTCCTGGGACCGTAAGATGACAGTCTCTCTCCCCATCTGGAAGTTTCTGGGTTTTTATATAGTGCTCCACTCACACCTTAACGAGCTGGAACACAAATCAGGTGGCAGTCCCAAACCTGTGATGTGGATAGTAGGAGGAGCAACAGAGAAGCGCAAAACAGAAAACATACAGAGACAAGCACTACATCTTACACCAGCAATTGAAAATACACATACGTCCCTATGGACATAACACCTTTTTAGTTAACAACTAAATACTCAACAGACATTTTATAAACAGCAATAATGATATTAATAACCAAAAAAATTTTTTGTATGAATTTACTCATCATATTAAATGTGAAATGGTATATTTCAAACTACTCTTCCTTCTTAAAACCAATGTGAAACACAATTCACTCCTTTTCTCCCCATAGGGGGAAGTCGTGGCCTAATGGTTAGAGAGTTGGACTGGTAACCAAAAGGTTGCGGGGTTCGAGTCTCGTACCAGCAGGGATTGTAGGTGGGGGAGTGAATGTACAGCGCTCTCTCCCACCTTCAATACCACGACTGAGGTGCCCTTGAGCAAGGCACCGAACCCCCAACTGCTCCCCGGGCGCCGCAGCAAAAAATGGCTGCCCACTAACCCAAATGTTTTCCCTTACAGGAACTTGCTCTGGGGGTCGGTCGCTTCCTGATGTCGGCCAGTTGATTTGATCTCTTAACCAGTGTAGGGATTCCTATCTATATAGACACTGATATGCCATTTGAATCAAACCATCATGAGGTCTAAACTAATCACCCCAGCACATGACTTCAATATTCGGGGGCGACTTCCTTTCAGTCTTGTCTCATCTACTCAGAGGAGTGATGAAAACTAATCAATCAATCAGGAGATAACATAGAGATCTTTTGTATCCGGACTATAACCTATAGATACCTTGTGATGTCTTGTGACCGCCAATGAATGGAACTATTATATCCAACAGGAAAATTGAATCAAACCATCATGAGGTCTAAACTAATCACCCCAGCACATGACTTCAATATTCGGGGGCGACTTCCTTTCAGTCTTGTCTCATCTACTCAGAGGAGTGATGAAAACTAATCAATCAATCAGGAGATAACATAGAGATCTTTTGTATCCGGACTATAACCTATAGATACCTTGTGATGTCTTGTGACCGCCAATGAATGGAACTATTATATCCAACAGGAAAAAGATGAGTAAAATAACTCACACCCTCAGGCTTGCAAAACAACGGACCTAAAGAACAGTGATAATGTGATTCAATCAAACTCAGCAAACCACCACGTGACTGTCAAGTCAAGTCACCTTTATTTATATAGCGCTTTTAACAATACAGATTGTGTCAAAGCAACTGAACAGCATTAATTAGGAAAATAGTGTGTTATAAATTGAAGCAACACCTCCCCCTTTACCTTTTGGACGCGGCTCATGTTTATAACAGTAATCTTGGGGGGTAGACTCATTTAAAATAATGTAATCATCAGGTTTTAGCCAGGTTTCTGTCAAACAGAGCACATCTAGTTTATGATCAGTGATCATATCATTTACAAAAAGTGCTTTCGTAGAAAGGGGCCTGATATTCAATAAGCCAAGCTTTATCATTTGTTTATCCATATTGCATCCGTTTTTTATTTGCTGAACATCAATTAAATTGTTACTCTTAATTTTGTTTGGACGTTTTTTGTATTTTCTAGTTCAGGGAACAGACACAATCTCTATAGTGTGATATCTAGGTGAAAGAATCTCTATGTGCTGAGAATTAACTGATTTCTGTGACATGAGGCGGCTAGCAGACGGTCGGTTTAGCCAGTCTGTCTGCTTCCTGACCTGGGCCCCAGTTAGTCAAGTACAAACTCTAAGACTATGTGCCATATTTCTAGAGAGAAGAGCGGCACCACCCCAGGAGGGATGAAGACCATCTCTTTTCAACAGGTCAGGTCTGCCCCAAAAACTCATCCAATTATCTATGAAACCTATGTTATTCTGCGGACACCACTTAGACATCCAGCCATTGAGTGACGACAGTCTGCTATGTACCTCGTCACCACGGTATGCAGGGAGGGGACCAGAGCATATTACAGTGTCTGACATCGTACTTGCAAGTTCACACACCTCTTTAATGTTATTTTTAGTGATCTCCGACTGGCGAAGTCGAACATCATTAGCGCCGGCGTGAATAACAATCTTACTGTATTTACGTTTAGCATTAGCCAGCACTTTTAAATTTGCCAAGATGTCAGGCGCTCTGGCTCCCGGTAAACATTGGACTATGGTGGCTGGTGTCTCTATTTTCACGTTCCGTACAATAGAATCGCCAATAACTAGAGCACTTTGATCAGGTTTCTCAGCGGGTGCGTCACTGAGTGGGGAGAACCTGCTTAATGTTTTGATCGGAACGGTAGAGCGGTGTTTTGACCCGCGACTATGCCGCCTCACAGTAACCCAGTTGCCCTGCTGCAGAGGCTCTGTTACCGGAACCGAACAATGTACAGGACTCCCTGAGCTAGTCGCATCCAAAGCCGTATCTAGAGCCCTCACATTCTTACTGTCCTCAATTAAAGTTTGGATGCGTGTCTCTAATTCTGAAATCTTCTCTGTCAGCCTAACTATTTCCCTGCATTTATCACATGAGAATCCCTCGTCGCCAACAGAGAGAGATAAACTATACATGTGGCAAGCGGTGCAAACAACAATAGCAGGAGAAAAAGCCATTACTCACCGTGATTGATGAATGATTCTTACTTACCACAGTTGTTTGATGAACTCGTGAAAAAAAGGAGCGAGAGAGAAAAGAAACAAGAGCGAGAAAAAGAAAAGAAAACAGCAATAGACGCGAATAGAAACGCGAATGGAAACGCGAATGACAAGCTAACCGGCTAACGAATGCTAATGCGCTGTACCTATTGAGAGTAAATAGGTACAATTAACAATTAAAATCTGAAATTGTGATTTCAGAGAGATTTGACAAGTCTACTTGAAAAGAACATGTTGATTAATGCATGATAAAGGAACAGTATGGGGCGTGGCTAAGTCCCGCAGCCACTATCTGATTGGAACAACGACCTGTGGGACGGACCAAAGTCGGCCTGCTTAAAAACGGACACAAAGCCCTCGTCGCTCGCTCTCTCTCTCTCTCTCTAGACCTTTGGCTTTGCGCCTTGGTGACCGTGCGACAAGGCGCTCCCATGCCGTAACATCACGAGCGAGACTCCAAAACTCAAACACTTCAGTTGAAA
>NW_015653484.1:60716-71411 GCF_001515625.1 Sinocyclocheilus rhinocerous
TTGCCAAGATTACGTTACCTAGCTCGTAGCTTACTTATCAAAGAACGTATTAGCCCGTTGCCGGGGAACCAGGGAAAATCAAATTGTTAAAATATACTGAGGTTAACGTCTCGCTGGACGACCGTTGATAAAGTATAAAAAGTATAAACAGAACAAGGACTAGTGGCTGCCCTGGAGACGAGACAAGGACGTCATGAATCTCCTCAAGCCTACTACAGCCGACTCAGACGAGCATACTTCGGAACTCGCAACGAACCGAACATGGAAGATGATCTAAACTTCAAAACTCTCTTCCTGAGAAACCTCCATCCTGGAGTAAGCCACCATCTGGGCGTTCTCGCATGTCCGCGGACAATGAATGCTCAACAGTTGCGTGACTTGGCACAGAAAGCCTACGGCAAACAGAAGATGGCCTCAGAAAAGGGCGCCAAAACCCCAACAGTTCTTGACTTCAACACTCAAAGTCAAGGTCTGGCTCTAGAGGGCGCCCAACATCAAGACCATGCCAAGCCGCCACACAAAGAGTGGAACACACCCTCGTCCAACAGAGAACGAGACTCCCATGCTGGTACCCGACCTAAACAGAGGAACAACCGCTGGGATGGACCGCGTGGACGACAACACTCACCTGGACGTCACTGGGAAAAACCTTGGGACCAATCCAGACCTCGTGAGACTCAATGGGACAGATCGTGGAATCAGCCCAACTCGTTTGGAAACTCAAGAGGAAAAGGCTCGTGGGAATCCAACGGAACCTCCAAGGGAAAACGACAGACACACCCTGGAGCACCCAGTCCAAGGAATCAACGAAGGAACTCGCAAAGATTCCAAGCTGACCAAGCTCAAACTGAATCCACACAAGAACAAAAGACATCACCGTGTTTCGACTCACAAGAGCTGATGAAAATGATGATGAAAGAGTTCTTCCACCGAAAGGAGGAGGATCGGAAGTGGGAAAAGAAAGAGAAACCAGAGTCAGCCTGACTAGCAGCCGGAAGAGAAGGCAGCGACCAGCTGACCCAACCAGCCACAGAGAACAGCACTCCTTCACCTCACTCTCAGAGAACCGTAACCTCCATAACTTCAGACGGACAAGAAATCCTACCTGAACAACCCGCAAAACAGTCAGAAACTGACCCAACACCTGATGCGTCAGATCACAGCAGCGTCCAACAAACACCTGCTGACGAAACCACTCAAGTTCCTGAAAGTGCTGTCTTGGTCATCTGCCACTCCTCCGACGAACACCAGATCAGTCCTGACATCCTACCTGTCTCATCCCAAACTCCAGTCCCTCAACTACTGGGCGACCTCATTGAGAAAGGTATAGCAAGAAAGTTTTACCTCTCCATCATCATTGAACGCCACATCAAAGTCGAAGCCCTTCTGGACACGGGAGCCGACATCACTCTAATGTCAACTGAACTCCTTGAAGAAGTCCAAGAAAGAACAAAGAGGTCTAATAGCACCCTCAAACTTCAAAGGTGCGAGCTGAACCTTCAAGCGTATTCCCACACGGGCCTACAACTAAAACACATGGCCCCAATTCACCTAACTGTGGGACCAATGGACCTTGTTCACCCAGTATACGTCTCACCACTCAACACGTATCCACTCCTCATTGGAAAAGACCTGCTTAATCGCTTTGAACCCTTAATTGACTTCAAGCAACTAAAGATATGGACGCAAGTCCGCGAGCCTCTACCCTTCCAGTCGGTAGACTCCAACGAGTCGCAGTGTCAAACCACAGACACCGCCGCCAACTCACTGACTGATGATGCAATGTCAAAGCCAGGGCCAGGGCCAAGCTCAATTCCAAGCAGCAAGAACCTGGACCCTTTCCTCTGCTCATTGCAGGCGCCTGACTCAGACTCAGGCCTCCTTCGAATCATGACTGCCATAAATGTCCATGACACATCAGTGTCCGACGCAGCATTAACCCTGTGGGCGGAGAACTCGGCTATCAGCCTGAAGCTATTCAGAGCATTGAATCAAGGACAGCAGAGCCTCCCACATGTCTCAAGACACAGCCGCTTCCCTCTCAGTCCCTGGTCGACAACCATGGCTACCTCCAAGATCATCTGCGCTGTGGATATACGATGGAACAACAGACACCTGAGTCACTACTTCCTCGTTGTCCCCAACCTACCTCATGACATCTGCATTGGAGCAGACATCATGGTCCGGCTCAATGCCTGTGTGGACATCGTGAACGACGTCATATGGGCTCCCCTGTCGCACCAACTTACCACTGCAGTCAACCTCAAGAACCTTCGATCTGGTCAAACAATGCCAGATGCATGCGCCATGATTAACGAACAAGAAGCCACAATACCTGCCTACAGCAAGAGTGCCAGTGTCCGCCTCAACATGCGAACCAGCCTAACTCTCAACAGTAAGCTAGGCTTCTTCCAACATTCCAGGACCTGCCTAAGACTAGGACTGACCTTTGAAGCCACACCTCTCATTGAAATGTCATCTCGGGCTGTGTATGTATTGTTCAACAACTGTACGGCCAAAGACATCAACATTCCCAAAGCCAGTCACCTGGGATGGCTCATCAACCAGACGTTCCATGACTTTGAGCTAACGGTACCGGTCATAGGCCACATACCAGCCCAACTACTGTCAGATGAATATGATGACACAGTAACGTTCACAAGACCCAATGGAACCATTGCCATCACTTCTATTCTGCCAGTGCCCAGAGAAAGCTGAATATGATGACACAGTAACGTTCACAAGACCCAATGAAACCATTGCCATCACTTCTATTCTACCAGTGCCCAGAGAAAGCGTCTGCCAATCAGAAATAACAGACGACACTCACCTCGCAGTCTACACTGTCTCAACACAGCCCGCGACAGAATCACTCGCACAGGTGACCATCAAGGCACAGAGCCCCTCAAATGACTCAACAATGGAGAAACCCTACGCCGGGTTCAATGCACAAATCCAACAGATCTTGAGTAAGGCGGATGCCCTCCACAAGGAAGCAGATCGCCAAGAACTCAAAGAGGTTCTGTACAAGTACAAGGACTCCTTCGCAAAGGACTCCCTGGACTGTGGACTGACCAACATCCACAGTGTGCGCATCCCATTACCCAAGTCCTGCACCAGGATTCAGTGATGGAGATGTTGTTTGTGTCTTGTGTGTGTCTGTCCTCTCTGCCTCTTGTTCCAGTGCCCGCTGACGTTCGCAATGGGAACCTCACCAAGCAAAAGGGGGATATATGTAGGGATTCCTATCTATATAGACACTGATATGCGATTTGAATCAAACCATCATGAGGTCTAAACTAATCACCCCAGCACATGACTTCAATATTTGGGGGCGACTTCCTTTCAGTCTTGTCTCATCTACTCAGAGGAGTGATGAAAACTAATCAATCAATCAGGAGATAACATAGAGATCTTTTGTATCCGGACTATAACCTATAGATACCTTGTGATGTCTTGTGACCGCCAATGAATGGAACTATTATATCCAACAGGAAAAGGATGAGTAAAGTAACTCACACCCTCAGACTTGCAAAACAACGGACCTAAAGAACAGTGATAATGTGATTCAATCAAACTCAGCAAACCACCACGTGACTGTATGGACCTCAGGAAATTTTTCCCCTCTTCCTTTATCTATTAAGAGAGGAAACACAGACATTGCATGGACCAAGTTTAAAAGACAACATTTAAAATCATTTGCGTGGCTAAGTCCCGCAGCCACTATCTGATTGGAACAATGACCTGTGGGACGGACCAAAGTCGGCCTGCTTAAAAACGGACACAAAGCCCTCGTCGCTGTCTCGCTCGCTCTCTCTCTCTCTAGACCTTTGGCTTTGCGCCTTGGTGACCGTGCGACAAGGCGCTCCCATTCCGTAACATCACGAGCGAGACTCCAAAACTCAAACACTTCAGTTGAAACTTTGTGACTGCCAGAGATCTTCAAAAGCCTAAAGTCTTGCAAACTCAGACTTTTCAGAAGAACTGCTCAAGCCTCTGCGTCATCAAGAAACCAACCAATCTCCGAAGGGAATTTTGGAAAATGAGTTAGAACTTTGAGAACTTCATGCAAACTCTGTAACTTTCATTCTTCAGAACTGTATGTGTGTGTGTGTGTGTGTGTGTATGTGTTTAGTTTAATGTAATCTAGAATAGCCAATAAATTCTTGTTTCATTTATAAAGTGTTGTCTGGTGTCATGAAATTTCATAAAGTTAAAACTCTGCCAAGATCATGTTACCTAGCTCGTAGCTTATAACTTATTAAAAGCATGTATTAACCCGTGGCCAGGGGAAAATACCAATATTCAAATAAAGCATGTACCCGTGGCCAGGGGAAAATACCAATATTCAAATTGTTAATATACACGGACGTTAACGTCTCGCTGGACGAGTTGTTGATACAGTGTAAACTATCAAATTTGAAATCAGTTCTAATCAGGTCTTTTGAATAATTAATTTCATTGTAAAATTCAATGAGTTAAATTCCTTACACCAGTATCCTCCTGCACTACTCTCTGCATCAGAGCTGGCCAGGTCACGGTCTCTGTCATCCATTTTGTCATTGCTTGTGTGTCTCACTGTCTTTTATTGTCTTTCAGGTCTCGTGGATCCGGGTGTCATCACTGGAGCTTCTACAGGTAGGTCGTCCACCAGTAGCAACAGGTTCCGATGCAATGTCCTAGTCTTTCTACTGTCACAGTTCTCAGGGTATACTATGTATACAGGGTTGCTTGACACTTGTTCCTTCACAATATATACAGCTTTTTCCCAGTAGGACCGTAACTTTCCTGGGCCTCCTCGCTCCCCACCAGCACTCGGTCTCCTGCCTGCAGCACAACCCCCCTTTCCGGTCATACTGCGCTTTCCTTCTTGCACTTGACTGCCGACTGTGGCTCTCAGCGATCTTGTATGCTTCACTCATTCTGTATGCCCACTGCTTTGCATACCCCTTAGGTGTTGTTTCTTCCTCTGGCTCCACCAGACCGAAGATCAGATCCACTGGGAAATGGGGATGCCGTCCATACAGCAGGTAAAAGGGAGAGTACCCTGTAGACTCATGCTTGGTACAGTTGTATGGTTTTCAACCAGAGGTAAGTAGTTCTTCCATCTCTCATTTTCCCTGTCTGTCAACGTCCTCAGCATTTGCGAGAGGGTCCGGTTGAACCTTTCCACCAGGTTCCCTTGTGGATGGTATGGCGACGTTCGGGAGTGACCAATGCCAGCAAGTTGTCTGAGAGTTTGGAACAGTTAATTCTCAAATTCAAGGCCCTGATCATGGTGTAACTTAGCCGGGTACCCAAAGCGTGGGATATAGTCCTGGAACAATCATTCTGCTGCAGTCCGCCCTGACTTATTTTTGGTTGGGTAGGCCTGAGCAAACCTGGTAAAATTATCCATTACCACCAGGATATACTCATATCCCCCACGGCTTGGCTTCAAGTGGAGGTAATCTATACACACCAGCTCCATAGGTGAGTGCGTTGTAATACAACCCATAGGTGCTCGGACATATGCGGTGGGTTTCTTCTGCTTTATACAGGGACACATCCTGGTGACATACCCTTCTATCTCAGCCTTTATGTACGGCCAGTAGAATCGATCCCTTGCCATGCTTAGTACTCTCTCCGTCTCCACATGTCCCATCTTGTCGTGGAGGTGCTCAAGGTCCAGCTTCTTTTATTTGTTAGGCAGAACTAGTTGCTTTCTCTCCATTGTCCTTCGATAGAGACGTTCCCCTTCCACATGTAGTTTGCTCCACTCGTACATGAGCTTCCTGCTGTTCCCTGTCAAGTTTCCTCTCATTTCCTCTGTTGGGTTGACCCCATTAACTTTCCACTGCCTTACTTGCGAAATCACTGGATCCTCCTTTTGGGCTGTGACCAGTTCTTCTAAGCTCATTTTCGGCAGCAAAGTATTAAATGGCTGTACTTTATCTTCCACAGTAGACATATACAAGGCAGCGATCCAGGCAACATCCTTTTCCCCGGATACACGACTACCCTCCCAGGCTGCTTGCACAATGCTGGTGCGTAACTCTTCTGTGCACTCAGACTCAAAAGCTTCAACGTCCAGGGGAAGACGGGACAGAGTGTCGGCGTCGATGTTAACTCGTCCTGGCTGGTATTTGATGTCGAACCGGAAGTCAGATAGCTCCCCGACCCAGCGATGGCCCACTGCATTCAGCTTCGCCGTGCTCATCACGTATGTCAGCGGGTTGTTGTCAGTGTACACCGTGAAGTGCTGGTCATAGAACAGGTAGTTCCGGAATTTTTCGCAGACTGCCCACTTCAAGGCCAGGAACTCAAGCTTCCCACTGTGCAACCGATAGTTCTTCTCAGCCTTCGTCAGTGTCCTGGACCCATACCCAATTACCTTCGGTTTCTCATCCTGTCGCTGGTAGAGGATCGCCCCCAGGCCTTCTTCAGATGCATCGGTGTGGAGCGTAAAAGGTAGGTTAAAGTCTGGATATGCCAGCACTGGTGGTTCTTCTAACATGCTGACTAGTCTCTCCAGGGCCTGCTGATGGTCTGTCATCCATTCTACCCGAGTCTTTGAGGGAACTTGTGGCCCCTTAACATTCCTTCGGCTGTGCAAGTCTTGCTCTGGCCCTGTCTTCGCCTGCAGCAACTCGCACAAGGGATTTGCAACTCTGGAGAAGTCCTGGATAAATGTCCGGTAATAGCTGAGGAAACCCAGTAGCCTTTGTACATCCCCAACCGTCTGAGGAGTCCTGCGTGTAAGAGTTCAAACAGCTTCCACGTCCCTTGGATCTACTCTCACTCCTTCAGCTGACACCAAGTACCCCACGTACCTGACCTCCCTCCGGAACATCTCATTTTTCAGGTTTCAGTTTTAAACAGTGACACCGAAGGGCTCTTAACACTCTCCTGAGCCTCTCAACATGCTCTTCAAATGACTTGGCATATCATAAGACGTCATCTAGGTAGGGTATACAGCATTTATCCCTTAACGAGTCAAGCATCTCTTCCATGCTGCGTTGAAAAGCAGCAGGTGTGTTTGACAGGCCAAAAGGGATCCGGACCCACTCATACAGCCCCCAAGGTGTAATGAACGCCATCATGTGTCTGGAACCCTCGTCGATAAAGCCCTGGTGGTAGGCCTTGCCCTGGTCTAGAATGCTAAAGCAGGAATATCCCCCATGCGTGTCGAATAACTCCTGTATCCTAGGCATTGTGTGTCGATCAGGGATGGTCTTTTTATTTAGGAGGCGGTAGTCCATACAGAGCCGGAGCTTGCCATCCTTTTTCCTAACACAGACAACTGGAGCAGCGTATGGCGACTTGGACTTGACAATCCATCCTTTGGCCAGGATTTCTTGTATATAGCCTTTTACTTCACTGAACAGTGGTTTCGGCATTACTGAATATGCTCGCTGAACTGGAATAGCATCTTGAAGAGTGATTGACATCTGCAGACTGGGGATGCATCCAATGTCATCGTCGTCTTTACTGAAGACGCTATACTCCTCGTATAACATCTTATGTACATTTTCACGTTGACTGTCACTTAGATGCCCCAAGTCAACAGGAGGATGCCACAAGCCCATGTTTGTATCTGCCTCTTGTATCACTGCAGTCCGAACCCTCACAGTCTGTCTTGCTCCACTTGTCCAGGATCCACTATTCTTTCTATCTGCTGCAGTGTTCTGAGAATCGTGCCCTGTGGTAGAGCTACGTCACATCCTGTGTAATTCCCTATGGGTACAGATTAGGGATGAGCGATATCTTATCATTTGCGATATACCGGTAAAAATTCTCCCCACGATAAGAATTAGTCTTCCTGCGATAATAATGATAAAGTCTAGTTGTTGACATATTTCTGTGTGTGACAGTGTGGAGCGACATCACGGAAAGCGGACGTGAAATTGAGGAGGAGTAGCCTATATCGCTAAATGAGGAACTCGAGCTCCTTTTACAATCTGTAACTGGTTTGGTTAGGGCTGTACAGTGCACAAAAAAATCAGTCTGAATAAATGTACTACAGTAGCACGTGTGCGATACAGTTTTGCATGTGTATGAGCCTGTTTACAAAACTGTTCTCCAACAAAGATATAATTTATCGACATGCTTTTTCTCCAAATTAACTTAATAACATAGTCGAGTGTTTGAAATACTTCTTTTTGTGACCAGACGTGGTTTCATATTACAGAATGATAGTATTATATACAGTGATAAAGGCCATGTCGATTAACATTGCATTATAAATATACTTTCCTTATAAAAATACCCAAGATTGAAGAACACAGATAAACCATATATTTTGTGCAGTCGTGTGTTTATTTTCCTCAAGTTTCATCAGTTACAATGTCTCTACCTCCGTTGTGCGTTTTATTCAGCGATAACTGGATACCTTCCTGGAGCATCGTCAGTAGTATTTCTTCTGCTATGGATATGTGGAGTTTCTGTGCAAGAGCGCCCTCCGGCTTCCAGTATGAATTAAACAGTCATTACATTACGTGTGTACTCATTAATGCTCACAACACCCTATTTTGGGTAAAAATAGGAAAGATAATACTTTTCTTAAAAGAAACAGGATTCCCTGAATTATCGGCATTGATATCGTAATAAATACCAGAAATATCGTGATATATTTTTAAGCCCATATCGCCCATCCCTAGTACAGATATGCATGAGTCACCTCTGTTAGGTACCTCCAGGTGCCCCTCTCCAATATCCAACCATTTCAGGTGGGTGTTATCCTCTTGTGGCTCAAACAAGACTACAGAGTCCAACAGAGCTAACTTTGGCATGATGCAGCATTGCACCCAGACAACCTGCCCTGCCGGAATGATGACTCCTCTCTGGCTGACCTTCAGACGACCACATTCATCTTCTTCTGCTGTCCGTATAACTTCAATTAGGGTTTGTGCCTTTTCGTTTGGGACATCAATGGCTCCAGCTAATAGAGCGGTGAATGTTTGCATGAGCTGTTCGGGTTGCCCCTGAATCAGTTCTTCAATCACACTGAAGCCCAGTAGTGGTCTCTCAATTGACATTTTGCTTACCAGGAACGGTACATTGATGGAAAGGCTGGGAACCTCGTTTCCCAGCAGGTTGACTGTAATGACTGTCCATCTGTTGTAGCAAATTAGCTCAAAAGGGAAATGTATATACATAATTACAGTTAATTATGATTAATTACAATTATTTATATCAGCTGCCAGTAGTAACTGTAGCAGAATTAAATTGGCATCAACCAATCTGTTCGTCCAGCGAATATTCAGTGTAAGTTCATATCAACTCTAGGAAAGGTTGTTGCATAGGTATAAACATATAATATACACTCTCAATTAGATGATCTGAAGACGAATTCATAGAGACCAAACATGGTATATGTAAGGTTACATGAATGAGTGGTTCTATCAGAAGCATGCATAAAACAGTATACAATACAAAAGACAATATACAAGAACAGTAACAACATACACAATGACCTGAAGTATATGTGTGTTCATTCAAAGAAAGGTTTTCCTATGAATTAATTAGAGAAGAGTCCATTTTTATGGACATTATGTGTTTCTGTTTTTGAGAGACTTGAGTAAGAGTTGATTCTGTCTACATACCTTTAGGTCGTAAAAGTTTCTGATCTGGCTGAGGGGTCCATCAACCAATCTGTTCGTCCAGCGAATATTCAGTGTAAGTTCATATCAACTCTAGGAAAGGATATTTACGTGGCCACAGAAAATGCTTTCATACAGTATTAATGCATTAGAGCATGTAGTAAGGATCAAAATCGTAAAGGGACTGATTATTTGTTAATCTAATGAATAATTGATTTTTTAAATCTAATGAACAAATGTGTGTCTGATTGGTCCAAATGCTACAGTCGAATGGAATTGGATCTCCATTAACTGCATATACCTCCAGATCTTTCCCACATCCCAGTAGGTCTCGCAGTGTTCTCAGCTCAACATCAGTTAGGTATTTCTCCTTCCACACACGATCAATTATGCTAACCTGTGCCCTTGTGTCCAGCAGTGCTCTCACGGTGAGTCCATTTAAGTTGCACTGGGTTAATTATTTGCTTCCTATTAGTTTAATTATGGTGTCAGTTTTGGTCTGGCCAAGTCCTGTGTTCCACTTTCGGGTCTGTCGATCCGTCCTTTTTTCTTTGATTGGTGCGTCTTTGATCTGTGGCTTTTCTTCCTACTGGTCGTAAGTAGGTTGTTTCCCTGCCGCTGAGGTCGTCTCAAGCACCCAGCTGCCTGGTGCCCCTCCTCACCGCAAATGAAGCAATGTGGACCGTCCTGTCTCCCTTCACCTGTACACTGTGGACAGCACTGTGAGCGGCTCACTCTGCGTGAAACAGGTTGACTTGGCAACGACTCGATGGTGATTGGGAGTTTCTTCCCAGTGGAAAGTGAAAAAGAGCTAAGAGAGACATCAGCTGAGATCCTAGGATCTTTGGTGAATGGAAAGTCGAGGCCGAGGCCTGGCAGGAACTTAAGGGTTGCAGAAGCGTTCTAGCTCACATCCTCATCTTCTCGGAGTCTAACAGAACCGCAGACTGACTGAGGCTTGAGCTCACACCTCCGGGAGGTCACAGAGCCAATGGTGGCTTTCACTTTTGGAGGGAAAGTTTACGACTCTTTGTCTTAGAGCATGGTATTTTGCATATGTAATTTGATTGGGTGTTGATGCAAAAACTACTAAAGATTCTTAGAACACTAATAT
>NW_015653484.1:73972-77348 GCF_001515625.1 Sinocyclocheilus rhinocerous
CAACATACACAGTGACCTGAAGGATATGTGTGTTCATTCAAAGAAAAGTTTACCTATGAATTAATTAGAGAAGAGTCCATTTTTATGGACATTATGTGTTTCTGTTTTTGAGAGACTTGAGTAAGAGTTGATTCTGTCTACATACCTTTAGGTCGTAAAAGTTTCTGATCTGGCTGAGGGGTCCTGGTTGCCATGGTAACCAGGGGCCTGTGGTCGTTCCCAGACATGCTGGCACCCAGTATGTTTATTGGGTGAGGGGTCTGTGATTATTTGTTAATCTAATGAATAATTGATTTTTTAAATCTAATGAACAAATGTGTGTCTGATTGGTCCAAATGCTACAGTCGAATGGAATTGGATCTCCATTAACTGCATATACCTCCAGATCTTTCCCACATCCCAGTAGGTCTCGCAGTGTTCTCAGCTCAACATCAGTTAGGTATTTCTCCTTCCACACACGATCAATTATGCTAACCTGTGCCCTTGTGTCCAGCAGTGCTCTCACGGTGAGTCCATTTAAGTTGCACTGGGTTAATTATTTGCTTCCTATTAGTTTAATTATGGTGTCAGTTTTGGTCTGGCCAAGTCCTGTGTTCCACTTTCGGGTCTGTCGATCCGTCCTTTTTTCTTTGATTGGTGCGTCTTTGATCTGTGGCTTTTCTTCCTACTGGTCGTAAGTAGGTTGTTTCCCTGCCGCTGAGGTCGTCTCAAGCACCCAGCTGCCTGGTGCCCCTCCTCACCGCAAATGAAGCAATGTGGACCGTCCTGTCTCCCTTCACCTGTACACTGTGGACAGCACTGTGAGCGGCTCACTCTGCGTGAAACAGGTTGACTTGGCAACATTGGCAACCCCTCTCCACCCGTGCCGCCATGGAGTGTTGTAGTGCGTCAACCATGTTGGTTAGGGCGTCAATTCTTGCGGCCAGTTGTTTAATCGGGTCATTTTGGGTTTTTTTCACAGCAGCCTCTGTTCTTCCCCCCTCGTCGCTGCCAGGTTCACGGTGTACTTGAGCACTACTTGCTGTGGACTCTTTTGTTTTGGTCGCCGGGCCCAGCCGTTGCAGTCTCTCATTTTCATCGCTTGTGATTTTCATTACGTGTCTGAGGATGGTATCATTGGTCACATTACTGTCAGCAAGCAGCGGCTTCAATTCGCTGCGGATGTCCTTGCATCGATGACTCAGGCCCTGGTACACTGTGTGTAAAAACACGTCTTGCACAGTGGCTGCACTATACTTGCGGTTTGAATCAGCTTGCCTCGCTGCAAAAAGTATTTTCTGTTTTAACCCCATTACTACAATTCTTGAAATAGTTCTGTGCTGCTCCGATCTCCCAGGTGTGATTGTCGTATCATCCTTATTTATCAGCATGTCCGTGAAAATGCCAGGCTTGATGATTCTTAGCACACCTCTGACAATGTCGGTATTGCTGAAGTTCTCTCTGAGCCCAGCGTCTATTTGTCTGCATATGTGATATGTGATGTCCGACAAGTGGTCCCCAATCTGGCCTCCATGTATCTTGAACTCGCAGGGCTGGATACATGGGAGACCTACCATTGGAAATATACTGCCGTGAGCTGCACGCTGAGGTCGTTCAGTCTGGTGCAGAGGTAACAGGCATTACCCTGTGCTGCACTATGTATCAGGTCAGTGTGTCCGGTAGGTGACACGTGTTGACGGATTCTCCTGCCAAGTTCTTCGTACTCTGCAAGCATTTTTTGCATATCTAGGTCTGCTTCAGATCCAACCCCTCTAATGCCCCCTGAGTTTGTGTTGTGATGGTGGTAAGTAAGTGTCGTCATTCAGTGTCTGTTCATCAGTGGTGGGTGAATGTGACATGTGTAAGGTGAGTGTTTGTATCAACATCAGATGTACATACAGTAATGTAAATCAGTTCTGCTAATTTTACGGTCTCTTGCAACGACAGCAGTTCACTCATACTTTGATCCTCTGTCTCAAGCAAGGATTCACTTGACATGAAGGCAATGATGTACTTGAAACAACCTTCACTGTCCTCCAGGTCCAGTTCAGATGAATCTTTACCTCGTACAGGCCCGATGGCCTTGGCAATGTGGAACAGTTCATCAGTAGGTAGTGTGATTAGATATTTTCGGATGTCCCACACCAAGCATTTCCTTGTACGATCCGCCATGACATTGTTCTCATTCATCCTTTCCGGAACCTCCTTAACCTCAGGATGAAGACAGGCAGTCTGTCCAACCCTCTGTGTGCTTCGTTGTCACCGTTGATGCAGCAGCTGCCGACCTCTAGCCCCAGCACCACCTGGTCCCACAGTCCTGGAATCTTTGAATCAGCCTCCTCGTTTCATGTGGAGCCGATCTCGGACGAGCCCCCAATAATCTGCTGCAGGCCCCGCCTTCAGAGACCCCGCAGACAGATTAACGTTACCTGTAAAACAGGATAATGTAAGAAGAACGGGAGAGTCGTGTCTGCTTCTTCTTATATTTACATTACATTTACATTTAGCAGACGCTTTTATCCAAAGCGACTTAAAAATGAGGACAATAGAAGCAATCAAAAACTAACAAATGAGCAACAATATATAAGTGCAAATAACAAGTCTCGGTTAGCCTAACAGTATACGTAGCAAGGTATTTTATATATATATATATATATATACACACACACACACACACACACACAAAAAGAAAAACAAGTAGATAGAATAGAAAAAAATAGTAAGCTAGTGTTAGTTACATTAGTTAGTTATTTCTTACGTCACTTTAGTGTCACCAACATCAAAATAAATCACATTATGACACTCTTTTGTTTCATTTCGTCATTTTACCCTTTTTAGTTAACAACTAAATACTCAAAAGACATTTCATAAACAGCAATAATGATATTAATAACCACAAAGTGATTTAGTATGAATTTACTCATCATATTAAATGTGAAATGGTATATTTCAAACTACATTTGCTTCTTAAAACCATTGTGAAACACAATTCACTCCTTTTCTCCCCATAGGAGTACATTTATAATGGATCACCACAGATCCAGCAGCTCCCTAAGCTTTCTTCAGTGACTGGTCACGTGACTATCAAGCACGCCAAACGCGACTACAGAGTGAGCTTCCCAGAGATACTTAACACTATCAATTAACTCATAAACATGAACAAACAAACATTTTGTGACCCGAAAACAAGTAATACAACACTATAGTCAGATATTATGATCACTGGAGCATACTTAAATTACTTGAGAACTTAAATTACTTAGATTACTTGAATAACAAGTTTACCATGTTAGTGTGAACGTCACATATAACATAAATAACAAGTTCTCAAACTGCATCACCATTAAAGGGATACTTCACCAAAAAAATTAAAATTACCCCATGATTTACTCACCCT
>NW_015653484.1:77521-80021 GCF_001515625.1 Sinocyclocheilus rhinocerous
CAACATACACAGTGACCTGAAGGATATGTGTGTTCATTCAAAGAAAAGTTTACCTATGAATTAATTAGAGAAGAGTCCATTTTTATGGACATTATGTGTTTCTGTTTTTGAGAGACTTGAGTAAGAGTTGATTCTGTCTACATACCTTTAGGTCGTAAAAGTTTCTGATCTGGCTGAGGGGTCCTGGTTGCCATGGTAACCAGGGGCCTGTGGTCGTTCCCAGACATGCTGGCACCCAGTATGTTTATTGGGTGAGGGGTCTGTGATTATTTGTTAATCTAATGAATAATTGATTTTTTAAATCTAATGAACAAATGTGTGTCTGATTGGTCCAAATGCTACAGTCGAATGGAATTGGATCTCCATTAACTGCATATACCTCCAGATCTTTCCCACATCCCAGTAGGTCTCGCAGTGTTCTCAGCTCAACATCAGTTAGGTATTTCTCCTTCCACACACGATCAATTATGCTAACCTGTGCCCTTGTGTCCAGCAGTGCTCTCACGGTGAGTCCATTTAAGTTGCACTGGGTTAATTATTTGCTTCCTATTAGTTTAATTATGGTGTCAGTTTTGGTCTGGCCAAGTCCTGTGTTCCACTTTCGGGTCTGTCGATCCGTCCTTTTTTCTTTGATTGGTGCGTCTTTGATCTGTGGCTTTTCTTCCTACTGGTCGTAAGTAGGTTGTTTCCCTGCCGCTGAGGTCGTCTCAAGCACCCAGCTGCCTGGTGCCCCTCCTCACCGCAAATGAAGCAATGTGGACCGTCCTGTCTCCCTTCACCTGTACACTGTGGACAGCACTGTGAGCGGCTCACTCTGCGTGAAACAGGTTGACTTGGCAACATTGGCAACCCCTCTCCACCCGTGCCGCCATGGAGTGTTGTAGTGCGTCAACCATGTTGGTTAGGGCGTCAATTCTTGCGGCCAGTTGTTTAATCGGGTCATTTTGGGTTTTTTTCACAGCAGCCTCTGTTCTTCCCCCCTCGTCGCTGCCAGGTTCACGGTGTACTTGAGCACTACTTGCTGTGGACTCTTTTGTTTTGGTCGCCGGGCCCAGCCGTTGCAGTCTCTCATTTTCATCGCTTGTGATTTTCATTACGTGTCTGAGGATGGTATCATTGGTCACATTACTGTCAGCAAGCAGCGGCTTCAATTCGCTGCGGATGTCCTTGCATCGATGACTCAGGCCCTGGTACACTGTGTGTAAAAACACGTCTTGCACAGTGGCTGCACTATACTTGCGGTTTGAATCAGCTTGCCTCGCTGCAAAAAGTATTTTCTGTTTTAACCCCATTACTACAATTCTTGAAATAGTTCTGTGCTGCTCCGATCTCCCAGGTGTGATTGTCGTATCATCCTTATTTATCAGCATGTCCGTGAAAATGCCAGGCTTGATGATTCTTAGCACACCTCTGACAATGTCGGTATTGCTGAAGTTCTCTCTGAGCCCAGCGTCTATTTGTCTGCATATGTGATATGTGATGTCCGACAAGTGGTCCCCAATCTGGCCTCCATGTATCTTGAACTCGCAGGGCTGGATACATGGGAGACCTACCATTGGAAATATACTGCCGTGAGCTGCACGCTGAGGTCGTTCAGTCTGGTGCAGAGGTAACAGGCATTACCCTGTGCTGCACTATGTATCAGGTCAGTGTGTCCGGTAGGTGACACGTGTTGACGGATTCTCCTGCCAAGTTCTTCGTACTCTGCAAGCATTTTTTGCATATCTAGGTCTGCTTCAGATCCAACCCCTCTAATGCCCCCTGAGTTTGTGTTGTGATGGTGGTAAGTAAGTGTCGTCATTCAGTGTCTGTTCATCAGTGGTGGGTGAATGTGACATGTGTAAGGTGAGTGTTTGTATCAACATCAGATGTACATACAGTAATGTAAATCAGTTCTGCTAATTTTACGGTCTCTTGCAACGACAGCAGTTCACTCATACTTTGATCCTCTGTCTCAAGCAAGGATTCACTTGACATGAAGGCAATGATGTACTTGAAACAACCTTCACTGTCCTCCAGGTCCAGTTCAGATGAATCTTTACCTCGTACAGGCCCGATGGCCTTGGCAATGTGGAACAGTTCATCAGTAGGTAGTGTGATTAGATATTTTCGGATGTCCCACACCAAGCATTTCCTTGTACGATCCGCCATGACATTGTTCTCATTCATCCTTTCCGGAACCTCCTTAACCTCAGGATGAAGACAGGCAGTCTGTCCAACCCTCTGTGTGCTTCGTTGTCACCGTTGATGCAGCAGCTGCCGACCTCTAGCCCCAGCACCACCTGGTCCCACAGTCCTGGAATCTTTGAATCAGCCTCCTCGTTTCATGTGGAGCCGATCTCGGACGAGCCCCCAATAATCTGCTGCAGGCCCCGCCTTCAGAGACCCCGCAGACAGATTAACGTTACCTGTAAAACAGGATAATGTAAGAAGAACGGGAGAGTCGTGTCTGCTTCTTCTTATATTTACATTACATTTACATTTAGCAGACGCTTTTATC
>NW_015653484.1:90303-92262 GCF_001515625.1 Sinocyclocheilus rhinocerous
ATTTTTTGGACTTCAAATTTTGGGATACCATCCACTCCCATTATAAAGCATGGATTAGCCTGGACTTTATTTAATATAACTCCGATTGTATTCATCTGAAAGAAGAATGTCATATACACCTAGGATGGATTGAGGGTGAGTAAATCATGGGGTAATTAACATTTTGGGGTGAACTATCCCTTTAACGCTTTACATTCACCATACATTGTAATAATGCAACCACTGTATTATAGATATAAGTTTCTCTTTTAGTCCCTTTGCATTTACCTGTAAAACAGGATAATGTAAGAAGAACGGGAGATTCGCGTCTGCTCTTTCACAGCTCCTCCGATGATCTGAGGTCAGTTACCAGTCAGAATATCAAAATAAGTGTCCTTTTTTTCCTCTCCATGTAAATCAAAATATATATACAGTATATATATATATATATATATATATATATATATATGTGTAACCACTGTACTATAGATATAAGTTTCTCTTTTAGTCTCTTTGTATTTACCTGTAAAACAGGATAATGTAAGAAGAATGGGAGAGTCGCGTCTGCACTTTCACAGCTCCTCTGATGATCTGAGGAAACATGCGTAGTTCGTCGTCCTGGTCGCGACTCTCCAGTCAGAATATCAAAATAAGAGTCCTTTTTTTCCCTCTCCATGTAAATCAATGTACATGTTTTAGTTCGCACATAAACACTGCATAAGGAAATAATGTGATCATTGAACTTACAACAATATAAAAAAAACATAACACAGTTGTGTACTGTCACGGTGCGTAGCAGGGAAATGAGGAGACGATGTTCAAAACTTGACTTTTAATAAACAAACCAAATGAAAAGGAACACTAACATAGGGAGCGCAGGAGATACACATGGAATGATGTTTAAGACTCGACAAGAAAACATGAGGCAGACTACACATTTATACTAAACTTAACGAGGGACAGACAGGTGCGAGGAGTCAACTAATAATGAGACAACGAGAACAGGAAACCAAACCAAATATGGTCATAAGTAAACATGAGGGAGAATTAGAACTTGGGGAACAAAACACAAGAGACAGGAACACAGGCCTGACATGTACATACTTTGTGTGTATCACAACAGCTATTATGGGAGTGGCTTGATGGAGCGCAGGGGCCCGTTCTTCATATGTCGCTAACTCAGTTAGCTAGATTTGATTGTTGATGATTTGGCATGATCTTGGATTGTTTGGTTCTTCGAAGCTCGTCCCGGAGTTCCTGTCATAGCAACAGGTCCGTAAGCTTAAACCTGCTTGGGAGCAGGCTTATTTCATGTAACCAGGATTAGATTGCATATTTTTAGGCAGATTTGATACTTAAAATCATTTGAAAAATAATGTGTTTTTTGAACATTAAAGCATGTCAACATATTCTGTTACACCAAATACACAAAATAATGATCTTTAAAAAAGCATCATATGACCCCTTTAAAATTATAATAATTAAAAAATGAATTTGAAAATAATATAATACTGTTGTGTAGTCTATAATACTATAGACACAGCCAGTTTTACTCACTGAAATATTTATTAGTGATGAAATAATTACTTTATAATTGTATTGGAGTCTTACACACATGCTTGCTAATTACAACATTGAAATAAAAATGTAAAACCTGTACAAATGCTAGAAATCGTGAATATAAATAATTGGGAATCACGTAAAATATACAAATACATTAAAAACAGTGCACATTTCATTTATCTGTTATAACATTTATGTAGTTTTGATCGCTTGGCTGTTTCCTTATAAAGGTCCAGAAATTTGTCAACTTTTTCATCAGGTGTTTTTTTTTTATTATACAATGTCATTACGTTGCTGTTTTGCCACCAGCCCATCGCTGCATTGCTGATCGTGGTTTCGAGTATCAATACATCTGCCCTTTTCGGGGAACACGAGAACGTGCAGTAATCTTAGACAACTTAATCCAGATATTTTAAT
>NW_015653484.1:93459-99001 GCF_001515625.1 Sinocyclocheilus rhinocerous
GTTGCTGTCTTGCCGCCAGCCAATCGCTGCATTGCTGATCGTGGTCTCGAGTATCAATACATCTGCCCTTTTCGGGGAACACGAGAACGTGCAGTAATCTTAGACAACTTAATCCAGATATTTTAATCAAATCCGCAAATTCGTTTGAAGAACCAAATTAGCCAGAGCTCAGTTATCACAATTAGAAGATCTGGAATCTTTCAAGAACAAGGGTCCGTTCGTCGTACGTCGCTAACTCAGTTAGCTGGATATGATTGTTGATGATTTGGCGTGATCTTGGATTGGTTGGTTCTTCGAAGCTCATCCCGGAGTTGCTGTCATAGCAACAGGTCCGTAAACTTAAACCTGCTCGGGAGCAGGCTTATCGAATTAGCCAGATCCTGATTAGCGCAATGATATCATCTTGGATGTGACATTTAATCTCGGATGTAATAAGTGACGTACGAAGAACAGGCCCCAGGCCCCAGGAGATGCAGATAACTTGATCTTGACCCTTAAGAAACTTTAATTAATGCCGTCACATAACAAATCTTCTTCAAAGATAAAATTACATTAATTGCTAATTACAACATTGAAATAAAAATGTAAAGCCTGTACAAATACTATAAATCGTGAATATAAATAATTGGGAATCATGTAAAAAGTAAATAAATAAAATAAATAGAAGCAGTGCACATTTCATTAATCTATTATAACATGTATGTAGTTTTGTTCACTTGACTGTTTCCTTATAAAGGTCCAGAAATTTGTCAAGTTTTTCGTCAGGTGTCTTTTTTAATTATATGATGTCATTACGTTGCTGTCTTGCCGCCAGCCAATCGCTGCATTGCTGATCGTGGTTTCGAGTATCGATACATTTGCCCTTTACGAGGAAAACGAGAATGCACAGTAATTTTAGACAACTTAATCCAGATATTTTAATCAAATCCGCAAATTTGTTTGAAGAACCAAATTAGCCAGAGATCAGTTATCACGATTAGAAGCTCTTTCAAATCATCTTAGATGTATTTAGTGAGGTACGAATAAAGGGGCTCCAGAATAGTCAGCGAGCGCGTGCACTGAACAAAACACCGGCGTTTCAGCGATGACTCATCTGAATGTATGGGGGTAGAATTGTTGCATTATTCCAAATAAATAGATTATGATCCACAAATAAATGTAAAGAGATTTACAAAAAAATTTAACATAGACAAATAAATAGAATGAGATCCACAAAGAGTTTCACAAACATTCATTAAATTCACAAATAAATAAAATGAGATTTGCAAACAAAAAACATATTCACAAATACATTTTTATGTCACAAACACATCTTTGCCTGCCATTCATTTGTGAATAGCGTCCTGTACATTTGTAGATTGCTGCACGCATTTGTGGATCGCTCGCTGTGCATTTGTGGATTTTGAAACATTTCTAGCATCAAGACGCTGACAATCCACAAATGTATGGACTCCACCCACCATCTACTCAAGCCAATCAGATAACAGCCACACTTCGCTGACCAATCGTAGTACGTTCTCGCCATAACCAATCACGGTTTGCTTTACAATCAGGGCGGTCTCTTCCTGAAATAAATTCATTCATAATATGCATTGGCTCAATTCAAGTCAAGTCAAGTAACCTTTATTTATATAGCGCTTTTAACAATACAGATTGTGTCAAAGCAACTGTACAGCATTAATTAGGAAAATATTGTGTCAATAATGCAAAATCATAATTGTAAACACTCAATTTTCAGTTAAAAGCAGTTCATCATTGAATTCAGTGATGTCATCATACAGCTCAGTTCAGTTTAAATAGTGTCTGTGCAATCAAGTCGACGATATCGCTGGAAATTAAATGTCCCCAACTAACCTAGCCAGAGGCGAGGTGACAGCGGCAAGGAACCAAAACTCCATCGGTGACAGAATGGAGAAAAAACCTTGGGAGAAACCAGGCTCAGTCGGAGGCCAGTTCTCCTCTGGCCGGACGAAACCAGCAGTTCAATTCCAGGCTGCAGCAATGTCACATTGTGCAGAGGAGCCTTGAGGTACTCCATACTGCACTTGTGATCGATATGATACCTCTTCATTCACTGCTACGAATTGATGGCGGTCTGATAAGTACGATTTGAACCATGCTAATGCACTTCGATTAATGCCAACAAAGTTTTCTAGTCTATTCAAAAGAATGTTGTGGTCGATAGTGTCGAATGCAGCACTAAGATCCAGTAGCACTAATAGAGAGATACAACCACAATCAGATGATAAGAGCAGGTTATTTGTAACTCTAATGAGAGCAGTCTCAGTACTATGATATGGTCTAAATCCTGACTGGAAATCCTCACAGATACCATTTTTCCCTAAGAAGAAATATAATTGTGAGGATACTACCTTTTCTAGTATCTTGGACAGAAAAGGGAGATTCGAGATCGGTCTGTAATTAACTAGTTCTTTGGGGTCAAGTTGTGTTTTTTTGATGAGAGGCTTAATAACAGCCAGTTTGAAGGTTTTGGGGTCATGTCCTAACGACAATGACGAATTAATAATAGTCAGAAGAGGGTGTATGACTTCTGGAAGCACCTTTTTTAGGAGCTTAGATGGAATAGGGTCTAACATACATGTTGTTGGTTTAGATGATTTAACAAGTTTATACAACTCTTCTTCTCCTACACTGTAAAAAAAACCTCCTGAAAAAAAGAAAAACAACAAAATGGTAAAAAGACTGGCAGCAGGGCTTCCAGACATATTCCGTTACATTACAGAAAATAACCATTTCACAAAATTACAAGCAAAAACTGTAAAAATACAGAATAGACTTTACGGTGAAAATTCATTAAATTACAGTATATTACTGTTGATAATTAGTTTTTAAACTATGGAAAAATTTATAAATTATGTCAAATTACATAGAAAAACAACCAACTTTCAGGTTAATCGCCATTAATTTAAGGTTTTAATGAGTTATTTTATAAAACTGCTCTGTCCATCTACAGTAATTTACTTTTAAAGTACAGTTTTTCCATGTACAATAACTAAGAAATAATTTATAAAAATGCAGTAAGCACATATTTAAAAAAAAAAAAAAGTTTGTATATTTAATCCTTCTTTTTACAGAAACAATTTCATAACTTCAACCAATCTCTGTAAATTAAAAGGTAGTTAGAAGTTATTTTATGTCTACCTAGAATAATTTAGTTAAAATACAGATATTATTAATTACAATAACAGAAATGTTGTATAAAAATGTAGTAAATTTGTAATACAAAGACAAATGTCTGTAGATATACATTTTAATTGTTCATTTTCCAGAAATATTACAGTTTAAAATGTTTGGACAGTAGAGAAATGAGCATAGTACTTAGAAATATGTAAAAAATAGCAACATTTTCAGCCAATCTCTGTAAAATTAACAATGTATTCTGTACTTATTAAAGGAACCTGCACATTCACAGTATTAGTCATTGTACAGAAGCATTGCATGTCAAGTTAAATGAACAATAAAATTATAGGAAATACATTTAGTACATAATTTAGAACATGCAAAAATACCTACATTGAAAGGCAATTGCTGTATACCTTTATACATTTACAATTACATTTTATCCAAAGCAACATACAAAGTCCTAAAGTTAGTCTAACACAATAAACATAGCAGTTTTTTTTATAAACAGAAATAGTTAGTATTAAAGGGATAGTTCAATGAAAATGACCCCATGATTTACTCACCCTCAAGCCATCCTCGGTGTATGACTTTCTTCTGTCAGATGAACACAGAGTTATCAATAGACATTCTGGCTCTTCCAGGCTTTATAATGGCAGTGAATGGCTGCCATGAGTTTAAAGCTCAAAGAAAGTGCATCCATCCTTCATAATCGTACTCCACATGGCTCCAGGGGATAATAAAAGCCTTTTGAAGCGAAGCATATTTTACACTTTATAAAGTAAAAAAAAACAAAACTTGCTCCCGGCAAAACACTACGTCATGACATACAAAGCTACATCCTACATCACGCAAGTTATGCTTAAGTCAAATCTGTATGGCTGTTTGACCCGAAAGTTAGTTATTTTACTTTAATAAGTGTAAAATATGCTTCGCTTCAGAAGGCCTTTATTAACCCACCGGAGCCATGTTGAGTATGTTTATGATGGACGGATGCACTTTTTTGAGCTTCAAACTCATGGCAGCCATTCACTGCCATTATAAAGCCTGGAAGAGACAGGATGTGTATTGATATAATGCCGACTGTGTTTGTCTGAAAGAAGAAAGTCATATACACAAAGGATGGCTTGAGGGTGAGTAAATCATGGGGTCATTTTAATTTTTGGGTGAACTATCCCTTTAATGGGTCATGTGTTCATGGAATAAAAATGCATTTTTAGCCATTTCTTGAAAATTGGGCAGAGTTAGGCATTACAACAGCAACAAACAGTCAGAGTAAAGGTCTGTGAAAGTGAATTTGTACCTCTTCAAAGTGATGAGGTGTGTGACGTGCACTCTCTTCAGCTCGTTAAAGACCACACGCATTGCCACATACTGGATTACTTGCAGAGGCTTGGTAGTACATGCTGAAAGGTCTGCCAAGAGAGCAGTACAATAGTCCAGTCTGGAGAGAACAAGAGTTTGGACAAGGAGTTTTGTAGCATGCCCCGTAAGGAAGTGTCTGATCTTCCTAATGTTATACAGGGCAAATCTGCAGGATCAGGCCAGTGCAATGATCTGGAAGTGCAAAACATGAGCAGTTCTGTCTTGGCAAGGTTGAGTTGATGGTCATTCAACATCCAGCAAGACATTTCTGTCCAGGAGGCAGAGATGCGAGCAGTGACCGTCGGAACATCCAGCTGGAATGAAAGGGAGAGATGTGTGTCATTACAATAGCAGTAATATGAAAAGCCATGTTTCTGAATGACAGACCCATTGTCATGATATGTACATGGAGAGGAGAACTGTTCCAAACAATGAGGCACACCAGTAGCAAGATGTTGCGACTTAGAAGCCTCACCCTCCTGAAGGACGTACCTGAGAGTTAAGACTTGAACCACTGGAGTGCAGTTCCTGAGACACACTTTGTCAAGAGGGTTGACAGGACAATCAGGTGGATAACTGTGTAGGGATTTCTAGTACATGAACGGACACTGATATGCCCCTACAATTGTCTTATGTCTGAAGTGTTTTATTGATACAATGTTTGTTCCATATGAAAAAATAACATATTTAAAGGAGAAATTATTTTTAACTCTAGGCCCAAATGACATGTTTTCATGGTCTCCGTTAACCCCAAAATTAATGTAAACATTTAAAAAAAATCACTATCAATAACGATACCTCGACTTCGATACTGGTTCCTGAATTTTTCAAACTCTTAAACCCCTTGATGCCTCGCCACAGCCAATCACCAGCACTTGATTTGGGCACATCAAGCATTCTGCATGCTTACTGTTTCACTGACATTGAAGTATTAAATTTGGTATCGAACAAGACATTTTTTGAAACTCAATGGTTTCGAGGCAATTCGGTCAGTGCCTAAAAAGTATCGGATACCCAGCCCTACCCAAAGGTGAAA
>NW_015653484.1:100352-103026 GCF_001515625.1 Sinocyclocheilus rhinocerous
GAGGCAATTCGGTCAGTGCCTAAAAAGTATCGGATACCCAGCCCTACCCAAAGGTGAAAATTCTCTTAGGTTTTACTCAGCCTCATGCCTTCCAAGATGTTTTTCTTTCCTCTGCAGATCCCTTTTGGAGTTTTTTTTTTTTTTTTAAGTTGTCCAAGATCTGTTGAGGCATAAAATGCATCTGAGTGGGTATACCAACATTTTGATTATCCAAAAATGTAATGTAGAAAGCATAAAGGTAATCCATATGGTTCCAGTTAATGAAACAAAGCACTACGGTTTAACTATAAACTTTGGCTTCTGCTTAAAATGACATTGACTGTTGTTACAATACATACTGTAGATTTCTTTAAAAGTGCTTCCCTCATACAATAAAATTCACAGAGATCTTTTCATTCAGCTGTTTTACACTGATTTTGGTTTTGAATGGTCCTTGTTTTATTTATTTACCCCTTACCACATAGGAACTGAAAATTATACACAAAGAAGAACCATTTAAGAAAGAAAGAAAGAAAGAAAGAGCTGCATGAAAAGAAAATACATAATTTGTTGTATTATCATATGGCATTAGAACACTTGTCTATGCTGATTGCGGATTTAAATAATATTAATAATAATAACAAAAGTTGACTTGTTCCACACCTGAATTGCCATGCTTAACTGCTGTAGATCTCCACAGTCTTTCCACACGGCTTGAAACCAAAAAACATTGTTTAATACTTTGTATTACATTCACACATTACAGCCTATGTTCCACTGATACAATGGTCTGGAAGCTGTTTCATAAAACTGGTTTACCAAATAAGCCAGGCTTATTTCAGTTAGTCTGATTTATTTTGAACCAAATCAACTGACAAGAAGTCAGACTAGCTGAAATAAACCTGGCTTAGTTGGTAAACTTGTTTTATGAAATAGGCCCCTGGAAGGCACTTGCCAAATTAAACATAATAACGTGAAACAATACAGCACACTACAGTTTAAAACGTTTATCGTTACATACTGTGTACTGCTTCACAAGCATTTGTTTGTGATCAACTTTTTAATCATTTTAATGTACACGTAATTTAATAAATACACAAGTCAGCCACTAGGCAGCGCTGCTAAAACCCGTTCAAAAACGAGCAAAGACGCATCGAGCAAGAGAGACTTCCGGGAGGCACGCTTTGCTCCAGTGTTGCCGAGTCCGCGGTTTTTCTGTCCAGGATAGATGCAATTTTCATAATCAACGATCCAATATGTAACGACAGTTTACTCAGCCTCAGGCCTCAAGATGTATGTTTCATTCCTCATCAGAACACAAAGATTATATAAATTATTACTTATAAGATTAACATATGCACTTATACATGTATAATATGTGTAGGTGAGCAAATGCACCCAGAAATTGAATGCAACACTTTTTAATTTCAAGTTAAGTGTTTTCCCATAGAAAACCATTACAAAACGCTTAACGCATTAAGACAGTGACAATGGAGGACCAAATTCTGTATACTTCTTAATAAAATATACTATGTACATGTACAGGAGAATATGAAAGGGGAAAAAAGCACCTACCTTGCAATTTACCATGTTGCGTTCATATTCATAATCAATAAGGTGTAATTTACAGCCTACTGAATTCACTCTCAACACTGTTTTGATACAGTTAGCCACATTCAGCATTTCAAAATGACCCACCGTTTAAGAGTTTGAAAAACTGGCGGGTACTTCCAGATGAGCAAACACTTTATATAACGTTACACTTGAACGAACTTTGATATGAATAACAAGTTTACTAAAGCTTGTTTTAAGTCTTTTGAGGTCAACTGATCTTTCTTACAAACGTGCTACAGTTTTCAGTGTTTTGCCCTTCAGCTATCGAAGTTATGTGACTGAACACCATTTAGAAATGCTAATTTTAGCTTCGAAACTACACTTAACACAAATGTGCAGCCACACTAGTGATGTTTTGTTCGTGAAGGAATCGTTCTTTTTGAACGAATCGTTCTCGTTCACGTAATCCATTGACTCATATTTCTCATTCACTGAAATTCCTCCCTCCAGAGCAGCGCGGTGCTATTAGCAGCGCATGCGCAGATCAGTGAACCGGGTAGCTCTGTGGACTGTTTCATCCTGTCAAAGAATGACTAAACCTCGAGCCAATAGCCTTCGAGTTTGAGATGAGACGGAGCATGTGATTTGTTGAATGTAGTGAACGAATACGCCCTTCACTGAACGGGTTTCTTCTGAGTCTGAACGAGATCGAGAGATCATCTCGTTCATGAACGAAATGATCGAACTGGTACATGTCTTTCCTGAACGAGTTGAATGAACTGGTACATCTCGTTCGTGAATGAAATACCGATTTATGAATGTGTAATTGTCTGACCAAACAATTAAAGTGTTAATTATGCAAGAAAACCTTGTGATTTGGTCATCTGAACAACCTATTTAGACTTTATTTATTTAATGAGTAGATTATGCACACATTTTAATAAAGCCAAATCAGTTTTTGTAACAGGTGAATACGTTCGTTGACTTAAGACACAACACATAAGACACTCTTTTTCGCCACCTGCTGGCGATGCCGAGTTCACACTGCACGATTTTCAAACCCGTCGGATCGCCGTTGTTTTCACACTGCATGACTACTATCTGAGGTAGCAGTCAGTTGTTGCTGTGTTCACATTGCACG
>NW_015653485.1:0-172 GCF_001515625.1 Sinocyclocheilus rhinocerous
ATATGTGCATCCCCACCAGGACATTCCTATCATTCAATAATGATAGAATACAATAATTCAGAATTTGTGCTCTGCATTTAACCCATCCAAGTGCACACACACATTTGTGAACACACACACACACACACACCGTGAACACACACCCGGAGCAGTGGGCAGCCAATAGCAAATA
>NW_015653485.1:421-647 GCF_001515625.1 Sinocyclocheilus rhinocerous
GCGTCAGTATGGACTGGTCTGAGGAACATCACTAAGTACAAGACACCACCTCCACAGTCTATGGTGAATCAACAACATGCTGACGATCTGAATGTGGTTTTACTGTCGATTCGAAAAGCAGTCTACCACTCCGCACCCAATCTGATCTGCACTTCACACATTCACCTACCTCCGCCCCCCCCACACATCTTCAATAGATATCTGGCACTGTGTGAAGTTCCCTGCT
>NW_015653486.1:0-35463 GCF_001515625.1 Sinocyclocheilus rhinocerous
CCTCTCACTCCTGCTTTAAATTGACTGTGACATTTAAAACGCTGCGTGAGACAAGATGTTTGCATTAATAAGTTGCGCGAGCTCCCGAATGGAGGGTTCCCTCTGGAACGGCACTCATTTGCACCCCTTTTCCTCAGCTCTAGGGAACCTCTGAGGCCTCCCTGCTTTATTGACAGATGTTGTTGTTATTGTTGTTGTTCTCGTGCCAGCTTTACTTCTAATTTAACATTCTCTCCTATGATTAGAACAGGTTCAAGACAAAGTGATTGCTGACGGTGAATCTGACAGGCCAAAATTCATAGAAATGAAGAGAAATAAAAATTGTATATAACAATTTAAACTATATTAATAAAAACTATAATAGTATCTCAATGATACTAAAATAACACTGATTGTGGGGCACCTGTGCTGCTGAACCTAAAGCCCAAATACAAAATAAAATCATGTTTTATATTTGATTTTGCAGTCTCAATTAATTTGATGTGTAACATGTCATAATGGCAAGAAAACACGTCTTTCTATTGCTCACAGAAACATAGAATGACTAGCGTAGTTCAATTTACGAATAAATGACTCTTTTGAACTGGCTCTTTTTAGTGAATTTAAAACACATAGTGTAACCATTGCAGTCTGATTCATGAATAAATGACTCTTTTGAGCTGGTTGAATGAACGAACGAACGAACCAACCAACCAACCAACCAACCAACCAACCAACCAACCAACCAGTACATACATACATACATACATACATACATACATACATAACTAAATCATACACTTGTCTATGGAAGTTTATAGCTAAAGTATTTATGATTTTAGAATTTTAAAATTTAATAATACTGCTGTCATATCAATTGCAAACCGAATAATCTTTAATTTTTAAAATTAAAATAAATATTTTCGTAATGTACAAAGCTAGATGTTTCCATAACTTAAAGCATTAGCTGACAGATAATTTCTTTCATATGTAAGATAATAATATTATTCAATCCTAAATCGGAATCGAATCAAACTGAGAGCTTATGAATTTGAATTGAACTGGGAAATAATTATTAATACCCAGCCATAATAATGTAATTGTAATAATAATAACAATAATAACAAAACCCAGTAGGCTGATTATATTGAAGCTCCCTCTACTTTATATCACCCTCATACTTCATGTTTTAGAATCTGAGACTCCAAACATAAAAAAATGAAATATTTTCTAATTTTGTAGCTTATCATGTTGAAATTACATTCTCATCAGAGTACACAAAGTAATAATATATCAATAAGACACTTATGTTATGCATGTTTTGAAATGCATTTTTTTTTTATATTAAAAGGGCCTTGGGGTTTTTCAGAACTCAAACAAAACACGAGGCTTAATATATTGTTTATTCCTTCTTCTTCTTCTTTTATTTTTTAAATTTTTTACAGTCTACATCCCCACTGTCCCACCAGATGTCTTCATTCAGAGAGCCGGTTACCCTAAACTGCTTACGCCCAGCACATGATCCTCTCTCACATCTGTCAATTTATTTCCTCAAGGTTGCTATATGTATTTCCAGACCCTGTCAATTACAAAACTATTTTCCTCTCCCCTGCCACATTCATAATTAAACTCTTGAGGTACAGTACACGAATGCGAGCACCGAACACATGGAAAGAAAATGGAAAGAAGGGTTTTGGCTTAATGAGAAGCCTCGGCTTTGATCAGGTGGAATATGAGGGGGAAATATTACAGGATCATCAGGCTTATATAAACTGGTTATAATCTGGTCCTCTCACTCGCTGGACAGCACGACAGACAGCTGTCAGTCAGACGTTTCACCGCTGTGTACATTCCTGTATATGTGCGTATATGTGTATTACATTCTCTTTGTGCCTGACTTCCACTGAATATGTGCACACAACATTGTTTGTGCACAATACAAAATTAAAGAGCGATTTGGGAAATGTTGGGAAAGTGTGCGTCATAATTTTTTGTCTCGGTCCTGGTTTTGATGCCATCTCTCCGCAGGAAACATCTGGCGTGCGATGCTAGATTTATCGTGGGAACAATAATTAAATGCATCACAGATGACCCCATCAGTGCAGCGAGATATGAGAAACACGAAAAACAAAACCAATAGATAACACAGCAGAAATTGCACTCTGTGAAAAAACTGCTTCTAGAATCAGGGAAACAAAACGGATAAAAATAAACGACTCTGTAATTGAAGAATAATCACAAATAGTTGCAAGAGGAAGCGATAGGCCTAAATAAAACAAAATAAATGGATAAGTAAACAGATCACCTCGTATGTTCAATATTGGCTGTTTTTAAATGTTAGCTCTTCTGTTTCTCTCTCCTTTTCTTTCACACAAACATAGCCACCCAGCAACCCACACACACACACACACACACACACATACATTTTCTGAAAGGCAATTGTTTGAAAGACCTTGATTCTTTTTATTAGCTTGGTAGCACACTTTGGCTCCAAATGATGCCAAGCTTTTGCTTCCAATAGAGGGGGTGTGGGGTGTACAACAAAAGCTTTTGCCAGAAAGAAAGAGGAGGAAAAATGGAGAGTCTGTTCAAATGACCATGAAATGCAGGCCAAATGAAATGCCTTGTGAATAACTAGGCCCACAGAGAGTAGCCTTCACTTTCTAGGCTTGAGTTATAGGTTATATATCATCTCCTCGGGAGATCATAATTTTGGCAGTGGCCATGCTTTCCAAAGCACTGGTGAAATGAAATCACTACGTTTTAAAGCAGCGGAGAGGCTTGCTGAGCATATGGGCGTAAGGCATGTGTCTTTCACAGTTTGTGATTTCAGAAATCACTGACTAGAGTGAGTCATGGGCCTACGGGTCATTTGTGCACTCTATGTGAACAGGGAATTAAAATGATTTCCAAATGGCAGTCTTTTACTTGTCGTCACTGGTCATATTCCTCAGTTTTGCTCCAGTGATTTTTTTTTTCCTTATTTGCATGTATAGTGAATGCTGTTAACATGTACGGGCATAAACTATTTGTGGTAATTAGCTTGACTAAAGGCTGGTGTTAGCTTACTAAATCACTGCTGACAGCAATTTAATTTTATTTTTTACAGAAAATAACAGAAAACCCCAAAACCAAGAGAAATAATTCGGTCTTCAGCTAGGCGGCAGACATTTAAAGAGATAGTTTACTGAAAAATAAAATTCACTCGCCTTCCTGTTTTTTGAAATCCATAGAACTTTCTTCACAAAAGGAGATGTTCATGCATAATGTCCAAGCTGTTTTTTTCATACAATGAAAGTGAATGATGTCCACATCTATCAAGCAAGATTTTCAGTGCATAACTAAAATAGCACATTTAACAATGAGAAGATGAGTCTTATGGACTTTTTTTTTGACATTTTATGGTATTATTGTGCTTTTTGGAGCTTGACACCTCCTGGTCACCATCAACTTTAATTGTATTGAAAATAACAGCCTGAACATTCTTCAAAACTTCTTCTTTTGTATTCCCTAGAAGGAAGAACATCATATGGTTTTGGGAGGACATAACAAGTAAATTAGGTAAGTTTAATTTGTTAACATTAGCTGACATGAACAATACTTCTACAGCATTTATTAATCTTAGTTAATGTTGATTTCTATATTTACTAATATATTTTTTTGTAACACTTTAGTAAAGGGAGGGACCCGTTCTCACTATTAACAAGTTGCTTATTAGCATGCATATTATTAACACATTGACTGTTTATAAGTACTTATAAAGCACATATTCTGCATGACCATACATATGTAAGAACTACCTTGCTAACTATTAATAAGCAGCAAATTAGGAGTTTATTGAGGTAAAAGTAATTGTTAATCAGAATCAGAATCAGAAAGAGCTTTATTGCCAAGTATGCTTGCGCATACAAGGAATTTGTTTTAGTGTCACAAGCTTTCAGTACACAGAGACAACAACAACACACAGACAATGAAAATAAGATGAGAATAAAAATACACACATATGTAAACATAAATAGACAAAAATAGAAGAAATAAATTGAAAAAAATAATAATAAATTGTATGTACAGTTGTGCTATAGATGATAGAATAGGAATAGAATAGAGTGAGATGCAGGGATGTACTAGGATGTAGGTGGTAACAAATAGATATAAGGTTATTGCACTTATCTTTATTGCACAATGGGGTGAACATTTAATTGTTCATAAGGTAGATTGCCTGGGGGAAGAAACTGTTCTTGTGCCTGGTTGTCCTGGTATTTGCGGCTCTGAAGCGCTGGCCAGATGGCAAACATTCAAAAAGGGGATGGTTTGAATGTGAGAATTAATGGCTTTTTAATGACTTGTTAATAGCGAGAATTGGACATTAAAATAAAGTGTGACAATATTTTTATATCTGTTAACACAGTTTTGATACACTGTGAACTAACATGAAGAAACAATAAACTAATTTATACTATTAACTAACATTAACAAAGGTTAATAAATGCTGTAAATGTATATTGCTTATAGTTAGTTCATGCATGTTAAGGAATGCATTGATGTTAATCAATGAAACCTTATTGTAAAGTTACCATAAATTATAACAACATTTTCAGTTTTTTTAATGAACTGTCCCTTTACGCTGAGCTTCTAATTTGTCAAAGAGCATATAACATATGATGAAACACATCAAATGAAACCAAATAACCTGAAACTTCATTAAAAGATGCAAAGCAGAAGGGAGCGAGATATAAAGAGAGATTTGGTGTGTTACTGGAAACTGGTGGGCTAAGAGCTAACTCCGACTGTAATTACAGACTCTCTCAGCAACCGCTAGTCAAGTCTCATTACAGTCACAACATGATACCGTTACTACTGGTGACCAACGCAGCACCTCCCCAACACCTCAAAGACCAACCATGTTCATCTTCCGTCTCTTCCATCTCTCTCCTGTACAGCTCAAATTCACTTAGAATACCTTTTCATGTTTCCTCCTATCCCTTTATTCCCCCTTTCAATGTCATTTACCCTCTCTCTGTGAGTGCCTCTGTCTCTGAGACTCCAATTTACTCTAATTCAATTCCATATCGAACAGCTCATTCACTATCAAATAAGGTATTTTTCAGCACCGCCGTTCTATGGACCGCTGACGCTCCAGCTCTCTTTATTTCCTCCCTACAACACTCCCTGCCATCAGCACCCCATTGCCCATGGGCTAACTTATCATCACTTTGATTCTGGTCGTGTTGATCTGTTTCTCATGGTTTCTGCATGTTCTTCAGTAAATCTTACTGTGAGAGGGAGGTTATTTGCACACTGCACACTGAGCAGATGTCGTTATGTCTGCCATATAAATGAATGAGGCCTCGTAAAACCAACGTCATGTTTCTATCGGTCAGTTAAAGCCTGAATGATAAATTAATGCATCTTTTCATCATAACTCCCTTAGTACCCCAAGACATGGCTGGTGTATTGTTGCCCTATTCTTTGCTAAATTATATTCATGAATTTGTGAACACCATTAATATACTGATAAATGATTATTTTGTCTGCTCGGTGGACGGACAGATCAAGTAATGGTAATATTGATTCTGCTACAGTTAATTCAAAGATCTAATCTAAATATTTATTATGAATCATAACCAGTTATAATTCGTCATAAATATTTCCCTTTTTGAGTTGAAAAACCCTACACAGGGGTTCAGGGATCCACGGGGGTACACAGGGGGATGTTTGGGAGTCTGCAGAAAATTTGAGAGAGAAAGATAAAAAAAGTTATTTACAAAAACATATTTGTTATAGCTGTCAAACTTAACTTAAAATATTAATTAAATATGTTAATCACCACCATTTTGAATACATTTGATATTATTGCCATATTATTCTGCTCTCCAAATTTGTGAGATTAATCATGGTTATTTTATTGTATTGACAGCCATAGTTTCTAACAGAAATGCAACATAGAAAAGAGATAACTAAGCTTCTCACAGCGCTGTTTAGTGGTCGCCTGATCGAGACCTGTGAAATAATAATGAGACGTGAAGCGCGCTTCACACAAGTAGCACTCTTCCACTTTCGGTGCGCTAAAGAAATGACAGCGCATATGAGTTTTTATTTATTCAAATTATTAAATAGATACTGCCTTCCTGGGACAACAAAGCCCTCCCTATAGCCTGCCTACCCCTAATTAATACATTATTATTAAACATTCATTAAGCAATCGATTTCTGTTTCTATCGGTCAGTTAAAGCCTGAATGATAAATTAATGCATCTTTTCATCATAACTCCCTTAGTACCCCAAGACATGGCTGGTGTATTGTTGCCCTATTCTTTGCTAAATTATATTTTCATTAAGCAATCGATTTCCACTTTTCCAATGTGATATATGATGAGAAAAGGAAGAAAAGCGAGTTTGGCAAAAGACGGACTTAAACCCAGTCGATCGCATCATACGCTACCCCCCAGTGCATTACTCTCCAACCTCCGCCACTGCGCTGAACAACACTGTCCAACGAGATGAAATGAACATGACATGAGTATGTTTTTTCTCAAAATTTTACGACTTTAATCTCGAGATAGTTTTATTTATTTATTTTTTAATTATTATTATTGCTTGGCCCTAATCCTCTTCCGTATTTTTGGCTCATTTTTCTGGAAGACAAATAATATTTTTTTAAAGGCTTATATCTGTTACAAGTGATTTTTAGTTGACAACAGGATATAGATTAAGACCTGTAAAAGTTAATAATCAAAGACTAAAATTCACAAAACTCTCCTTTTGATTTTTATTGGGGGCCTTTAAAAATGAACTAGTACTAATAACAATTCAATTCAAGTTTATTTGTACTGCGCTTTTCACGATACAAATCATTGCAAAGCAACTTTACAGCAAATTAAGTTTCTACAATATTTAGTGGTAGCTTATCAGTGGTGACTGTCAGTCAATGTACATATGGCAGAAATGTACGGATATACAATAACACACAAATCCTCACTCTGCATCTCATTAACCTTCTTTCAACTCTGAAACAAATCTAAACATCAGTTAATACCTTATGTACCTCTTAGTTTGATTCCAAATTGGAGACAATCTTAACCAAACAAAAGCCTTAGTGCTGTAATATTACAGAATTTTCAGTAGTAATAGTCTCTCAGAGCTCAACATTAAAGTAAAAATAAACCTCTTACCCCATGCGGTGGATTTCACCGTAACTCATCATAAATACTAATGTCCCTATCTCATCTGCAAGCCAGACGCAGATGCATTCTTGGGAGGAAATATAAAGCTAAAAAATCTAAAAAGAAAAAAAGAACATTCCGATCTCATCTGATAACATGCTAATGCTGTAATAATTAAGTTGTGATATCGTCTATGAATAATGTATTCATGATTTATTGGTGTACAATCCAAAGTGATGTTGAGATATGGGGTGTTGTTCCCAAGCTCAAAGAAGCAGGCTAACTGGCTACCTTTAGACGATCAGCCAGAAATGAGGGCATGTACACTGTAGAAAGGTTCTATGAAGCCCACCAGGGGTCAAGAAGCCTGCAAGAAGTCTCAAAGAACTGGGAGCAGGAGTTCCCAAGGCCCTTTGAGTAAAGGGCATCATTACCATCTCCCCAGCAGCCCACCCTCAACAACAGCAACCCAGCGTGGTGTTCTGCGCTTGGGGCAGAAATACCATAGGCCATAGGGTGCCCTGTCTGTAGGAGGCACTTCAACACAGCAGGAATCAGCAGCAGCGTCTCCAAAGAGTTTTGATCTGACTATTAAAGTCATGGCAGGTTTAATACGCATTATCTCTGACAATATACACATTTGAGAGGGATACTGTGCAAAAAACATAAATCAGATAATTGGGTTCAAGTGGAATTTAGGTCATAATTTGTAGAATCATTTTAGTGCCAAATGTCACAGTTGGATCAGCAGCTGGTTCTCATCATATAAATGGAACTGATGTATTTTATAGATCATTTCCTACATGTCAACATATTGTTCGTGTCTGTTCTCTCCACAATGGACAATGGTTGCCACAAATCTTGTGTTAATGCAACATTGATATTAACTACTCGAGGCTGACACTCCTCAACAGATGTTAGAAATTAAAATATTTTGTGAATGACCAAATATAACAGTTTCATTATTTTTTGTAATGAATTATAAGATGCTTATTGTACTTCGCCAAGATGTATTCAATTTATTGCTGTAATAACATGTTCCTTTCGGTGCACTTTCAAGTCTTTTGGTCTGGAGGAAGCTGGAGGAAAAAATACACTTTAAAGTATGAATGTCGAATGTGGTGTTATATAGTCTGGCTTATGTGTGTTATCAGTTTATTGGGATGGAAATGTGATGTGGAATAACACGGGAGGCTCAAAGAGAAGTACCGATATAATTGCACAGAGATGTCGAGACGTAAATTACAGAGAATAAAGATGAATCAAGAGGATCTTCTTTTATTTATTATTTTACAATCCCCTCAGAACAGCAGACCGCAATGAAGACAATCCACTTAAGTAAGAACAAATGAGGTTGCTTTGAATTCATAAAGCATGCATTGCATGGCTCAGACACATATTCAGGGGTTAAAGCAAAAAAAAAAAATCCTGAGCCTGAACTTTTTTCCGGGGCTTGGGGGTTGCAGGGGCGGACACATACACAGGGTTATTTGGCAAACAAAAAAAGAAAATGATTTTCCTTGTAACTAATTAGTAACATATCTGCCATTGCCATTAACCCTTGACAGGCTCAGACTACAGATTATGGTGGGATAGCAATAACAAGAAAGGTTACTCACTACAATATGGTGCAAACACATTTAACATTTAGGATGCTTTTGATATCAAGTTTTGCTTCTGTCCTTGACAGGGTACAAGACGACCTACAATCTAAAACATGACATTTTTGAAATTGTTTTGTTCAAAAGAAATAATGGTAAATTAAATAATAGGAAATGAATATAAAATAGGAAATATACAAAGACAGTTTACTACAGAAAACTACAGTTCAATTCAAATAACAACAACAACAAAAACATTAAAATGGTCCAAGAACTGGTCACTTAAACAGGGTTTGTACAGATACTGCAAAATAAAATTCCAGGATTTTCAAGGACTTGCACTACTTTTTTGGTTTTCAAGGACTAAAATCAGATCTCACTTATTAATCAATATTGTTATTTTTTTAAATTCTAATAAATAAACCAATAAAACAAAATGGTACAAATAAAGTGTAGCACATGCAAAGAATGCAATGACTGTGGCAACTTTAGCATTTCAAAGGATACTATGGCAAAGTTATCGCTTTCCTTATTCAAAATGATTTGGTTTTTTTCATGACTATGTGATTGACCTGAAGAATGAAAGCTATGTCATACACTTGGAAAATTATGAGCTTTATCACGCTCATAGACACTAGGGGTGTGACAATACACTTAGCTCACAAGGTGAGACAAAATTCAGATACTTGGTTCACTAGAACGAGACTGTTTTATACTTTAAGAAATTTTCAAATGACAAAATGTTTGTCTTTTAATCACAAAAAGTAAAACAATGCAGTTGTATTTTGAAATGTTTGAACTAATCTAGTGGAAAAACAGGCTTTAATATGAATATATTTAAATATAAAGTAACGATGAGGCAATAATAATTGGCCTCAAATAAAGTATCAAAACCAAGTACATGGTTTTATTGAACAACACTGTTAAATACACAACTTAATATGCCTATATTATAACAAATACCTGCAGAGCCAACGGCCTGGTGATGTTTCATGTGATTCAACAACGTTTAAATCCATTTAATTTTAATATTTGGCCACATGCAAAGTCAGAAACTTTAATTTTGAAATCGCGATGTACAATAAATCGCATATTTAGAAATATGTTGATGGATTCTCCTGTGTTGGCATAGGTTTAAATGATTTACGTTACAAAATCAAGTGAGTTTTCCCAGATGAACGTTAAGCAACCCAAACAAACCGGATATGCAGAGGAAGAGTTTAGCCCCTTTCACACATACAGTCATACTGGTAAATTACCGTTAAGAGATAATGTGTGAACATGACCTTTTCAAAAATCCCGGTAAATTAGTTCAGGCAATCATATCGTTCTTATGGAGATGGCGTGATTACTCTGAGCTGTTTACAAAGTTCCGCGCTTTTTAATAGCTTTTCTATGTAAATATGACACTAGATGGAAATCTTTGACCATTGCGCCTCGCAGCTTTTTCAATGTGCCGCGCTCGAGACCCAGCCAGGCTTCTTTTCCGTTCATCAGCTAATGCACGTCTCGTGTTTATAAGAGCAAAAACTTCTGATTGGCTAGTAATGATAGTTTGGTTGAGAGTGAAAGTTGTGTTCCTCTCATACATTGGTAGGCGAACTCATGAACTCGAACGTGATATCAACAAGTGTTTTTAAACGTAGGAAGACTTTTTTTCCAACAGCCAAACGCCGCACGCCGGAGATCCGGCACGGTTCCGGAGAACTTTAAGCCCTGCATATTATTACGGGTCATGTAAGCGTACACCTGAAACTTAGTTGAGGATGTGCGTATGATTCCTAAAAATGGATCAATTATGGATGAGAATCAGATGCATACTTTAAAACCTTATTGCTTTTCTTTGTATAAGACCAAAGGAAGCTATAAATTACAGTGAAGCTGCACATTATACTGATGCGAGGCTTAAACAACTCAACCAAGAATGCAGAACAATCACTGAGTCAACATCAATGGGTTGACTTGAAGCAGTGCACCATTGCTCATTAAAAATTGAAAAAAGAAAGAGGATTTTTTTGTAGAGTTAATAGGCAGGTTCACTTGTCTGAACCCAATGAATCATGTTACAAGAAGTCAAAGGTCTGAAACGTTCAGCCCAAATCTCCACGGTCAAGGACTGCGTGATCCCAGATGGTCCAATGCTTATAAAGCAAATGATAGCACTATTAGCTCTGAGTAGTAGCACATGTCTTCTATTGATTCTTTTCATCAATTGGTCAATTACTTGACTTTTAAGGGTCACAAGGTTATATAGGTGTTGGCAACAATTATCTAAAATTACCCCAGTTAAACTGAAACAGCTGGTCAATTACTCCCAATTGATTGCACTTTACTTCTGCTGCCTTCACTTATGGATTATTTATCAGTAATTACAAGAACATACTTTATGGAATCTGATTTTGCATCTGGCACAAAAAATCACAATGATATTAAAAAGAAGCTTCGGAAGTCACTACTTGTAAAATTGATCCCCCACCCCCCTCTTATCCTTCTCACCACATGCTTAATTTCCTTGACGGTTATAAGTAGTGTAAGAAAATGTGGACAGGACTGTCTTTGACATTGACTTTTCAATGCTTCAGGGTTTGTGAGTGAGCATCTGTAAGACACATGTGATTTATATACATCAAGGCCGATTTCCTGTAATGGGAGGTATTTCAGCGATCCGGTCAGCCCAAGGCCAATTATTTTTGAACCTGAATCCATGTGCTTCTGCGAAATTGCTTCTGGGGTAGACAAAAAGGTCCAAGAAGAATATGTGAGTGTCCTCTGTATGACAAAACCAGGCGATTCAATTGCATATTTTAAGACTACGTCCACATGCTTGCCTTTCTTATTTAAAAATACCGTTTATGATCATAATTTTCTGAAATCAATAAGAAAAGTAGTGCAGAGGAATATTGAAAGATTATATATTGTCACGTCGCCTTGCTTTGTCCACTTTACAGCGGATATTTTCCATGTCTGCAAGGTTGAGCAGGGAATGACATGTTTCCCAACCCCCCCCCCCCCCCCGGGGGATTTCTTCTTCAACCCCTGAGGGATCTCTTCACTGTCAAAAAGGGGGTGAAACCGGGAATGATGACGCCAAAGGACAAGGACACAGAGGCTTGGAACGCGTTGAGTGCTTGTTTGGATACAATGCGAGGGAAACTGAATCATTCACAAGGAACTGGGCCTGATTCAGGGATTAGGGGACTTTTGTCTCAGTGGTCAATGGCTGGCTGACTTAAAGGTGGGGAATGTGGAAAGTCCTGGTGGGTGGTGGAACTCAGAAATCATGGGGGTCCGCAGCAGATTAGCTCATCTGAGGTCTGCAGAAACATATCTGGAATGTGTACATAATGGTTTTGCTCAAAATGGTAAGAATATACAAGTGCAGGCGCAGAGTTTTTTCTTAAGCCTCCTCCAAAGCGCACAGGCTCTTGGTTGTTTGCGCCCTCCATCTGTTGCCTGTTTTGGCAGTCGGAGCTGGGCTCAGCATTTTGAACACGTTCACCCAGATGGCATAGACAGACCCATAGTAACCTTGAGTGCTGGATTTGAAGAGAATTGAAATATAATCTAGATAAGAATATGTTTCCAGATTATTTAAATCAAAAAGAACAATTCGCCAGTGCCTGGATTAGAGAGGAAAACAGGAAAAATAACAGCAACTGAAAGCAGCTACGGTTTATAGCAAATTAAATAAAGCTAAAATATGATGTAATAACATGAACATGTGCCAAATATAAGGGACAAGGTGCAAGATTCTTTGATTAATCTTATAAATGACATAGGAATGATGTCAGTTTATCAAGGATCCATAGGGGCTTGTCAGTCAAGTTATTTTTCTACAGTTTAAACGCTTAACTTTCACAGTTTCTTTGTTACAAATACTGATATATAGGCCCCATATCAATCTTTAACTTTAATGGGCTTGTGCTGTTGTTATTGTGCAGAAAGTCAATAAATCATACAGGCTAATCTTATGACCAGGACATACCTCTGTGAATTTCCATCCAATTTTGCAGCTTAAAATATGGTTGGCTTAGCGACTCAGAAAAGGCAGGAAGGGGAAGGATCCCTCCCGTGTTATCTTCTGCGAGTTTGAGCAACAATTTGTCATGTTCTCAGAATCGTACATGAGCAGAACATGTTCACTGAAAAAGCAATATGTGAACAAAAACAAAACAACAAACATAAACAGAGCACAGGAAAACAAAACAACACAACTGATGACATCATTTGATAAACTGTCAGTCACACTCCTTTTATGAACTTGGTACATTTTGATACAAACTACATTTTTAAACCCTTGCAAATCTGCAAATAACACTGATTGGACAGATACAAGGGGTAAAAAGCATATAATGTGTTTCAATAACTTCTTGCCCACCTGTAGACATATTATGTAAATACTTTCTAAATATACAACACATATAATAACTCTGAATTAAAAAGGAAAAAGAAAAAAGATCGTAGTCACTGTTCAGCACTTTTAACAGTTTCTCTCAGACACTGAAACTAACAGCAGCATATTTTTTTTAGAGTTTTAGTAACGGAAGAAAGCACATGAGTATGTGGTAAGCACTGTTTCGGTTTATTATTACTTGTTTGTTACTAGAAATGAAAATCTTAAGAAATTTAATAATTATGGTTCCTTAGCTATTTCTTTAAGAATTATTTTAATACTTTTGAGGATACTTAAAAAAAAAAAGTTGAAAGAAAGAAATTTAGTTTCATAAGATCTTTTTGTTTAGAGGTGGCAGAAATGCAATCCAATAATTTGCCTTATAATATGTTAAATAATACTAAACAAATATGATTTATTTTCATAAAATACATAAAAAAATCATGTGTATCTTAAACTACACATGAACAACTGCCTTATGAACAACCAGTCAGTCAATTCAATTTTATGTGTGTGATTCACCAAAAATAATTGACTCATTTGTTCAGGAATCAAACTGCACTGGCCCACTATATGTTTCTGATTCACTACAAAGTACTAGCTCATACAGTCATTTCGGGAATCAGACTAGACTGGTTGTGATTAGGGATGCTGTGATTACCCAATTTCACAATTAACCATGATTAAAAGGATTACAGTTATTAAACTGAAAGAAGCTATGGTTAAAAAACAAACCTGTTGTGTATTTTTAACAATGTACTGAGAATGAATCTTTCAAAGTGGGTCACATGTGTGTCCTGACCTCTGCCTGGATGATCTGTGAGGCTGTTACTAGGTAACCGAGTTCATGAGGTGCTTGTCTAGGTAAGGCTGGGCATGTGCAGAGCATGAACTTTCAGCGCACGTAAAACTCAAACTTAAAACATGGTGGAACAACACAGTCTCCCGGATTTGTATCTGCTAAAGAAGTGAATTAAATCAGTTATTTTGAAGCTATTTGCTACTTGTTGTGTCCTGTGTTTCAAGGTGAAGTGCTTTACATGTGCAGTTCAAGATCTGCCTGTGTTTTTAATGTCTCAGAGTGGCTTGGTTAACATTAAACTGCATCACTACTTGTGCTTTGAGTTTGGGAACACAATGTGCACCAGCCACTCTTTATTTTCATGTTTGCATAATTTCCAACTGTGGCCTGATGATTACAGAATTTCACTATTTGTAATGAGAAGCTTTTGTATTCCTGTTGTCATAGCAACTTTTAGGTCTCCAAGTAGCTTTTTAAATAAACAGTTTAAAAAAATCACATTGTGAAACCCTTGTTGTGTTTTTGATTGACAAAAAAGAACCAGTTCATAAAGTCATGCGTTCATGAATCAGGCTACCATGATTGTGTTGTATGTTTTTGACTTGCTAAAAATAATCAACTCATAAGAATCATATCTACACTCATAAGAATCAAACTACACTGTATGTTTCTGATTTGCTAAACAGAACAAGCTTACATAGTCATTAATTCAGGAATCAGACTACCATGGTTGTGCTGTTTTAAGTCCCTAAAACGAATAAACTCATAAGAGTCAAATGTTTATGGATTTAGACTACGATGGTTGTGCTGTATGTTTTTGACTTGCTAAAAATAATCATCTCACAAGAATCATTTGTTCAGGAATCAAACCACATGGTGTGCTGTATGTTTGTGATTTACTAAACAGAACAAGCTTATATAGTCATTCATTAACAAATCAGACTACCATGGTTGTGCGGTATGTTTTTGACTTGCTAAAAAGAATCAACTCATAAGAATAATTTGTTCGGGAATTTAACTACACTGTATGTTTCTGATTTACTAAACAGAACAAGCTTATATAGTCATAGTCATAAAAAGAATCAACTCATGAGAGTCAGTTGTACAGGAATTTTACTACAATAGTCACGTACATTTTGTGCTGTAAATTCTTTTGTCACCTAACAATAGTTTAGTCTGTAAACACCCTCAAAATACAAGTTAGTGCTCCCTTGAAATTTCCCCAAGGTTCACAGAGGACCACACATAATCTGAACTTCCACCAACAACAATACCCTGACATTTTTCTTTCATCAGCCAAAAAGTGCGAGGAAAACGAAGACAGGGAGGCTCATAGCGCACACTTCCTTTGTAAACCGAACACATGATTGCACACACACACAGTCAGAGACTGCTGAGAATTGAGTTTGACAGAGTACGCTGAGTGAGTAACTTCGGCTCTGTCGTGCAGGTGGACAGATTTAGGAGGACTGGCAGAGGGAGAGAACTTGCTCCACAAATGTTTAACGAGCTGAAGAAACATTCTCTCTCCACCCCCACATCAGTGGCTCTAGCTCCGTTAGATGAACTCCACCAGTCGAGCTCCCCCAGAGCCTGTAAATCACTCCCTATCCCGCATTGATAAGAGCCGGGGGAACTGTTTATGTGCTTCGAAACCGGCCTAAAACTCAGATGAACTGTAACAACTAAGCTCACCGTGACCCTTGCAACTTCTTTCTCCGCTCAACACACGTATCACTCCTAGTCTAAACAGGAGATTCGAGAAATAAATGCCTTGTCAGAGAGCCATAAGCCCAGTGTGGGAGCGCTTACCTCCACGATTCACATCACCTTCTTCGTGGTTCTCATGATGATCATCAGACTCATTTGTATTTGGAGCGGGACAAACTGTTGCTAGGGTGACGCTGATTAACCGCGAGCCAAAGCTCTTGTATCCCATAGGTTGAACAAGTTGCGTGAGCTATCTCTGGCACAGCAGGTCAGGGCTGTGGCCTCTGTTCTGAGCATCTGCTGAAGGATCACACGCTCTTTGATGTGCTGTTGATGTGCTCAGGCATTGGTACACCACCATCTGCTTTTAGCTGGTGCGATACATTTTTCTATGGTGCGATCTCTCTCGCACACGCCGTCTCACTTTCTCTCTCGAAACTACGAAGCATGTGTGTTGAGCTTTATTTAGTGCATTATGGTGGTTGGTGTTTCTGAAGAGACTTCTCAAACTGAATGTGATCGGCCAGGTTACTCACAGTCAGGAACAATGGATCAGGCAACGACTCACTAACCCAGACAGGATAGTTTCTTGCCTTTTGGGGTGAGAGGGGGGGCAACGGCTTGTGCAATTAATCATGACCCCATTAGCACAAGGTCTTCAATGGAACTTAAGTTAAATGCGGGGAGAGACTCACTTATAGTTCGGAACAAAAGAGAACTTTCCCTCATCTCTGATGCTAGCAGATGTTAATATATTTTTCAGGTGTGGTTTTTCTTGTAGGGCAGAACTTTCATTAAACATTGTAGATTGAAGACTGTTTTTTTTTTTTTACATACTGCATGTGCAAAAGGCTATGCCCATGTTATTCTGGATAAATGCATCTCTTTTCTCCGCGTTTTGGCCTTGTGTCTTTTTTTTTTTAATCTAAACATACATTTTTGAAAAAAACATTCTCCCAGACTTCAAAATGTAAATAACTGACAATTAATCAAATGCTTTTGATTAATTCTTTTACTTCCCATTTATCCTCTCCTTCTTTCCTCTTTTTTCTCCTGTCTACTTCCCTTTTCCTTCCACCTCCCATATTCTTCTTTCCTTCTCTTATTCCCTCTTCTTTTTTCCTTCCTTGCTCTTCCTCCATCCTTCCATCTTGTTCTTTCTTTCTTTCTTTCTTTCTTTCTTTCTTTCCATTGTTACCCCATTTTCTTCCCATCCCTCCTTTTTCTTTCCTCCCTCTTTCTATTCTAATGCTGCGTTCAAGTCCTCCTGGGACGTTTGTACTTACGAGTTGACAAGTCGTAATTACGACGTCAGGTGCGTTCAAGTCAGTTTAGTCGGCACAAGATGACGGTGTACCTTCTTTTAATAAATTACAAGAAAATACAACAGGGTCTGCATTTTTTTACTTGGATTTCAGCTACGTAACAAGAACATGACCAATTTAAGTTTATAGGACAACTAAACTATCAATTTAAACAAACATTTACAGTCAACTACAGACGTTGCATCCATCGAGTCCGCCATGTTTCTCATTGACACGACCCCAACTCGGAAACTCGGGGCTTAAAGAAAATTTTGAGCTTCCCACTCGTAATAACGACTTTGTGGTGGCGTTCATGTGCGTTCAACTCGTAAATACGATCTATCTGACATGACTTGAACGCACCACTAGCCTAGTCCTATTTATTCATATTTCCATTGTTACCCCATTTTCTTCCCATCCCTCCTTTTTTCTTTCCTCCCTCTTTCTATTCTTACCTCCTTTCCTCCCACCCCACCTTTTTATTTACTTCATTCTTTCCTTTTTATTTCCCCCTCCCTCATTTCCTTCCTTCCTTCCTGCACTTTTGGAACTCTTTCATCATATTTGTTTCTTCTGACCTGACAGTAACTTCTAAATCATGACCTACAAGACCTGCAAGATTTCATGATTTGGAAAATAATGTGCTGTTTCTTTTCCGATCCATTAATATTCTTAATTTGTACTGAAACACAATTCCTTGACTAAATGGACATAAGAGATTCATTAAACCAACTCAACAGATGGGCAATGGTCAAACGCTCTTGGCAAACTCCCATCAGCAGCCCACTGTATTATTATTATTATTACCACACAATGACTGACATATCTTTTTCTCTTAATAGCACCTGAATGTTTATTACTGGCTCTCCCACTAAACAAGTGAATAATAATGAAATGAAGCAGGTCACTGCTGCGTCGACATTCAAAGCCAACAGCTAAATGAGTCTGACCTTGAAGCTGCCGAGGCAGAGAACTCCTGCCCTACAATTACTGGGGAATTGGGAGATGTTAAACCCATCAAAACACCCCCCACCTCCCAGATCTGCCCAACATCCAGATTTGACCTTGAAGGTGATATAACGCCGGGCATGCCGACACTCTCCCCAGCAGACTTGAGTTATTTCAGACACTTGTGTGAAACTAAGTGTTCTGGCAAGGCGTGACTTTCTAGCAAGTGCTCATGGATCAGAAAAGAACAGTTTACACATCTGAAATCATTTCCCCCATATCGTCAATGTCCATCTGCTAAAATCAAACCATTATGGTTTGCATGATTAATAAACTAAAGTAATGATTTTTGGATACTAAATGCTATTGTTACAATGGGAATGGGCCTTCCATAATATTTATTTCCCTACTATAGAAGTCAATGGGAACCAACAACTGTTTGGTTCTTCAAAATTCTTCAAAATATCTTCTTTTGTGTTCAACATAGGAAAGAAACGTATATAGGTTTGGAATGACATGAGGGACTTGAGTAAATGATGACAACATTTTAATTTTTTTGGGTGAATAGTCTAAATTAAAACTATTCATTTAAGTTAATAAGAAGAACAGGTGTAAAAATGGCAAAAACAGTATAAAAATGAACACTTTTGTCAAAAAACATTATTATTATTATTATTATTATTATTTAATAAATAAATATATTTATTAAAAAAAACTGTATACTTTTAGGCCACTTAGGGCACCCTTTTCTCCCGCTTTCTTCTACTAATGGGCAAAACTGTTCTATCACAAAGTACTTCTTTCATAATTAAAAGGAAAACAAACAAACAAACAAACAGAACGTATTCTAAAACAACTAACAATAAGACCTAAAAACAACAACAACAATAACAATAATAATAATAATAATAATCAAAATCTTCTTCTCCCCTACTCTACATTGCTGCATTTGCTGCATATTTGTGTAATGCAAATATTGTTGGCTCTAATAATAAATTGCTTGCAATGTTACTTATTTGTAAGTCGCTTTGGATAAAAGTGTCTTTTACATGAATACATCTAAAATTGGAATTTTCCTCCAATTATACAATACTGAAAATGTTTAAATAATTATTACAAACAAATCTTAAAAATAGTTCTGTCAAAATGTCCACCTGGAGAGTAAGTGTAGGAGTTAGTTGTTGATCAATTGATGAGTCACATTTCCCACTCTCATTCATTTTTCTCAGAAAGACTGCTAAGGGGGATAAGTTTATGCTCTCCTCACGTCCTCATCTTCCTGATAAGACGTGAAGGCTTTGGGGAACAATAAAAGCACAGGAGAGGTTTCCTCAGAAACTAAAGATAACCACTAACTTCACCTCCTCTTCAACTAGGGCATCTCAACATCAATACTTTTCTCTTATCCACAACACCCAGCAGTCTTCCCAGTGCTTCTCCTGCTGAGAGGAGAAACTTTCACCATGGATCTTCTAGAAAAATATGCTTCCTTAGCAATACAGGACTGGATACCTCTACACATCACACTTTCCTCCATAGTATGGGAGCGGACATCTAACGGACTGTAAGGTGTCATAACATAGTGTGGAACGAGAAATAAGATGCTTATAAAAAATGCCTTTTCTTTTCTCTAGCTGATATTTTATGTACTTTTCTTTCGTTCTGTCTTGTTCTGCAGTTTAAAAGACTGGTGTTCATATCCTATGCAAATAATTATGTCAAGATGACACAAAAATCAGTCAAGCTGTGAGACTGCCTTTGGCAAATCATCTGTGCAGGTTTATAGCCTAAAGGTATAAGACAGAATAATATAGATATTCTTCAATTATTCCTCTTATTAAATCTTAATAATAATTAATCAAATTATTCTTATGATACTAAAAATACTCTGTATTATGCTTAAATTTATTTTATATCAATATCAATATCAGTTTTTTTTTATCTTAAACACTGTACCGACACACATATTCTGTTCAAATTCATAATTTGCCAAAATAAATCACAGCTTTTCAAGTTGCCTTGATTGTGAAACATTTTCTTCCATTAATGTTCTTCAGAGGCATTAAAAAAATAAATAAATAAAAATAACACTGATTTTTAAGCCTTGAACTAAACTAACCAGCTCTGAGATGAATAACGACATTTGGCATGAAGCAAAAGAAGTATTCAAGAACTGAGAAAAAGACAAAAGTACTAGACTGTATACTTAATGTCTTTTGTGAATTAATGCATTTCTAATTACATGAAGCATTTTTCTGCTTCTTTTGGTTTTTTATCCATTTGTGTGTGTGTACTGGTATTTCCTAAGTTATGAGGACCAAATGTCTCCACAAGGATAGTAATACCAGTAAATTTCGACCTTGTAGGCATTGTTTGAAGGCTTTGGGGAACAATAAAAGCATTACATTTTTTAGAAAAAAGTTTTTAGAAAATTATAGAGAAAGTTTTTTTTTTTAGAAAAATGGGTAACACTTTACATTAAGGTTCCCTGTATAAAGGGTTTATAAAGGTGTTCATAAATGACTAATAACTCATTTACAAATGCATTATAAATCATTGATAAGCACTTATAAATGCATGAATAAAAGGGTGATTTTGATGCAATACCTGCCAAATAGTGAGTCATTTTTAACTCACATATTATAAATGCTTAACAAATATATTTATTAATACTTATTTCACTCAAAACCAGATTCCTGATTTTATTCATGATGCAGCAAAAATTTACTATTTTAGCAAGACTGAAGGGTGTTGTATTTATGGTTTTCTCATTTAAATCTAATGACTCATGTCACTTTTCTTACAATGTTTCTTACCAGAATCTACTCTGTACCTAACCCATGATTCTCCGCAAAAGTTCATGATGCCTATCCACAGCAATTATTAGAAACCGATATATTTTGTTTATCAAGATTAACTTATCTTGATTTTTATTTTTTATTAAGGACCCCTTTCACAAGTTATTAACGTTTATAAATCATTAATAAATGGCTCATTACATTAAGGTTCAAAGGTAATATTGGAATTGAAATTTTCAATATTAATATCTCATCAAGTCATGGGTATGCTTTTATAGTTTCCCCAAAATAAAAATCAAGATGAAAATTTCATCTTGATAAACAAAATATATCGGTTTCTAATAATTGCTGTGGATAGGTATCATGAACTTAAATTTGTAAATGCCATTTGTAAGTTATTAGTCATTTATTAACAACTTTATAAACCCTTTATAAAGGGAACCTTAATGTAAAGTGAAACCGAAAAATGTTTTTAGAAAATGTAAAAATTGCAGAATTGCATAAGTTTTGTGTGAGGGGAGTTTAGGGGTAGGGTAAAAAGCACTAAGCCTATGAAATGTCCCCATAATGATAATGCCCCCATAGTGTGTGTGTGTGTGTGTGTGTGTGTGTGCGTGCTTGTTTATGACATGGGTATGACATAGGTATTACAATGTGAAGGCAATGAGGACACTTTCTGTTTAAATCATTCAGAATGTTTTTTTTTCTTTTTTTCTTTCTTTCTTTTTTTTTTTGAAAACGTTTTTCACACAAAGTTTTCTGTGAGGGGTAGGTTTAAGTGTAGGGTGATATAATATACAGTTTGTACAGTATAAAAACCATTACACCTATGGAATGTCCCCATGAAAGATGGAAATCCAACATGTGTGTGTGTGTGTGGTCCTGGTAAACCAAACATTATGGGGACAAAATGTCCCCACATAGATGACAATATACAAAATCCATGTCCTAGTGGGACATTTTTTGGTCCCAATCAGGAAACAAGCTTATAATCATACAGAATTACGTTTTTTTTTTTAAATCTAAAAATGCAGAATGTTTCCTGTAAGGGGTAGATTTAGGTGTAGGGTTGGTGTAGGGCAATAGAAAATACAGTTTGTACAGTTTAAAAACCATTATGCCTATGGAATGTGGCCATGAAACATAGAAAACCCAACATCAACGTGTGTGTGTGTGTATGTGTGTATTAATCAAATCAATGTTACAATATAAATCTATGGGCTATAACAAAATATTTAAATATAACCAGTGAATATAAGGCAGTGAATATACTAATATAAAAATATTATTATCAATTATTATTATGAATACTTTTCGAAAATTCATTATAAGTGAGTAACACAGTAATTACATTACAATGAACAAATATATACACACTGCAAGAGAGCATATCGATTATAATACAATGTGGACAGCTTTTATTATAATGGAGCCATTCTAGTGTTGCAGCGTCACTTGCTTCCTGTGCAGAGCAGACAGGGTGTAAAAGGCTTTATTTAAAATGGCCTACATTAAATTCAGATTAATTCACAAAATATTTCATAATTCAGTGAGCTATACTTTTATTTTTAGTACTCATGAAGCAAAGCATCAGGTTATGTAAATACAACATAAATGACTGAGAATTTGTAAATAATATATTTGTTAATTTAACAACAAGAACAATAATAAATCCTCAAATTCTCAAGTTGAGAAGTTACTGAAAGCATTTATGAATAAAAAAAGGCTTTTTTAGTGTGTTAGAAGCTGCTTACATTCACATTTCACTTAAGACTGACATATTTTCATCACATCAATCATTAATTTTAAAACACACAGTATCTATGGTCGTTGGTTACATCGCATTCTAAAACCAAATGAAAATGTATCATTAACCTTACAAGGTTGTTTTATTTTCTACTCCACGCTTACCTCACACTTTCTAAAAGAAGCCAACAAGCAAAGAAATTTGTGGGGAAACCAACTCTGTCCACTCCCATAGAACATTGTGAATGATGTAACAGCCACCACTCAGTTCATTGGCTGAGTTTCCCATTTACGCAGCACCAACAATTTCTTCAATTGGCGAACCTCGCTAATCTCGCTCAAAGTCTAAGCATTCATCAATTAAATTTCAAAATCACACAATATCTGGCTTCTGAAGAAACACACACCATTGTTTAACAACCTCAGAAATCATTGTAGGCCCGTCTCCACAGGTTTACACTTAATTATATTGTTTACCTCTGCAGCGCCACTGTTGCTGACTTTGATGTTGATTCGCCACCAAAAGTCTCTCAAATCTTTTTATGATACCTCTTGAACTCTTCGGCCTCTTCATCAGGTGAATGAACACGCCGAACGAGAGGAAGGATATGAGGCAGGAGTAAAATGGTGTCAAAGACTAAACCATACCTGGGGAGTTCAAGCATGTAACACAGGAAGGAAGTATGTGCTGACAGCTCAAAGTCATCTCTTTTATGGGCTGAGCATCAGAGGCGGCTTTGACACATTTGACGCAGTGTCAGATCTGCCATAAATGGCTAACAGAGATGTTGCTCTGTTATTCCTCATTGTTTAAAATTTATTATTTGTATACTGACAAATATTTTAACCAAAATACATAAAAGACACATATTTGGAAGCAAATTCCGCGCGTGTTTGTAATCGCGACCGAATTATAAATCTAATGCAAAAACAATACTCTGTGAAATCCAATTATTGCAGCAACCAGTGAATAATACCACTCCACAGCGGCCTCAGGAGTGTCGGCATTCAAAGCTACTCTTCAAAGAGCATAAAACTTTAGAGTCTCTTTAATCATGTCATACCGGATGCACTGCGAATATGTTTTCAGTCCCACGCATCAGCGATAAAAACGGAGGAAGCTTGAACCGGACACATTAAGATGAATAACGCTAAGAAAACAAGCACTCAGAAAAAGAGCAAAACAACCAAACAAGTCCACTCACGCATCACATGATTAAAACCATAGGTGCGTGTCGGCTTTGGCTGGACCTGCTGCTCTCGCAACTTTTCAGAAGCACAAGTTCAAAAGGAACACTGCAAGGGGCTCGGATAACATCACAGAGGCCCCGATGGATTTCACTCGTCAGCTTCTCTAGATCTTTCACGGCCAGCATCCCTTCAAATCACTGAGCTTAACAATCACGAGGAGAGGAAAGAAGGCAAAAAATACATTTGAGTTTGATAGAGGGTCTGCAGGCATCAATGAAAAAACTGAATACGATTTCTCGATGTCCCCCTTTCCCCCAATAGGATCATCACCTGGAAGATTACCCTGGTTACGCTGCATTGAGTCAAGTCATCCCTTCCTTTCTCGTCAATCAGCCACCGGAAAGTTGGCATCTGGAGGGAGAAAGGCCCCCTATTGGATCCTAGTCTCTGCAGAGAGAATATGACAATGGTGTCCAACAGGGAAGCTCGCGGAGGTTGTAATTTTCCACAAGCGTAGAGCTGTTCCTCTGGGAATGAAGGCAAAGGCATATCTAATTAGTTTTAAATTTAGGCCTTAATTCGGAAAAAGAGGGATATTAAAATTACATTAATATGACCGTGAGCGACTCGATGCATTGGTCATTTTAATAGGAATACAATAGTTTTGCTATTATGAGCAGTAGCACATGCACTTAAGGCAACCTGCACATGAACCTGTGGGAGTCTGGTAAAGGCTTTCGAATCACACAAAGGTAGTATCCGAGGCACCGTCATAACTTTGCATGAAAACAGAGTGGAGTCATGATGTACCCTTTTAAAATCAACCCACGCTAGTGTGCAAGTCACATTCTTAAAGGAACAGTATGCCAAAAAATTAAAATACTTTCATTATTTACATTAGTTACCCTCATGTTGTTTCAACCATGTATGCTAAATTGTTCCCAAAACGTTTAAAAAGCTCTGTGAAAACATTATACAAGTTGTCCATATGACTTATGTGCATGTTCTAGGTCTTCTGAAGTCATATTATGCAAATTTGTGAGGAACATACCAAAATTTAAGTCATCTTCACCGCTGCTGATGTTATCAAATCAAACCCACATGGAGGGGGCTGGGTGGCAACAACCCTGAAAGACATTGGTTCTCGCAGCCAAACATCATGAAGTCAAAGCTGGACCATGTGTCATGTTTGATCAGAGTGCTGCTGCAGAGGCAGATTGTCAGTGGAAAAATTACTTACATTTCAATCTGTTTCTCACACAAAGCCTATTCATATAATTCATAAGAATTATAGCATATGAGTCATACAGGCTACTTTTCAGTTGCTTTAATTCTATGCTCCATTTTTTTAAATAAATGAATACTTTTACTCAGCAAGGATGCATTAGGCTGATCAAAAGTGTCAGTTAAGGCATTTATAATGTTAACAAAATATTTCAAACAAATGCTATTCTTTTGAACTTTCTTTTCAAAGAACCTTGAATTAAAATGTGTCATGGTTTCCTCAACATATATAATAAGAAAAGTTGGTAACACTTTAACATAGGGACCGATTCTCACTATTAACTATTTGCTTATTAGCGTGCCTATTATTAACATATTGGCTGTTTATTAGTCAGTACCGTCGCAAGGGCTGTGCCAAGTGTGCGACCGCACAGGGCCTCGCGCCTCTAGAGGGCCTCCCTCCTGGCCTGCATTTTATGTCGTTTATGTCTAATTTTTATTACTGTTTTTCCACCCATTGTATCCTTCGAAAGACTAAAATAGGCATAGCTGATAGACAGTATAAGACTCTGTGTATAAGAATGAGTAAAGTTGTTTGTTGTTATAGGATGACAAAAAGTTTTAAAAGTTCAACTTTTAGGCTGGTCTGCCTCAATGGTCCAATGTCAAAATGATCGAGATGGCCAATCAAATCAAAGAAGGCGGGTCTTACTGTCACTGTCACAACGCAACGAGAGTTTGTGGAAAGATGTAAGTAGTACTGTATTAGAAAACTGTTTTACGATAGAAATGTTCAGCGACAGTAATAGACTATCAAGTGATGCAAACTACTAAACTTTTAATGAAATTTCGCCGTTTTGAATTTAAAATATGCGATCATGATTCATGTAAATCAACGTGACGAGACGTTTGCGTTTTCGACTATTAGACATACAAATAAGAGTGAATGTGCACATTTTAAAATAAAATATTATTTTCAAATAGTGTAAATTGATTACTACTTCATATATAACTACAAACTTAGAACTTATTTTAGCATTCTTATTTACTTATTCCCTTAAATCACTTTTAATCCTTTAATTATGTAATTGCTTTATTATTATTATCATTTCTTATGAGCATGTGTGAGACCGTGATTTGTGCGCAAGCATGTCAGTGAGCACGGCATCACAATCGATCAGATGCGTGTTAAAGTTGCGTTCGTTACTATCAGCATATTAGAATGGTTTCTGAAGGATCATGCGACTGAAGGCTGAAAATCCAGCTTTGCCATCTCAGGAATAAAATTACATTTTAAAATATATTAAACTAGAAAACTTAATTTGTAATGTGCAACAGTATTATTGTTTGTACTTTATTTTTGATCAAATAAATGTCTTTCAAAACATTAAGAAATATACCGACCCCAAACCTTTGAACAATGTATTTCAAGCTCAACAGTCAATGATTACTATGAAATATTCAATGAGAATATTCTATTACTATATTACATTTTATATTATATTATATTATATTATATTATTATTAATTTGAGAAAATGTTATGAGTAAATGATAACAGAATTTTCATTTTTGGGTGAACTATAAATACCAAGCAGACCCAATTTTTACAAACTGCAATGGTATTTAGTACATCCCCTGGCAGATATGATGGTTTCACCTTTATAAACAAGAATAACATCATTCATAGCAGGGACCTGTGTGGAGGACAGGCGAACACTGAAATGTCCCTCAAAAAATGGAGATGACATCAGAAGTATAGTTCTATGCTGGTGAGTCATCATCATTTTGATAATGAAACAATGATGAAACCTGCAGATAAAGGTTACGCTTCCAGTTCATTGTGGATATCTGACACCACAGGCCTGCCCACAGCTCCAAACCAGCGAGCCCAAGGGGCGCAAAGCACAATGCCTCCATATGCTCACAAACACATAAACACTGAAGCACTGTTCTGAAAACATACAAAAGCCAGGAAACAGGCTGACAGTTCAGTGCATCTCATTTCCCAATGCAGATTTATTTTTGTAATCATTTCCCTACATGCAAATAATCGTATAGACCATAACAGCCTTTGTGAAGATGTAAATACTGTTTCGCCCATTAAAAAATGTAATTTGCCAAATGGTGGTGGTTTCCATTAATTTCGAAAATTACACCGCTCTCAAAGTCTCTCATTTTTATTCATTGTGCTATCACTTTGTGCACTCCAGATACTAAGACTATTAACAAGGTTTAAAACAATGTTATCCAGGGATTTGTGGATGAGAGTTAAACCTCCCAGTATTAAATTGATTCTGAAATGCCAAGAGCATTTGCATTTCATTAAATCTCAACAGAACAATTATACCTTTGTGAACGATGGTACAGTTGTGAAGGTGTAGATTATGCATTATTTGTACTGGGGGCTGGGCATTAAATGAAAATGCTAGTATTACAGTTATTTTGCAGCCTGAAATGAGCTTTTGAGAAGCTTGATCTGCAGTGCGTGCTGTGGCTTTTGTCTTTCACTGTGCTTCTGTGCTTTCAGGAAGGTTTTGATTTAGGTCTAAGCGAGTTTGATGTATAATAGATGGAATATAGGAATGCCTGCTGGTGCAAAACAAGGTGAATCGAGCCTTTTCTGCTTCCAACTACTACAGATATATTCAGCGCTGCCTTGTAGCTGTATACGGTCTTAATCTAGTCCTGCTTTTCTCCATCTATCCCCTTCTGCCTCCCCCTCTTTTGTACTCTGGAGGCTCAGAGTGACCCCCAGGGAGTCAATCAGGGCATCAGAGTCTTCCTACAGGCCTTCGGTGACACACATTTCTCTGAGCAGAACACTGCTATTAATGTCAGCATGGAGTCACCCTAAAGACTCTGCTTTACTCAGTTGTGTTGCCAAAAAGGCAGCTTATGACTTCAAAACACTTCGATATTAAGCATAGAGCACCACATTAGCACCATAACACTCCATTTCACCACACCATAAATATTTTTCTTTTTCACAATTTATGCTCTGTGTAGGCCCACTCTACTTGCCGTTCACATAACGTATTGTGGGAACGCTTGGCAGAAAATTGAGCACATGCTACTTCAAAAGCATAATTTTAATGTGTGATTTGCACCGTTGACTCATTTAAAAAAATAAATAAAATAAAAATTAAAAGCAAAATAAATAACTGTGAAACAACATAAAACGTTAAGGAACATAAAATTAGATGAAATAAAAGACTAAATTAAATAAATAAAAAAACAACATAAGTTTAATGTGTGTTTTGCAGTGATGACTGATGTAAAAAATTAAATGAATTAAATAAACAAAAAACTAAAGACTATTAAATTAGATTAAATAAAAGGTAAAATAAAACAAAAAGCATCATTTTAATATGTGATTTGCACTGATGACTCATTTAAAAAAATTAAAAAACACAAAATAAAAAGGCAAAACAATAAAACGGTAAATAAAATAAAATTAGATGAGTGGCAAAACAAAATAAACTAAAATACAGTAAGACAATAAAAAAAGACAATAAAAATCAAAAATTCAAAACAAAAGAAAACATAAAATAAAATTACATAATATAAAAGGCAAAATAAAATAAATATGCGAAACAAAATAAAAATAAAACAAACTAAAATACAGAAGAAAAAAAACTGAAATTAAAATTAATTAAATTAATTAAAAATTGCAAAACAAAATAATACAATTAAAGTATTAAGTAGAAAACAGCAAAACTAAATCCAAATAGCATACAATTATATATTTATATATTATTTATATAATAAAAAATATGTAATATAAAATGCCTATACAATAAATATGAAACCATCTGATAATCCTCTCAAACGATTAATTGCAGAAAACATTAACAACACCAAATGTTTTTCGTAGTCATTATAAAAAAATAAAAAAAGCTCTATACAGCACAGGGCTGATAGATAGCTGACCCCTGTTCTTTACTGAGTGGTTTGAGGACACTTTAGATAATGCAGACAAACTCACAACAAAAGGGCTTTCAGTTTTCCCAGTTGTTGACAAGTCCTTTGAGCTAGAATGGCCATTGTAGCAGCTGGAGAACACAGAGGGTGAAGGCTGCGGAGCACGTGGGGGACATAAAATAGGCGGCTGGAAATTAGGCTGAGAGTGATGTTTATGGAAACAAAGCCTATCAGCAGGAGACAATTTCTTCAATTATGACGGAGTCAAGAGAGAAAATTGATTCAATGGACTTTTTCCAGCTGTATAGAAAAATACAGCTGTATTTTCCCTTCCCATTTTCTTACACTGTTGTGTATCTTAATGAGTAATATGAGCAGCAGCCTAATTCTTCTATGCATAACTGTAATCTAAACATTTTTGACAGTAACATTCTTAGCATTAACCTAGCAAACAACATTGCAAGAAAAACAATTATTATGCAACACTTACAAAATATACACCTTTACAAAAGTAGTCTACTGTAGCAGTACCATTGTATAGTGATACAATCAAATGGTAATTGATACTTTAATACTATTATGTTTACTATTCTCATACACCAAGATAAACTTATTGTTCAATGTAGAACTTAACAATTTTCTGTGAATGTGCAAGACTTCCAATGTATTGGCCACTATAGGTAATTAACAATAACAAAGTTCAATAAAATAATATGAAAAATAATATGGTAACAAATTCCAGTCTGAAATATAAAGCAGCCATAATGGATTGTTTTTGTACAGCCAAAATAACAGGAAGCGGCTGAAACCGGAAGTCTTGCACATGCAAGTTAAATTGGGCACGCCTGATCTTAAAAATAATGTGGATCTTTCAAAATACATAAAAATAATTATGTAGTTTAAGTGAATCGCGAATCGATTCAGATTGTTGTTCTAACTCGTTTGACAGATTCACTAAATGAAAATAACGTAAAAGAAAGATGCAAACTCAGAATCGCAACATCCAATTCTAAACTGCAGAAAGTAAATAATAGCCACATGACATAATTGTTAAAATACTGTGATTGAAAATCAGTATACTATATATGAGATTCTTCTGACAGCCTTGTTGCACACAATCATCTTTTATTTACAACTTTTTAATTCTGCTACTTCCCCCCGCACATGTTTCAGAACATTTGGAGGCAGTTTGTCTATTCCCGGTCTCGTTTTTGTTTCAGAAAGAGCATGTGGTACTAATTATGTAATAACTCAAGGAAAAGAAAATATCAGGCTAATTACAACACTTCAAACTGCAGAAAATAATACAAATAAACACATCATACATACTGTTGATGTAGAAGATGATTGCTTTTACTTGTTTTACATTTTGATTATCACAATATTTCATTATATCATACAGTCAGGCAGTTTAATCCAAGCTGCTTTATAATAGTAATGAACGATTGCATATAGTAGATTATAAAATATGAGTTAAAAAGTTAACCAAACATCAATGCATTAACCTTTATTAACTCCAAACTAAAAGCAGTACTGTAAACTGTGACACAACACTGACATTGTTTATACATGCTACATAACCAATGGTAATAATCGATGGCACATATCCGCCGGCTATGTATACAATCTGTTTCCCACACATTTTTGGCCATCACCAAAACTCCTACTAGAATTTCAGGCCATATTTGTGAAGTCATACCTGAGTGCATTAGCATTAGAATATAGTAGCGGTGTCAGGAGGGGGCATTCTCTGAGTTTCCTACAAAGGAACAGCAGGGTGCCATCCATACACCAGTGCGTGCCTTCCTCCTGAGGCACCGGAGTTGTCTGCCCTGTGGGGTCAGCTAGCCTCAAACTTCTGACACCCCCCAAAAAGTCAGACATGCTTCCCTCCTGAGCGCTCTGTCTCTGTAACTTCAAATCTGACCCGTTCCCTTTTCCACCCACCCATCCTTCAACCCCCCAACCTCTCATTCCACGCTCCCACAGCCTCTAAACCCAGCCCCGTTCTTTCGTGTGACGCTGTGGCTTTGATCTCAGAGGCCGGCGTGGTTCAGTAGTTGGCAGTCACAACCCTTTCCCTGTTCCACATGGCGAGGCTGCCCACTCATGTGGCCTGTACAGAATCGGCCTTCGTTAACCCTTTGCACTCTGCGGTTGCCTGGTAACACACTCACAGTCTGGACAGATGGGAGTGAAACTCGCCGCGACTGATTGATGAGTGCCATAAACATGTCAGGAATAAAGGAGGGAACACAAAACTTAATGAAAAGATGACAAACCTTAAAGTTGTTGTACATGGGTGGATGATCGCAACCAATTTATTTTTTTGGGCTTCTTCGGGCCTGTCAAATCATTGAACTCTTGCCCTTTTGTCTCTTGGCATTTCACAAAATGGCATGCTACAAGTGTGTTTGTTTCTTGTTTGCGTTTATGTTTCAGGGTGTGCGATTTTTAAAGTTTTTTTTTTTTTTTTTCTGTACACATCAATACCCGTTAGTTCTAAAGTCCTAAAGTGTCATCACATTTAAAGTCACTATTGTGTAAGCATTACTGTTGGCGAATGACTGTCTACAACTTTTAGTCAAGTCTATTTTTTTTTTTTAGTAGTGCAGAAATGCTTTCATAAATCATTTTGTATATGTGCTATTAAAAATGTCTATTCTGTCATATGTAGTGTTGGAAAATGCAATATTCTTGTGGATGAGTTTGTGCTAGCAGTTTATATTCAGTTCAAATGTTTAGGGTTTTCAAAATTTGTTAATGTTTCTGAAAGAAGATGCTTTTGCTTACCAAGGCTGCATTTATTTGATTAAAAATACAGTTAAAACTGTAATATTGTCAGAGGCGGACAACGTACTCAATTCCATTACTTGAGTGAAAGTACAGATACTGCTGGTCAAATATTACTCCATTACAAGTAAAAGTTGTAAAGACAGATTTTTACTTAAGTAAAAGTACAGAAGTACTTGCTTTTAAAAGTACTTAAGTACCAAAAGTAAATTTCCTTTTTTATGTCAACGCAATGTTTTATTGTTGTAGGTAGTAATACTTGCAATACTTTTGAAGCAACTTAGAATACATTACACCTACTGAATACACTGACTAGCTTGTAGTATCTTTGGAATAAAGAGCTTTTAGAATGTTAAAAACCTATAGGGAAAAAAAACAAAACATAAATAAATATTTAACACCCCTACCCACCCCCAACAACTGTAGATGTTTAAATTTACAACAGTAACAGTGCTTTAACAAAAAAGCAAAACAGCAGGGCTTATTTGACATCAAAACAATTTTTTTTAAAATGCTGTCTAATCGTTCTCGCTGTTCTTTGATGTCATACACAGAACAGTCTGTGCAGTGCTGCTTCAAGTCCAACACCTATTGTGTTTTATTAGGAGACGCACAACAGTTCTTCTGTGGCTTTATAGGTAATATTTTCACGTACACAATTTAGCAAAATCAGACAATATTGTGTCTTATACAGTATATACCACAATATTAACTTCTTTTTATTGAATTGTTTTAAATAAATATCACATTTGCAACTGGTCAGTGTTCAAAAAATGCTGGGAAATCATGTCATGTAGCCCTACAAAAGTGATTACTTAACTGTCTGAAAAAAAAAAAGAAAGTCATGTTTTAGAGAAGAAAAAAAATCACCCACTGACTTTCAAAGCTCCTACATAGTAACGACTTTCTACTTCGAGGACCTTGATAGAAATGTAGTGGAGTGAAAAGTACAATATTTGTCTTTCAAATGTAGTAAAGTTAAAGTCATAAGTTCCCAGAAAAAATACTCAAGTAAAGTACCAATACTCAAGTAAATGTACTTAGTTACTGTCCGGAATATTATATTGTGAAATATTATTTCAATTTAAAATAACTGTTTTCTATTCTAATATATTTAAAAATTAATTTACTCCTGTGTCGACAAAGCTGAATTTTCAGCAGCCATTACTCCAGTCGTCAGTGTCTCATGATCCTTCAGAAATCATTCTAATATACTGATTTGCTGCACATTAAATATTTCTTCTTATTAATATCAATGTTGAGCACAGTTTTACTGATATTTTATTTTAGGATTCTTTGATGAATAGAAAGTTCAAAAGAAAAACATTTATTTGAAATAGAAACCTGTTGCAACAATGTAAAACTCTTTACTGTCACTCTTTTGACTTTTTGTGAAGCTTAAACTGTTAAACTTATCTGTTAAGCTCATCTCTGTTTTGGCTCTCTGTTTTGAATTCTGTGTTTACTAGTGAAAAATAAATATACTAAATATATATTTGAAATACATTATTTCATGCTAAGTATTACTACAAATACATTTAAATACTTATGTGCAAAAATACCCTGCAATACTGTTGGTATACTAAACTGCTGTACTTAAAGTCTGCTAAATTGGAACAACTAATTTTGTACTTAATGCACTTTAATTGTGCAGAAGTAGTGCTGAAAATAAATATATACTGAAGTAACTAAAGATATACTGAAGTATATTTGATTGTGCTGAATTGGAACTATTGCAAATATACTTCAGGTACACATGCATTTAAAGACTCATATTATTCAAAGATCATACAATCCTAATCAATAGTGACATTTAAACACATTTTAGTCTAAATATTAAGAAATGTGCATTGTACACAAGTAGTACTCCAAATAAAGTTTAATTATTATTTTTATATAATTAAGTCTTGAGCTATATGTCAAGAAATATGTTAATATATTTGAACTAAGTATGAAATAAATGTATTTTACATGTATTACTTTCTTACTAAGGTAGTTATGTATATTAGCTAAGTAAATGTATCAGTGTTTATTGATATTCTGCAGTTTAATTCTGTCAATATTGATAATTGTGTTTGAGATCACTACTGTTTTTGTGACAGATAAATACTCTGATCAGTGATATGACTGTCAAAATAAATTATATTGCCATTATATATTGCTAATAATGCTGCGTATATTTGAAAAGGTTTTATCCTTTCAAATAGCATACATGTAGTTATCTATTTTAGCAGCTTTTGTAGATAAGATTTTAAAAAAAGGCAGATTGACTCCAGATTAACTACTTTAAATTAAGAGTAGTTCCAAAATAGCTTCCTCAACAGTGATAATCATGACTTGAGATCAATGACAGAGTCTTGCGCAACTAACTTGAATTACCATCCTGAAAAAAAGAGAGAAGAAAAAAAGGGGCGGAAAAGAAATGACTTATTTAAGATTCCCATGCTAGTGTCATTCCAGCAGAATGACAGGGCCTCAAAGGTACAGGCAGCCGACAGAGGAAGCAGCACTAAGTGCCTGATCAGCACTATGGGGGTTTTTTCAAAGGGCTTTATGAAGCCCATCTGTCATTGGCTCTGTGCAGGGTTAGAGCCGGTCAGGAACGAGGTCTCTTCTAGACAAGGCCTTCAAAGTGTCCATAACCCCAGGAAGACAAAGGCGATGCTCAGGGCAAAACTGTCACTTCCTCTCTATGGACGAAATAACACACTCAGACGCACAGATGAGGAAAAATAAAAAAAGGTTGTCAACATTCTCTGTAGTCTTCCTGTCTTGGAGCAGAGAGGAGAGGAACAAAGACATGGATTGTCACATTAGTTACGCTGGTAAAAAGCACATCGAGCACAGTGTCATACATGGGTTATCCCTGCTCTAGGTCATGATGGGCTAACTTTCATACATACATCATTTAAAGGGGTCATATGATGTTGCTAAAAAGAACATTATGTTGTGTATTTGGTGTAATGAAATGTGTTTATGCGGTTTAAGGTTAAAAAAACACATTATTTTCCACATACTGTACATTATTGTTTCTCCTCTATGCCCCGCCTTTCTGAACAGCATCTTCACAACATGGCGGCGGTGGTGGCAGCATCAAAGTTACGCTTTCTTTCTTTGCGTGAACATTTGGACGGCGTTATGCAAATCTTCCCACATTGTGACGTAGACATGTGGGGGCATGTTTAAACGAGGCATTTTAGGAGTGCGTGGACCAGGCTTAACTTTTATAAAGAATATCTCTTTGGGTTTGAGACTTTAGTCTTTGCAACTTTAGGGATCTTATCTATTCACAAACAGCTTGTAACACTCCAAAGAGAAAGGGAAACTTGAAATCGCATCATATATTAATATAGACTGGTTATGTTCTTGGAAAATCCTCGGTCTCCAGAAATGTTCGACAGCGGTTGTCTGATTCGTCAAGCATGCTAACTCACAACATTCTGGTAGTTGTATGTGTTATTTAGCAACTTATCAAGTAAAAAAAAAAAAAAACACAATGGCTTTATGATTCATGCTTGACATTTTACTCTGTATAATTTATGTTGGAGAACAAAACGTCTGTTCAAGTGGGCCTAGCTAATAAATCTCATAAATCCAAAACTGCCATTCTAAAAACCCGCACTAAAGCTAAATACTAATTGTTTTCCTGGTTTTAGGACTACAAGCTTTATTTGAACCCAACAACATCAGATCGAATGAATACAACAAGGTGGCTCTGAGACCGAAAACATAAGTAATCTAACATTTTGAAGGACATTTCTAAAAATATCAGTTCACTTAATAACTTTAAAGCTTTAAAATGATCTTTATTTTTATTTTTTTAAAGGGGTCATATGACGTTGCAAAAAAGAACACTATGTTGTGTATTTGGTGTAATGCAATGTGTTTA
>NW_015653486.1:35668-65421 GCF_001515625.1 Sinocyclocheilus rhinocerous
GTGTTTAAACGAGGCGTTTTAGGAGGACGTGGACAAGTCTTAACTTTTACATAGAATATATTTTTGGGTTTGAGACTTTAGTCTTTGCAACTTTAGGGATCTTATCTATGCGCGAACAGCTTGTAACACTCCAAAGAGAAAGGAAAAATTGAAATTGCATCATATGACCCCTTTAAGTAAATATGTTTTAAAGGTTAAGTGTGAAATCTATTCTATGTTAAAATGCAAGGATTTCTCATATCTCAGCTTAATACACAGTAACTATAAGAAATTATTCCTATACATTTTTAAGAAAATTCCCTGAAAATTGTAAGTAACATGGGCTCAACTAATGGTGTGTCTGTCAATCAATGGTAGATAAGAGTATGGAAACCTGTTTGTTTTTGTGATTCAGATTGGTGCCACTACAGACACAGAAATAACACACTTCCACTTTAACACAGATGAATATGTTCTGAATGTGTTGGAAAAGCAATACACTACCCTTCAAAAGTTCATGTTAAAGGGGTCATATGATGCTGCTAAAAAGAACAGTATTTTGCAACTTTACAGATCTTCTTGTAACACTCCAAAGAGAAAGGAAAAATTGAAATCGCATCATATGACCCATTTAAAGCTAATGTTTTTTGATAAAAAACAAACAAACAAACAGTGAAAGCAGTAATACTGTGCACTATTAATACAACTTTCTATTTTAATTTATTTACAAATGTAATTTATTGATGGCAAAGCTGAATTTTCAATTCAATTTGTCACGTGATCCTTCAGAAATCATTCTAATATGTTGAAACTTTTCTAACTATAACCAATGTTAAACAGAGTTGTGCGGCTTAATATTTTTGTGGAAACTGGCTTTTTTTTCAGGATTATTTGAGAAGAAAGCTCTACATAACATAATTTATTTAAAATATAAAGAAATTACAATAGAAAATATAAATATCTTTACTCTCACTTCCAATCAGTTTAATGTGTCCTTGCTGAAGAAAAGATCCCCCCCAAAAAAAAACTTTTGAAAGGTAGTGTAATATTCCCTGTAAAAGGATGCTTACACTAAAGCTTACAACTTAAAGTGTAAAAGGCCCCACTCTTGCCCACACACCTCTTGACTAAGTATGATTGGCTTGAGTCTTGCTATTGCTTTTAAACCACAATTTCACTCACGCTGATCTAACCCCAAGTTGTCTCCAACCAAGTTTTGCTGCTGAGCTGCACAAAGCCACCTCTGATTAAGGTAATTATTGTGATATGTAGTTGTGAAAGCATGTCATTCCACCGTGAGATTAAAACTCTTACTCTTCATAAGCCATTCATTTATAAATTGGCTGATTTGAAAAGACTCGCAAACTGTGCCACACTCTGTCATCTAAATCATCTACATGAATAATGACTGCTGAGTTCTGCGGAGACTCAGTGCAGAGGCCATCATTCTGTATTAGTGCTGTAGAGAGGCCTTTTCATAGCTCCAGCTAAATATTATCAGCGAGCTGTGCTTTCAGAGGGGCCGCTGTGTTTGAATTTGCATTACCATTACCACAGCGTCTTGCTGAGCTCCCTCCAATTGGCCAGCTCTTTACTTTCTCACTTTTTTTCTACTTCAGCAAGCTGGTAATGGCATGTGGGGATATGGGTCAATATACATGGCTGCTTTGAGAGCTCAGCTAAGTTCTAGTTCAGGAGCTCAAGGCACCTTTGCTCTGCACCGGGCCAAAGGTAGAGCTCTGCCCATCCAACCCTATGCCACCCTCTTGGGAGAAGAAGACTGCAGGATTTATCTGTCAAAAGGTTTTGTATCTCGCTCTTTCTCTTTCTTGTCATTCAGAAAGACAATCGGCCAGAACACAGTGTAGGAGTCGGTTCACTCGGCGGCCATCTTGGTAATGTCCACTGCAGCTATGTTCTGTTTTCTCTCTTGTCTACTTGAGGAAAACCGAAATCTCCATTTTTTTTGGTCAACATTATGTTTCAATAATATGTTTTAGCAACAACAATGTTGTCATGCATTTTGCTTCTTTAGCTCAAATCAGATGCGAATGCACGTTCTAGAGTAAACAAACAGACAAAGAGCGTAACAGTGGTCATCCATTTTTTTGCCTAATTGGTTCCAGAATTATTTTTCCTATTCATTTGGTTCTATTAGGATTAAACTAAATAAATAAATAAATAAAAACATTTCTAAACCATCAACCAACCCAAACAGCTCTGAGGTGAATCACAAAAGCAAAATAAATAATGTAAAAAAAACAAAAAGACTTAATGTTGTTAATGAGGGAATTAACTGCAATCCTAAGAAACATAAATGACTTCCAAATGATTTATATAGTTGTTGATTAATAAACATTAAGTTTGAAGATATAATTACAAATACAAAAGATGCTTGAGAGTATACCGAGACCTCACTTACATATTACATTTCAAATGTAATGTTTACATATTTGTAATCAACAGTTTTACTGTTTTTCACCATTTGGTACGTCATTTGCACTACTTCATGTCTGCTGTGGTTCTCTTATATGATTTTTATAGAATTATACTGAAATTATAGATTGCTGACAGCTTAAACAAACACATATAACACTGTTTAACAACAGAAGAGTTAATGATAGGTCTTCAATATAGTTCTTCAGAGGTTAATAAGTTATAGTTACAAAACAACTCCCTTGTGGTGAAAATAAATGATATTTTTTACATCTAAAACACGTCACGTCTATTGGCTATTTAACTGTAAAATAGAACTTAGCATTCAGTTAGCATACAACTTAGCTTACAGTTGCCATTATTGAGTGTCACAACTTCTCCCTTTCTGTCTCATTCCTCCTGTCTGTGGTACAGATGAGCAGCTGAAATCTGCAGAGGTTTCTTTAAAGGCAATGACACTGCATATTATGTGCACTCTTTTGCTTTGACATGTCATTTGTCTGCTTCCATTCTAGCTCGGAAGACCGTCTTTAACTCCAGTCTAGGAGTCTCATTGCTTAGGAACAGATTGTATAAACAATTTGATCTATGGTGTGTTAACATTCAAATAGTTTTTTTTTACTTGCATTCTACATTAGAGCTATTCTGTGGTCAACATACACAGCACAGAAAGCTGTCTGAACCTTTGAACAAAACCCAAGCACCACTCAAAGAGAACTCTGGGACCATAAAAGAGAGGGACACATTGCTGTGGAGTATAAGAGAGTGCCATAGCACTGGAAGTAACATGCTGAGTCATTCAGAAAAGGCCATTAAACTGCCTGGATGACTTCTGAAGTTTCACTAAGCATCCTCCGTGCCACTCTGTAATGCATTACCTGGGACCTTGGCAGCCTCTGCCGGCTTTTTTACACAGGAGATAATAGTAACTGTTTAATTATGAATTACTACAGGTTCACAAGATATGGATTACGGTGTAAAAAAATGCCATTGGTGAAAATGATTAATGGGCCGCTATTGCCCGTGTTCCTCTACTTGATTGAGCTTGAATTCCATTGACTTGAATCCTGTTACTGCTTTTAAATGTATGAACAGCTCATTTCCTCTCAAGCTCCAAATTGTTGGAAAGCATTACAACATCATTGATGAATGAAGGGTAATTTGTATTACCGTAACGGGACAAAATTAGTGCTTATATGAAGCTGAGTAGAATGCAACTTTTTATTTTTATTTTTTAATCTAGCCATTAAATTAAATAATTTACTAATTTTATGCTAACATACTGAAGCTAAATGGAATCTTGGGATATTTGTGTCATTCTTTCCATTTTCCAATTTGACGAAATTTAATGTAATGGATAAAATAAAAACAACTACATCACAGGCATTCAACAGAGTTATTTTAGTATCATTTATTTACTGTTATTGTATTTATTAATATTTTGAATTAGGTAATATTTATTATAATCTTAGTTTAACTTTTTGTTTCTCTCTCTCTCTCTCTCTCTCTCTCTCTCTCTATATATATATATATATATATTTTTTTATTTTTTATTTATTTTTTTTATTTTTTTTACATGCCAAGGCAACATTTATAATTTTCATAAAAACATTTTAAGTGTCATTTTTTTTCATCTACTATTTAATTTTATTTTTCAGCTATATTTAAATTAATGAAAATTATTTTCATAGTTTTAATTTTAGGTAACAGTATTAACACTGGTAAAATTTGAGTAGAGAATACTGAGTGCGGAAGATTCACCTATAGCACCATTTATATTTTACACATCCCAACAAAAGACATTATGCTTAATGATCCATAGTTAATACAGTAGAAGAACTGTAAAATACATCAAATCAATCCCAATTAATCAAACACTATACTGTATAAACCCCAAGGGCACATAAATAAAAATCCAAATTTCAACAAGGCAAAAGTGATGAACAGACATTACAGAAAATGTCTTCAGTGACGTTATAAATCAATTTTGCATTTTTTAAAATGAATTTGCAGTGAATAAATGCTAAATTGACAGCCCTGGTTAATACATGAACCGCTGACCGAAAAACTGGACTTAACACCTGCTGCTATTTACAAAATCTGGCAAAAGGCTTTAGTTCATCTTAACTCTGCATCGACGGAGGCACTGTGACTTATTGGATTTGAGGGCGAAGACAGAATGTATCCGAGGAGCTTTTTCTGAAAGTGTTGCTCCAGAATCTCTGATTTTAACAGGCCTGATGCCAAGTCTACAGCTTTGTGTCTTCACAGCAATAAATAACTGACACAGCAAGTGTTTCCTAAACGCCAGATTTGTGCCTGCTTGGAGTTTTACTCATGTAACGCATGTCAAACGGTGTCTCAACTCCTCTCGCTCGGCGAAGACGACTTGCTAATAGCGTGTTGCAAAATATGCAAGGTGGATTCACGTGATTCCTGTTTGATGTGACATTTCCCGTCAGGGTTAATTATCACATTGCTGTGGCGAATTAGTCTCGCTCCATGCCCATGTAAGCACAGCGGAGAGAGAGGGAGCGTCAGGGGTCACAGCATCGGCAGGCACACATAACAGACGCTCAGAAAGACAAGGAAACTTAATCCTTTCTCTTCCATACCCATCTAGAGATTTCCCCGCTGTAATGAGTTTGGAATAAGAATCAAACACAAACAACTATGACCTTCAATCTTCCCCATAACAATATTACTTTCAGGTCAGCTTTGTTGTCAAAACAGGTATTTTCTGAAGTAAGGCCACATACTTATCTATTCATACCGTTCCGGTAATGTCTTCATTTCCTTCAGTGCCCTAGCAGTTTTACCCTACGAATACATTTTCCAAAGAGCAGCCTGTGAAATTATACGCAGATCCGCGAAAGAAAAGCGAAGAAGGGGAAGAAAACCTCTCTCAGCACAGTAATACACAGAGCGCATTTCTCATTATACCTAATGCCGGCGAATGGCATCTTCATCCACGCGGTGCGAGAATAGGATTTACACCTAAACAAAGGCAGCACAGAATCAATCTGACAAGCTCTGGGACTTCGGATGACCTAGAGTCAGAGAGTGTGACTGAAGTGGTGCTCCGGAACCTCAAGCAGTCACCCAAATCCAGACTAGTTCCTGTCAAGCATATCCCAGGCACACTTTAAATAGGGCTGCGCTCTGCAGCCTCCACAATGACAATCGATTCCTGCCGCTCTCTGTCGCTTACACAAATAAGTGCGAAGATTTAGCCGCTTTCACGTTAGCGTTAACATTCGCTTGACGCTGGGTGACTGTGAGCTTCTTAAAGAATTTATTTCATTTGTTCAACTGTAATGAAAAGGACAAAGTCGCCAGATTTCTCTTTGTTACATCAGTGCTGGAGACATTAACACTGGCACAGTGCTTTAATATCCATAGAGAGATACTTAAGGAAATGTGGCATTAAAGCAGAGAGACTTTCGCAAGAAGGAAGAGGGTTTAGCGGGAGCATTAACAGCTCTGCCGGCGTGCACACATTTCGAATGCTTGAATTGTGCATACAGATGCGAGCGAACAGGAAAGAACAAATGTTTCCACATCAGCACGTGATATGGATTCCAATGCCCTCTGCGAAAGAGCCAAATAAATGGTTTCAAAACTGTTATGACAGGATCAGAATGAAATCGTGTTTTTCCTCAGGCAATCGATGTAGAGGTGACCTATATGGAGAGGTAGTATCCATTAAGTTGCACACTTTAAATGGATTAAATTGGACCGTCCAATGTGTGCCGGTGCGAGTGTGTGTATATGTGTGTGTCCGGTCAACCCACTTCCATTAGGAGACAAAGAAACGTGTAAAATGTCCAAATAAATGACGGGTAAAATAAAATAACTGTTATACAAAAACTGCATCGTATTTACATTGTCAATGGCCTTAAGGCAAATCAATCTCATCCTCTGGCACGCTCTGGTGTACGCTTTCGAACCCCTAACAGCTCTGAATGGGGAGAAGTGTCAATGAATCCTGCCCTCCCTTAGGGCCACAGACCATATGCTCCGAATCCATTAAAATAACACTATGACACTCGCAAGTATGTAATAACAATCGATATTTTCAGCTCACAAATTAATTTTTTACCATTGCTTAATTTCTCTAACTAGATCTTGACCTTCATGTTTCATTTCCTGTGGGTAGAAGAAATAGAAATGTAAAATTAATAATACAAAATACATACTGGAAGATGTCAAGGTGCTAATTATATGACAAGAGCCCTTTCGCTCATTTTGAAGGATGGAAATATGGTCAAGGCAGTGAATTTTACTGCAATGAATGTGAGAAACTGTTAATGACTTGGAGAGTTGCGTCCAATAATAATCAGCAGATCAGATCTGAGAATCGGGTCTGTAATGAAGGATAAGCCGTGAGTGAGACAGGTGAGAAAAGTTCAGATGAAACCAAGGACATCTTTTGCTGTAATAAATACAGTAGTGTTGCAATATTTCCTTCTAAAATTCAAATCACGGCACACAAACTGAAAACTGTGACCTGTATTCCTAAAAAAAACAAAAACAGCACAGAATGTTATGTTCATCTGTTGAAGCACACAGTTATTCTGTGGCCATGATATGTGGACTACTCCAATCTTACACGCAAACTGTATTGGTGTGAACTATATTCTCCAGAGGCTAATTGCATATCTGTATTGAACGGAAAAATTAACTGCCACTGTAGAAAAAGTGAAGTGAACTTGTCTCTCTGACATCCCACGAAACATCTGGCAAATTAGGCTCTAAAATGAGCTTTTTTGAGAGAGCGAGAGTGAGAATGAGAGAGAGAAATGTGATGCTAAAGGTATGAAAACATTGTGTTTCTCACAAATAACCACAACATTATTCTCTATACACTATTCTCTGTTAAACAAGGCATGTCTAATTTTTATTAATATAAAACATATACATATAGCTCACCAAGGCATTTATTTAAATTGTAATATTTTTAACAATATTTTTGCTATTTAAAATGGCAAATTTTGATTTAATATATTTTAAAATGTAATTTACTCCTGTGATGACACTCCTGTGACTTTTCAGCATCATTACTCTAGTCTTTAGTGTCACATGATCCTTCATAAATCATTCTAATATGCTGATTTGGTGCTCAATAAACATTTATTACTATCAATGTTGAAAATATTTATGCTGTGTGATATTTTCATGGAAACCATGACATTTTTTTCTAGGAATCATCAATGAATAGAAAAAAAAACCCCTATTTACTTGAAATCTTTTGTAATATTATACAAGTTTTTTATTAACTGAATGCATCCTTTTTGAATAAAAGTATAAATACATAACATGTTGTAATGAACTCTTGGCTGCTGTAAATGTTTCTGTAAAGCATGTAGACAAGCTTGAATAAACATTGTCAGGTCTCCGAGTATCATGTAGGTGAAATTGTTTGCATCTTGTTTGATAAATCTGTGATTATATTCAGACCAAGGGATGTTTCAAGGTAATTTGTGGACTCGCTGCCTTCCATATAAGCCATAATCTTGTATTTGTCCATTTGCAGCATAAAAATACACAGCCATGAAAGTGAAGATTACTGCTGCTATATATATATAATGGAATATCAGGGTGATCTCTGCCATTTCCCATGGTTTAATTGTGTTACTGAATGTGTTGAGAGAGGGAGAGTAGGAGTGAGACAGAAAGAGACAAAGAGAGAGAGTGTGTGTGTGTGTTCTCCAGCTTGTGTGGCCAGCTGTTGACTTTTTAAAATGGATCATCTAAAATCTGATAGCCATTTGGTGTGAGTGCTGAGACTAAGTGCCAGAGGCGCTTGCAGACGGTGGGGACAGTTCAGTCCCATGAGGGAGGAACCACTTTCAAGGGCCAAAGGGGAAGGAAGAAGAGGCCACTGTACCTACGTGGCTGACAGATTGCTGCTGTATCCAGAGTCCTCACATAGACCAGGCATATGGCATCTGATATCAAACACTGACCTCTGACAGCTCTCTTTAATATGTGTTTGCGTGTGAATAAACCTAACCACTGTATCGAGGAAGTTACTTTTAATTAAAAATATATGTAATATGTAATACAATAGACTTCACACAATATACACTCTTAAAAATAAAGGTACTTAAAAGGTTCTTCACAGCGATGCCATAGAAGAAGCATTTTTGGTTCCACTAAGAAAAACTTTTTGTTATGCTGGTTGAAAGTCTCTTCACATCCCGATAGCAATCATTAAGTTAAGTGGTCTAAATGTATTTATCTGTATTTATATATTCTGTGGAAGGTGTAGGACCAAGAAATGTTCGTCCAATCAAAACACTCGGTCCGAGCGTTTTAATTGGCTTTCCTGCCTACCTGTCAACATATGTATTTGCATACCTCTGCGCACCCTGTTCGCGCAGACAGGATACGCTATCAGCGAGTTCACACAAGCTGTGCAGACAGAGCGAGAATGACAAACATCAACAACCTGATCTTCCTTCCTGGTATTGTAGTACTTTAACTAACTGTACTATAAAGTTTTCTCACCGGTGAATGACACATGGTGTAGCAGCCTATTGTAATGTTTTCTCTGGTATTCTGGTCTGTGAGCGTATATGAGTTCAGCGGGCGTGGCTTTGGACGGCGATTGCAGGGAGGGTGGGACGTTCGCGTTCAGTGCGATATAATATTATATATTTGTGTATTACTAAACAAAAAAATGCAAGCAAAATCTCTAGTGGATAGGTTAATAATTTGTCATCTACATGAAGAGTTCAAATGAACTAATTCATTAAAATGAAACAGACTTCCCTGTGTTTCATATAAGAGAGGAGATTGGAAGTTTAGTAGATTTGATTATTACCTCGGTTCACTCAACTGTACACTCAATACAACACACTCAATTGAGGCACACTCAATACAACGTGACAAAAACACAGCGATGCAGCATTTTGTCACGCTACACCGCTAATGGCTGGAAAAAGTAGCTCATTACTGGAAAAGCTATTCTGTTTTGAAAACAGCTGAGCTACAGTCATGCTTCTGACAGGTGTAGTTACTTTTAGTTAGTTACTCTCCAACACTGTACAAACGCAAACACATGTTTCAGTCGACCCATGATATTTCAATCCCTCATTCTTACAAGTAACACACGCCAGTCTATGAGTGGTAATTGTACACCTGACATATAGATTAACCTTCCTTCAGAGAGTTACAGTAATCCAATTGATTATTAAAATCGAGGGCAAAGGGTCTAGAGCGATGACAAAAAGAACGCACATGTAATTGAGCTGCATTAACCCCCTGTGTAAACAGGCACACACAAAAGGACATCACTGTCCTCTTAAAACCAGGCTACAGAGCTTTCAGAGGCGCCAGGCCACTCTAGGGCCAGAGCGAAAAAGCCACATTGATTTTAAATAATGTTCCCTGTGACTCATCCATGGGAGGACATTTATCAAAGCCGTCAGAGGTCTGTCTCGTATTCTCTCTCCCATCTAACTCTGGGGTCAATAGCCACACTTTAAAATGCACTATTCCACTGCTTTCGAAGTCACCGCTGAGGAACGATTCCTGATACAGAACAAAGACTTTAATGCTAATAGACTAATAGGAGGGAAATGAAACAGGTCGTATTTTTGGGTCCGTCATCGTGAAAGGTGAAGCTATTTCGGTCGGCGGTGATAAAAGCTACGGGGCACCGTAAAGATGCGGCGAGCAAAAATGCAGTACACCCCGTATGATCCTTGGAAGTAGGGCGCTCGTGGAGCAAAGCTCACGCTGCTGGTCAGAAACTAGGACTCGGTACATCTATCTCCAGATGATGCGTGGGTGCACAGTTTCATTGTGATGAAGCGACGTGTGGATGGAGCATATTTCTTCATCCATCACTCATTTTCTAAGTCTAATTTTAGGCTTCGGACACGTGCTTTAAGCAGTTGTGATTATGATTGAGTGGGTTTGAGGTCAGATTCTGGGTTTAGGTCACATGTATCTGACATCTCTCGTTGTGGTGGCTTGATGGAGTGGTGTTTTGTGAGTGACTGCGCTGTGGATAATGAGGTATGGATGCTGGGAGTGTGAACGCAATTGCATCATGGGCAATACGGCTTGAAAATGACACAGCGCTGATTTTAGGAATTGTTGGAAATTTGCTGGAACCCAAAAGCATTCGTAGCTTATACTACACACTGCTTTACATTGGGCATACTTACTATTTTTTAGGTATAATATAATTTCCCCCCCATTTGGTGCTCTGAAACAAACCAGGCATGTCGGGCATGTCATGCACACCTTGAACCATACGAATAAAGGCCTATGAGATTAAACCTCTCTCTGGGAATATTGTATTGCGAAACTAAATATGATGTCTTACCATCTGTGTAAAGCTGTAGCACCAGTACATGCACTCTAATATACATTCTTAGGTATCATTGCTTTCTTGTGGCAGACTGCGTTGGTGACCTCAGATCCTGTTGGGTGAACCTCCATCTGGCCTTTCTGAAAGTAAGCTTGAGAGACTGAGATGAGAAATAAAATAAAATGAAAATAAATAAATAAATAAATAAAAGAGGCAAAAGCATGTCTTAAATATCAAAATACCATACGGTCATTAAAAATGCAGATAAACAAAATCAATTTAGCAAATATTTTTTGGTCAGAGCAAGAAGGCTTTTAAAGATTAATTTTATAAAATGATTCTAAATGGAAGCTCATGATCATAGGATAAAGGGATTAATATAAACTCGAGATCATGATTAAAGATTATGGTTTTGGATTACACTAGACCTTTAACTAACACTACATAAACATCCAATCACATCAAGCTAACTTTGTTATTCTTTATAAAGCATGCTGTGAATATTAAGAACAAAAATAATATAACATATTTTAATAATATATTAGTAGTCCAAGGTTTTGTATACATCCTTTTTTATGTTAGAAACTGTTCAGTCACTGACCAACAGAGTAAATGTACAAAATTTATTTACTTATTCCTAACCCGTATTCCTTTCTTCTGTGACTATATGTTCCATAAAATATATTTATAAGAACATTGGACCACACCGACTTTCACTGTATGGACAAGAAAAACAAAATTTTTTATTTTTTATTTTTTTTAAATATCTTCTTTTCTATTCTACAAAAGGAAAAACGTCATATAGATTTGGGACTATTGCTTTAATTACTACTACCAACTACTAAGTCTTTCACAACTATCAATTCTGCCATTTCATAAGGGTTGGTAGGATTTACAAGAGTCTCAGTCTGTTCATGGACCATCTGACTCATACTGCACACAAAAATGGCATTAAACTATAACTGGCTTCTACACAGCCTCCAGGAGTCATAAACATGCCAAGGTTTGTGAGGTTTCTGGTATAGAATTTCTGAAAGACATTGAGGGTTTTTGTTTGAGGCAGTTAGTAACAATTAAATGAAACATCCTTGAACTGTGTATTCTGCTTTTCAGAGTCAAGGCCAGTAACATAGTTTGTACTTATTACTTTTGAAGGGATGGAAATCCTAACCACGACGTCTATGAACATTTTAAAATGTTATTAATTACTCCAATGCAGTCTGCTGTGTCATTACTTGAATGGGTTGCCATGTCAGTCTATTTTTGTGGTATAATCGATTTCAGATTTATAATCTAACCCCAAGCATTACATAAAAGACCTTACATGTCAATCAGGCTCCTTTCTGTCTAAGTGTGCAGAAGTTACAATGTGCATCAGACATTTACAGAGTCAAAACACTAGATTTAGAAGGCAAAAAGCATAAACATTATACTCTGAATAAGAGCAAAGTACCCAAACAATGTCAGATTTTACTAGCTCAGAAAGTTAAATATTTCAGAAAGTCACACTTTGGAAAAAAGCCAAGCACTTACATTACATTTAAAAACGGAAACTAGCTTTGCCTCTATGCAAGTCAATACAGCTGAAAACCTGTACTGAACTTTGAATCTTCATATTCCTTGCTTTTCACTGACCTCATGCGCTCTCAATTTTATCCTTGATGCTAAAGCTGCAAAAACGACTCTATTGAGTGACCTTCTAATTACACAGACAGAAGCCAGGTCAGGAGCATATATCAGAACAAGTGCCTGACTGGGGTCGACAGGAAGAAGGCGTGCACGCTCAGGTCAAGGGTTTAAAGGGTTACAAACTCGAGAGTGGAGATTAACCTTTGAAGATGTTGTAATTTATCTCTGAAAGGTGAGATCTAGAGATGTGGGCATGGCTACAATTAATATTTAACCACAAATGTTTGCCAATATTAACCATATTCTTAATTAGGATGCAAAAAAAAAAAAAGGATGTTGGCAGAGTATGACTCTTCCAATAAAGAACACTCGATGGAAAAGATCAAAGCAATGGGATCTTACGAAGTACATTAAATAGGTTTAAATTTAGCATATTACATTAGGAATGCATTAATCAAAAACATATACAACTTATATACAGTACACACTACCATTCAGAGTTTGGAGTCTGTACGATTTTTGGTAACACTTTAGTATAGGGACCAATTCTCACTATTAACAGGTTGCTTATTAACATAACATTAACATATTGGCTGCTACATCTACATCCCTACCCTTACAAAAATTAACCATGGTTTTACTACAAAAAAAAAGGTTACTATAGTTACTACTATAATACTATATACCACAAGTTAACCATGGTTTTGCTACACTAACCACAGTTTAACCATGGTATCTGTTATACAAATGGTAATCAATACTCCAAAAAAACATGGTTACTACACTTTTACTATAGTAAAACCATGGTTAATTTTCATAAGGGTAATCCAATACCTTAACTACTTACTATTAATTAGCAGCAAATTAGGAGTTTATTAAGGCAAAAGTCATAGTTAATGATTTGTGAGAATTGGACCTTAAAATTAACTTTTTTCCCTATCACTTTTGATCAATTTAATGCCGAATAAAATAATTTATTTCAAGTAAATAAATAAATAAATAATGCTGACCTCAAAGTTCTGAACAGTACACATATATCATAAACAACAGTTAAAAACTAAAACAGAAAGTACCCTGATAGCAACAGACTCCGGGGCGGATCCGCCCTCAAGTCGGCAGCTCTGCTGTACTGTCAGACTCTGTTCGGTCATTCGCCCAGAATATGCCCCGCCTCCGGACAGCGCACTGTCAGTTAGCGGACTCATTATGGACATGGGGCAGATTAGCGATCAGAACGCGCTTTTTTTTGTTTTTTACCGGTGCCGTCTCAGAAATCCTCCTCAGAGTGGAGAAGCTGCGGCCGGCCAGGTTGAAGAAGACTGAACTAAGGAAAATTTAACTTTAATATTTCTTATGAATGTGTGTGTATATAGATGGATATATTTGAGACATACCTCACAAGCGTAGCCTGTTATCCAATTGGAAGGGCCTCTGGTAGGGTTTCTGCACTGTAATATACATGTATCTTGGTTAATTTCAAATTGGTCAGAAGGGGGTGCAAATGTAATGGTGTGCTGGAGGAAATGTCCAGTACCTTTCAGAGAAAACCATCTGGAGTCCACCATCTCCGTATGATTGGAATGTCACACTGGAAGACACAAACATAGAGAAATCTTTAAATATCAACTGCTACAACATCATAAAGGCCAATTACTTTAACTGATAACTACTTACAGATGTAAAATCAAAGGGTGCTTCCAAGACAAGAAGTACTGGAAAACAACAAAAAAAAAAGAATATTCTCCCTGTAAATGGCACAAAAAAACCTTTCTTGTTCCTTATTTAACAACTAAATAATCACACCAATAACTGGTTGCAAAAATGTATAGTATAGCCTAAAATAAATAAATAAGTACACAGGTAAACTATTATGCAATAATAAATTGTGAGTACATTAAACAAACAACTCAAGATATTCATACCTCCACAGACAACTGCATGTTGAAGTGTTTGCATGAGTAACATAAACAGATTAAACCCCAAGAATTACTCCTTAGAGACAGTAATTGACCATGTGAAAGTTATTGTATAATTTCCACACTGACCTTAATGTGCTTTGAAAAACAAGAAAAAAATACATTATATGTACATTCTTTTCAGAGAAACTATAAACCTGCCAAGGTCTAGTAGGAACAATAGAAATCCTCAGGGTGAAAGTGGGAGGAGATTTAGATACATCAACACTCGGACTTTAGGGAAGAAAGCTGTGAGAAAGAAATGAATTTATGAGTCCACCTGTAGCAATTTAAAAGAGCACCACTGAGGTTATATGACCCACATTCAGACGAGCTTCGAAATAGTCCCATTTTCTTTTCTATATTCGGCTTCATAAATGTTTAGAAAAGAGCTCCACCTTCCACATGAAGCCATTGAGGCGCAGACCACACAGCACTGCTGAAACGTGACCTTGAGAAAATGTCCACTTCCTGCGACCACAAAACATTTAAACATTGACAGTGATGCAATACGTGCTGGCTGAAATATCAGACACCAGAAAAGTGGTGTATTGTTTTGCTTCTGATTAAAAACCTTTTTAAAAATGATGTTTTCATCCAGTGCAGGGATTAAAATCCTCTCTGACCCCCTCTGAGACTTGCCGTTAAACCGTTTCCCCCTCACTCCCATTTCAGCCTTGTCCTGACTGTTGATATTTTCCTCTTTCCTACAAATAATCACTCAGCGTCTCTAGTATAATTACACAGCACCTTGTCAGATAGCCTAATCCTCCTGGCGTGCTAGCGTCTTGCTAAAGCATCCGACCTTATACACGGCGCCATATACGCCTGACATGCGATTGCTGCCATAAAACCGTATTGCACATGGGAGAGTGGATTAAGTCTAAAAACATGCTAATCCGCCCAAATGAGTATTTCTTACTCTTTCCTGGCGAGCATGTGGCTCAGAAATAAAGCTCCCAAAAGTGTGAATCTGTCCATTGAGTAAATGTGGCACATATACTGTCTTAGCATCTCTGAAATTGTTAATTGCTCACAAGCGCCACTAAATCTGCTGGACATAGCGGGGATTAGAAACTCCCGGCAGCATATGTTTCTAATGTAGGTTCCATTAGCTGGTGTTGTTTTAACCTTAAGCAAAGGGGAATTTTCCATGTCAAACCCAATAGTCCCGCTAATTGGACAGTTCTGCCATCTGACGTTTACTGATAAAGGATAAGGATGTGTGACATTCTCAAATAAACGACATTTATTTCAATAGGAAAGGAGATCTGGTTTAAATGGGATACTGTTTAGATGGAGATCATGGAATTTTAAAAGTTCTTTATCTGATTCTGCTGGTACTGTTTATTTGTAGATCATGTTTAGAAGCCTATCAGTAAAGAAGGACAGTTATGTTGCCGTTGTAACTTTAAACCTGCATCTATTACTAAAAGTTAACATTTCATGTTCACTTCACATCACGCATATGTAGTTGTTATTCAACTGCCAACTCTGTTGTAGTTATTTCATCAGTAGAATGTTGATAAAGTTAAAAGATAGCTGAATTTTCTAGCATGTACTACACAAGAAAAAAAGCTACATTTATATTTAAAAATGGTATTTTATTTTTTTTTAAATACGTTATTTATTCATCCTCATGTCATTCCTAAACTGTTTGACTCACTGACTTGTATTGAAAAACAAAAGGTGATTTAAAAAAAAAAAAATCTTCTGAATGAAGGTGAATAAGGACTGATATGAATAAAAATATATTAAAAACACCAAAGTATCAAAAGTTTTCCATACTATTCTTTTAAAGCCATACAATAGCTTTGTGCGTCAGACTGAATTGTAATTTTTTTCTCCCCCACTTCGGTTGGCAGTTCACAAATCTGGTTCCATCTTGTTTGATTCATTGTAATTGCATGGAAAAGAGCAACCAATACGTTTGGAACAATATGAGAGCAAATAATATTCAGAATTTCATTTTGGGAGAACTATCCCTTTAAGGAAAGTGACTCACAATGTCCATGTAACTTCACTTACACATTTTTTGATGCATTGACATGAGGCTTAACATTTCCAGAACATATTCGGCTTCGCATACATTTGTTCAACACTACTCCTCACCTCCAGGTTTAATTCTGTTTTGGATGTTTACTCCAACTTTAACTATTGCAAGCTTCACAGGAGCGGGCAAATTGAAAAAGTCAAAATATGAAATTCATTTACATGTGAATGTTAAATTAGTCTACAGTCCACTGTGGTTCTCTGCCATAGAAACCATCTTCCCTGTACGCAGATTCAATTTAAATGGCAGAATGCTTGTATAAAAATAAAGGTCCCTAATGAGTTCTGCACTAGCGATGAGCGACAGCTTCATAATAAGGCATAAATCACAGCAGACAGTGGTGTTTCTTTGAAATATGGCGTCTGGGAGAGCTGTCTGAGGGAGTGGAGGCCCCCGCCAATCCTTATCACCCTTTCAGGCGTGGTGTACATCATGGAATCCAGATGGCCTGTCATACATCAGGCCTTTCAGCTTGCTGACACACACGTCCACCAAGCTGCTTCTACTTTACCTAAACTGGAACTTAGTGGTACCGTACACAAAACTCACCTCTGAGAAATGCAAGTGAAATCACTTTTACTGCCTTTCCATCATACTCGCCCCTTGTCTTTGTTGAGGCACACCTGCGAGGGCCGAGATCTCTGAGGCGCCATCATTTCGAGGCTGTCATGTGAAGGTGCCCCCTAAGGACTTTGATGGATTTGATTCTTCCCACTTGTGGCTTTGGTCTACAGCAGACGGGGCGATTTTAGAATAGATGGCCTTTGGCTAATCATTAACATTGATCTAGCTCTACATATAGTCATATGGGCTTCGTTTTTTCATCTGGAGAAATATTTATTAAAATATAGTTAAAACATGCAATTCACACAAACAGTGACTTGAATGCAACTCTATGATGATCATGTTTTTCATTTCTACAGAAAAAAAAAAAGTTTTTGCTTTTGAATGGACACAGATATGTTTTTGGAAGGCAAGATATTAAAAAATCAATGATATCAATAAAAAAAAAGGCCTCATTAAAAGACTGACATAGTTTCTTCAAATTTCTTAGGATAAAAAAAAAGCTTCTCTGCTTATTAACATTCAAAAAACTGTCTGCCAAATTAACCAACATGGAAAACAACCATCTATTTTCCAAGCCACTGGTCCTGTGTGGAGTCTTTAAATATCAGGTAATTTCACCGTTATATGACAAAGCAATGCTATTTCAATTTGTAAAATGTCATGTAGTGTGACTTCAAAATTATAATGTTTATGGATTAATAGTTCTTGATATTTGTAACAAGAAATTTTACTTTCACCGTGAAATTAACATTACATACAAATGTAGGTCTAATTATTTTATTACTTTTTAATTGAGGGTTATGCCACATGACATTTTTAGAGACATTAAATTGATTTTTTCCCCTTTTCTGTATTGTAGACATCGCTATAGCTCAATGATCCACGATTATGAATACAGTATAGGTATAAAGCATCAGTGTACAACACATCCTCTCTCTCTGTTTGCCCTTTTTTTTTGTACGTAGGTTTAATAAATGAAAGAGACACCCATAACTGGCTGAAGATACACATGCTCGCATGCATGCCCATGGATATATTTACACTCCATTTGCTGTATCCACTTGATGATTAGAATCGCAGCCTGAAAGTAATGTCTTATGAAAATACGCCACACGCACTTCTGCCATGTTCCCGATCTAATTTGAAGCCAGTGGAAACTGTCCTTTTTAATCATGACTGGGATCTGGAAGGCCATCAGTAAAAGTCAATTATATGCCATGATCCAGAGAGCAAGCCCAGTGTTTACACTGTAAACTCCCGGAAACTCACCTCACTGGCTCTGTTCTACCTGTCACGTGCAGAAGCCGTGTCTGTTCCTATACGGTCTCCCCCCACCCGGTAACAGCCGAGAAAGTGATGAGTACGGCCGTTTCTGCTCCCATCAGAGCAGCATTATCTTAAATCATCAGCAATTTCTCCCTCGTCCTGTCCTGATCTCAATCGTGACCTGCAGCATCTCCTCTGCAGTCCCCCCAAGCCCGGCTCCCAGTCGGCCCATGGCCAGCCGTTTATTTTATAGCTGTGTGCTCATGCTCTTATCGGGCCAATAAAGAAACTGTATTTGGGGTTATCTGATGGGCCTTCATGGGGGTGCCAGGCACACAGCAGTCACAGTTGGTTACACGCTGATTCCCCACATGAAGTCGTGCTTTGGAGATAATGAAATTCACTCCTAAGGATAAAGTTGGTGAGGAAAAAGACTGGGCAATTACTCAGACCTGTTATTTTTCTACATATAGGTCGGAGGGATAATGTCCACCTCTGTTCACACAGTTCGGCACCTACACATGCTTTTAGTTCATGTAACTGAGCGAACACTGTGTATTGTTCTTGTTTGAAAGGCTGCAGGAAGTTTTCTATTCTGTTTTCTTTTTTTCCAAGCAGTTTTATAAGTTTATACTTCATTTTTTTACCCTGCAGATTACCGTTCACTTTTTTGCAGTGCAAATACATCCAGAGATCTATTAATACGTGTTCAAACGATGCTGGCATTATCATTAAGGGAACAGATTGCTGATATGGTGGTATTAAGATTAAAGTCACACTACAGATTTTTGCTATAAAGTTGGCTATGATGGCATTTACGGAAATGGTTGAACGGATGAGGCAAAAATGAAATAATTGTCACCTGGGGAAAGGAAACACATTGTTTACGACCTTGGCTTTTATGACTTTTCCTGTTCCGAACATCTGATGACCAAATATATACATTTTCAGCCGCCCAATGTCTCAAACAAGTAAGTAAGTTTCCTCTCCGCAGGGACTTTTTGGTATGAGTGCAACGGTTTATAATGAGGTATGAGAGTAAATGCTGAAAAATACAGAATCAATAGCTGGAAAATGTGAAAACGGGCGCTGTCTGAAAGACGAAGTGAAAATACTACAAATTAGCCAGCATGTTTTATATTCTGGTGCTGTAAATCAGTAACAACTTCATAAAAAAGAGAGAGATTCATATTCATACCTGGCACTTCAGTTGAAACGTTACCAAATGGATGAGAAAAAAAAATCTATCAAAAAAGAGAAAAGGAAAATTAATTGACAGAATGAAGCTTCACTAACTCGATCAAATCAAAGAATAATTCATCATAAATCAAATGATGAAATTTCTATCCGCCATATGTCAGAGATGGAAAATGTCAGGGGAGTCAGGAATAGATTTGCAATAGCGTATACATTACTCTCTCAAGCCAGTGTCACTGCGAGGACTCCGGTTGTTATACTGCCAGACAAGCTCCATTTTTATCCAAAAACTCAGTTCATCTGATACCCTGAGCTGATAGAAATCCTATTTGTTTCCTTATTAAAAAGGCCGGTCTTTTGTTATGTCCACTCTCATCAGCTTTGAATGTGCAAATGGTCTTCTGGTTCTGTCTGGCCTTGAGAATGAGAAATGCCTCAGAGCCTTGGGCACTAAGGTGCAATAATGTCTTTGATTTATACTGCTCTTATGTCAGCAGATTTAGAGCTGGAATATTGTATGACCCCCTGTCACTGCCAATACTTACTGAGCGGAGGAGAGGGAGTGAACGCGCTTTGATTTATTTATTTAGATATTTTTTCCTACCCCCCTCATGTGTATTGAAAGTCATTTTGATTTAAAATGATAAAACGATGGAAAGCTTAAAGTTTAAGACAGCATCAGAAATAAACCATTTGTGGACATGAGTGATTGAGCACGTCCACAAATTCCCTGCTTTTCGAACACATCATATTTTACGCTTCTATGTTCATACATATTCAGTGCATTATTTGCATTGTTTAGAAAAACGCAGTCTCAATCAATGACAAATTTAAGGAACAGAACTGTGGCGGCTGATAAATTCAATCCATGCCTGTGCGGTCTTATTGGTTGATTGTGTTCCAAAGCACATGGCTGTTTATCACATGGATAATTCGTTTTGATTAACTCCTCTGAATGCACATCAGTGGAAGTCTTTTGAAGTGCATCAAACATTGCATTCATCCCTTCGGGGAATAAACGGTTTATTTATCTGTTTATTTTTTCTCATTTGAATAGGTAAAGGTGTTTGAGCTGGAAGGAAAGTAACAGCAGGCTTTTGTATGCCCAGGGCATGTAAGCTTGGACAAGCCAGTGAATGGTGATGAATGCGAGTGTGGAAGACATGTCTCTGGAAGAGACAGGAGAGAGGAACGCTGCAATGCTAATACAGAGCCTTAGGTGGTTTCACTTACTGCATCCACAGATGGTCTGGGAGTACGGATATCCCTCTGGAGAATGTCATCAGGTAGAGAACGCTGTCAAAAGATCACGGGCTTCTCGCTGTCTGCGCCAAGTCTCTGACGTTCGTCCTGTAGTGTCTGGCTCAAAACGTTTCGGCTTTTCAAAGGGAAATTGTATACATCTTGCGCACCTTGTTAATCTGAGGCAAACGTGCATTGAGTCATTTGTTAAAAACCACAGACATGTGGGTTACAATTCGGATGACTTTTTTTTTTTTTGCATGGGTTTAATTCCTTAAACCCAGCATGTCTGTTGCTCTGCATGCATCTGTGGAATGATTGAAATTTCCTTTAAATGGATTGGCTGGCTTATCAGTAAGACACAGTTGTTTGGAGGACCCTTATCTTGACTTCTAACTTCACTATGATAAGTTATGTCCCAGCCCAGCGTGTATTAAGACGGTCTCGCTGTGCAGACGGTGCAGACAGCCAGCTGATCCCCCCAAGCTGCCCTAACAGATTGATACTGCTGAGAAAAGGGAGAAACCAGGTACCTGATATCAGCCACCTAACGGCCCCTCTGTCTGCTCTCCCTCACATTCTCTTTTTTACTTAGCATCTTCTTGTCTTTGTCTTTCCTGTTTCTTTCACCACTGATTAGGCTAAATATAGACCAATAAATAGACACCCCTCATGAACCTTAAAGAGATAGCTCATCTAAAAATAAGAGTTCTGTCATTATTTACTCACACTCATATGCTTCAAATATAGCTGAACATTGCTGAACACAAAAAGAGAAATCTGAATAATTTTTTCATGGATTTTCCCCATATAACCACAAGCTACAATATGATAGATAGATAGATAGATAGATAGATAGATACACAAACAAAAGATAGAGAATAGATCAATATACAAAAATAGCATTGCATAGCATCCAACATGCAGCATAGGCTTCAAAATTCTCCTTTGTGTTTCACTGAGAAAATAACAGCATAGGGGTTTGAAACAACAAAGAAAGGAGGAAACACATTGAAGGATCTTGTACATTGATGTATCTTGCAAGAAATTCAATATTTATATTTTGGCTTGTTGACCTTCTAGACTTTTTTGTTGTCCTTTCTTCATACTAAAAAACCTTTTTATAAAATGGATTGGATGTGAAATGAGTTCTGTCATTTGTTTACTGCAATATCATCGCATCCTGTCATTTGCTTAGAATAAAGTAACAGACACAACAAATTATAAAAGTCAGAAATTTGGAAGAGTCTCAAATCTTTCACCTGCAATGTCTGTTTTTTTATGTTTTGATATCACACCGAGTGGAAATTTTCACTTCATAATGAAAGACGACAAAATAAACAGAGGCTACCTGTGATGCCTAAAAGACAGAGGGAAAAAAAAATCGGAAAAACCTGACATTTCTGAAAGCCTTATACTGCAGTGGCAACAGTGCTCGAAAAGCATCTCTAGAACTCCCAATTTACAGCTCTCTTCTTACAAAGTCTCATTGTGTTGGATGAAGTACTGAGTGCTGAATGGGCTCTATTCACTGCAGCTGGTTTTATGATGTGTAAAAGATAAGTGGCCCAGTGTCTCTGAAAGTGACGACTCTGATCTGACAAAAACACTACGGATGCCTTATGTGCTGCTTACCCATTGATTTCATACAGCCATTCAACTTAACGCATGAAAACACCCTTGTGCACAATGGACCTTTGTAGAAGCTTCTCGAGCTATAGTGGATAGTATTGCTTTTCATGCTTAATGCAAGGTCTGATTAAAATTCATGGTTTAGGTCAGATCCTTTTTACAGTCAAATGAGCTGTGTTTAACATGAGCATGTCCCACTAGTATGCATATTACAAATACATAACATACAATCAACGCAATATTAATGCAAAATCCAGTCTGAATCGTATTAAATTAATGAATGTATAGTAGCAGTTTGCTATTATAGGACAATGCAAAGTGTTTGTAGGTGCAAGGTTTCTGCACAGTTACTGGTGACAAAACATTCAGATTAAAATTATACATCCATCTGCTTCACCCAGTGATGTTATTTTTTTATTTTTTTATTTTTGACAATCAACCTTGTGGACATGTGCACAGCACAGCACAGTCTGGCTAAACTGACAGCTGACATCACCCCAGGCTGCCAAGTGACGTTCCCTGGCAACGCAACCTCCTGCTCAGTCAACACCCAATGACTTTCCATATGCCCTCTGACCATTACAGCTTATTTATTTATGTATTTGGTTCCTTAATTTTTGCCTGCAGCCTTACTGTTGGTCCAAAGCAGATGCTCAGCATAAATGTTTTCTGCCATTTGTCATTGAAATGAGTCAGAACTGAGGAACAAGCTCCTCATGAATATAAGTCAGGTTTGTTTAACCTTATTTGTAGAAGATTTCTCTGCCAAAAACATTCATTTCTCACTATTGCCTGTTATTAAAATATGGTCTGTTTATTAGTACATATAAAGCACATATTCTGCATGACCATTCTACATCTCTAATCCCACCCAATACCTAAACTTAACACCTACCTTACTAACTATTAATAAGCAGCAAAATAGGAGTTTATTAAGGCAAAAGTCATAGTTAATGGTTTGTTAATAGCAAGAATTAAACCTTAAAATAAAGTGTGACCATAAATACTTAGAATAACTTGAGCTCACTCAAAAATTACATGTCTGAAATTTGGTCATTTCAATCTTATAACGTCTTCTGATTCATATAATTTTACAAAGTGTGACAGCATGTAAAGGAACCACTAACAGCATTGATTTTTATTGTCTTCTATATGTGTTCTTAGAAATATTCAGTTAAAACTAATCTATACCAACAAATACAAACAATGCTGAGAATAATGATATCACACCTCAATTTACACACCAGACCAGCAAAGACAAAAGCGTGTGAAGGTACAATCCTACCTGCATAACACTCTCAACACATTAATAGACCAATCATATCATTGAGTGTTAAAATACACCATCAAATTACAATTTTAAAACTGATGTCTCAATCAAACCGGGCCGTCAGAATTAAACCTTAAAATAAAGTGTGACCATAAATACTTAGAATAACTTGAGCTCACTCAAAAATTACATGTCTGAAATTTGGTCATTTCAATCTTATAACGTCTTCTGATTCATATAATTTTATTAAATAGGTTCACACATATGGTCTACAGTAAATGATACTTGTCTCGAGATTTTAAGTAAATAATGATGACTTACATTTTTGTTTGTATGTCACCCAAAACTACTGCATGGGTCCAGAAGATTTTGTATGACTTTTGCTTTTAAGGTAGTTTTATGGTGCTATATCCTTTTTGAAGCTTGAAAGCTCCAGTCATCATTCATTACAATTTCATGGAAAAGAGCAGCCAGCACATTAATAATAATATTGAGTGTTAAAATACACCATCAAATTACAATTTTAAAACTGATGTCTCAATCAAACCGGGCCGTCCTCTAGAGAGCAGACATCTCCACATCTATAAAAGGGCTTCCCATCGAGCTCACTCTTCCCTTAAACAGATGCAAAGATTAATCACTTTCTAGAGTGTTAAACACTCCAAACCTGCCCTTGAGGAGTGAAGGGTCTATTCACAAAATCTCTATTAAGGGAAATATGTGCCATGGACCAATTAAGGTACCAGGAGTGCTTGCAGAGATCATTAAGCAGGTTTGTGCGTGGCTCAGGGGCTCTTCACAGGAAGAACCAGCACTCGAGAGAGGGACAGAGTGTGGGGTGGAGCACGAGGGTCTTCTTCACCATGGGGAGTGGGGCACGCCATTCAGACAAGCCTAATGTCTTCGCCTAGAGAAGAACGGTTCATTTGGAGCCATTAGTGAATTACTGAAGTTTGAAGTCACTGCTCTCCTGGAAGAGAACATTAGAGCTCTATCTCTCTCACAGACCCGCTGGAAAACTAACGATAATTGTCACTTAGCGAGAAGTTTGCACGCAGGAGGGGGGCACTGTTGAATCGATGTGTGCTAGTTGGTCAAATCTTAGCAAATATGTGATAGCTGTTAACAGAAATATCTCTAATATATTATAATGGAGCTTGTTATAATGAATGATCTATGACTAGTGGTATATCCACACAAGTGCTTATCAAATGAAAAATTACAATGACCGCACTGCGGTTTTGTTGAGAAAATTGTGACTAATGAGCTCACTTTTATCCACCAATTTAAATATGGCCAGAGAGAGATGTCACTTTTCAGAGTTCAGATGCATTATGGGACTTCAGAGGAAGGACGCTGGCAGCCGAATGTCCCTTACTCTCCAGAGGCCTCCGTACTTTATCTACATGAATGGATTTCATAAGCAGAGATAGTGTGCAGAGCCAGTGATAGTCACTTTAAAACGACCCATATCCTCATCTTTTATACATTCTGACCCCCTTTTACGGTTAAGCCATGCATTCCAGCCTCCCAGGCTGAAAGGCATATGATAAGATAAGGAGATATGAACACGTCCCTCTTCTCATTCTCGTCGAAGCCGTCTATGAGATGGGGGATGCGGTTAATGGTTGTTTTTGCATGGAGAGAAACAATATAATAGCATGGGTTAATTGAGTTTGCCTTGTTGTGCGAGTGCAACGCATTATAGTCAGTCAATGTATAATTGCTTCTGTCAATCTCAATTTTGTCTTCGAGAGAAGGGTTGATATTTTTGTCATTTCAAGTTAAGCACAATTCTTTGGGAAACAACAGTAATTAAAAAGGCGTCCCACACTTTTCCACTTCAGCTTCAGTTTAACTCTAATACAAAACGAACAAATGTGGCAGCTGTTGAATAAACTTGTTGAAAAAGATCTCAAAACAGCAAGGGAGTCAAATGAGGCATTTCTAAATAGGCAGTGTGTAAAACAAATATGAGGCTTATTTTTCCCAGTATGTTTCTGTGTAAAACATCTTCCCCTCTGGCTATCCTCCATGCTGTTTTGAACACTCCAGCCCGGGCACTATGATCAGCTACTCCCCTTTTCTCTCCACATGAAGGGCTTCTGCGTGTCCAGATGTTGCAACTTCTTAGTCCTTACTCTTCAGTGGTGGAACCAAGTCTAGTAATTTCAAAATAGCTAACAAGACTAACAAAACTTCTTTAAGACCTACTCTTCCTGGCTGAACACTGCTACCCAGTGCTCACACTCAAACCAATAGTGAAAAAAAAAAAAAATAATATATACACTGTTTTTTTATATATGACTCCACATTCTATACAGCACACACATGCATAAAGAAAGCGCAAACATTTTAAAATAATACTATGGTGGCCCAGTAGTCCACAACACAACGAAAACAAGCCACAACACAACAAAATTAGCACAACACATTGGCAACAAGCCACAGCACAACGAAATTAGCACAACACAACAGAAACAAGCCACAATACACCGAAATTAGCACAACACAACGGTAACAGACCGCAAAACAACAAAATTAGCACAACACAATGCAATTAAATTTGTGTATCATTCGATCATTCGTTTTTTGATTTAATATTGAAAGTAGACATTTTTTTTTGTGTTTTTTTCCCAAAAAACGAAAAACGAGAATTCAGCTTAAATTTTCGTTTTTCGTTCATGGGTGGAAAAATGAATAAACAGCTTGAATATTCGATTTCTACATGTGGGCGGGAATTAAATGCCCCTTTTCTGCTGATTGGTCAGCCGAATATCAAATCGTGCCATCATCAGTTCTTCCGCAGTATCAAGCAGCAGAATAATAGTCCTCCACTGCTGCAGTTGTATGGATTAAGTAAATGAAGCCTTTTAAAAGACAAGTATTCCTTGTGGTTCATGTTTGTGGCATAAGCCAGAAAGATGCTCAAGGAGACCGAGACGCACTAAAGCAGCGCATTCTGTTGTTCTCTTTATTTTTCAAAGGCATGTGTGTCCAGCTATTCATTAGCCTGTTTGTTTGATGCAAAAAGATTAAATGTAGTTGCAATAAATGAGTTAAGAATCCATACAACTGCAGCAGTGGAGGACTATTATTCTGCTGCGTGATACTGCAAGAACTGATGAAGGCACAGTTTGATCTTCGGTTGACCAATAAGCAGAAAGGGGCGTTTAATTCCCACCCACGTGTAGAAATCGAATATTCAAGCTGTTTATTCATTTTTCCACCCATGAACGAAAAACGAAAATTTAAGCTGAATTTTCGGTTTTCGTCTTTTGGAAAAAAACAAAAAAAATGAAAAAGGAGCAGTTTTCTAATTTTTCTACTTTCAATATTAAATCAAAAAACGAATGATCGAATGATACATGGATTAAATTAGTCTTATATGTTGTGTTGTGGCAATTTTATTATGTTGTGCACTACTGGGCCATCAAATAATACTGTTGCTATGTCACAAAATATAGTTTTGAGAGTTTTTTTTTTTGTCAAGATTATAGATGTTTAAAATTCACATCTGCGGTCAATGTATAAAGATTGTCTTATTTGAACATTTGCTGGCTCTAATGTCTCTGTAGTGGTTAAACATAAGATATCATTTGTTTTGGGTTTATCTAACTGGATATGCACCAGATATAAATATTTTTTTATATTTTTTTATGAAATGAAAACAAAAAGATGATATGTTTTATCATATACTCTTTTGTTACCTTACAATGACAATAACTGAAGTAGGTACTTATTGCCAAGACAAGATGAGTGATGTTATCAAGTACGCCACGTTTCATTTGCTGAATGATCAGACTGCATCCTCCCATCCTCAGGAGTTTGTACTCCTGAGTCGAACTTGCCAAAGCTTGGGTGCTTGTGTTAAACTATCAACAACACCTTTAAATCTGTGGCGGAAGACAGTAGTTGGACTCACAAGAGGGTTTTTTGAGACACTCCATGGTTTTTCCTTACACATACTTGTTCCATCGAACAAGTGCCTATGGCCGAATCACAGCCATATCACACTCCTGCTCGTGTGATATTGCCCATATGGCTGTGTTTCGGCACACACACACACACACACACAAATCCTGAAAAATTTTCCCAATTTTCTCAAGCTGAATGAACACAAGTCTGTCTAAAAGCTGATTATAATGTCCAGCATAATTTGTGAAAATCAGAGCAATTACTGTATGCAATGAAATATAAATGTCACTGTCATTTGATGTTGGATGTGGTGAATAAGCTGCCAGTGATCAAAACATTGATTTTGAAGTCATTGAAAACGATAGTTTTGAGAATATGGTAGAGATCGGTAATATGAGCCAGATGATGGATGTAGGCCTACTGTGTAAAGTGCGCTCTGACGATGACAGCGATGGTAAAATCACCTGCTCAAATTGAACCCTTCTAAGTTTAAAAAGGTAACGAAATATGCTTTATTTTATTGTTCTGTGATTGTTCTTAAAATATCAAGAGAGTGTTTTGCTATTGCAGCAGTTAGAGACCCATCCGTGCTGGATATATAGGTCTGGGTCGCTAAAGACCCCAATATGTAAGAATGATTGGCGAAACATTCATGCATTTAAGGGTTAAATGTTTCAAAATATGTTTTTCACATGGTCTTAGACTTTTAAACCCTACTGTACGTACAAACTAATTAGCAATACAATTTTAATATGAAGTCAGACTGTTTTCTGGAGGTTTTTTTTTTAATCTGATGATTAATTTGATATTTATTCTCACCTTCCTGTCAAGATATTTTGACAGTAAAATGTTGAGTGCACTTTATTGTAAGCTGCATTAGTAAATAGCGCAAATTAAGTTCAGTTTCTGATACATGTATAATATAAAATGCGAAAGCTTTACAAAACATTAAATCCAAATGCTACCCAACAGCAATAGACTATGGTAAGAAATTAAACACAGACAGATATTTTTAAATGGCACTAGTTTTGACAACTTTAAAATAAAGACTAAACAAACAAATTTAAAAAGAGTGAAAAATAACAATAGCAATAGACTTGAAGATCAAGACTATTATCAATTTGCAAATAAAATACAATATACCAGTATTTGTGTAAATGCAGTACTAATAATCACTTATTAAATCATTATGTGATCATGCTATATGTAAATTTGGTTTAGACAGCTGGCCCACAAATCAACCGTCCCACCTAGAAGTCAAAGTGTACCTTTATTTCCATCCCTGGTACAAAAATGCATCATTGTACAGTCTGAAATAGGCTTTGAATTATGTGTCACTGTGGCTTTCATCTAGAATGACTCCAGTACTAACGCCATGTTCAGATGGCATTGCGTGAATTACACAGAATGCACCTATGGCTCAGTGAACCTGTGGCACTGAAGCAGCTAATGCTCGCTGCAAGCCAGAAGAAGAAAGAGTGGCTTTTATGTCTCTCATACTCCTGTGAATCTCTGGTGTACAGCATGCTCTGGTGGGCATTCCCACAACCCCGGCCCTCATCGGCCACCCGGCCAGCAAATAAACCCTTAATGAGAACTTTATGAGACACAAGATGCCGCCTCACGGGCCAAAGCTAATGTATATCTGAATAAAACCAGTATTTCTGTGTTCTGTCAGGAGATTCAGCCGGCATGCACCAGGCCACCCGAGGTGATAGCGGGGCCCGCATACTGAGGTGTGTAGAGCGAGAGCCAAAATGTCAGTATCTCTCAGAGCAAACACTGTCACAGCTAATTCTACAATGAGCATGCGATGGGGCCCCGCAATGACACAAAACAATTAGGCAGATGTTCTCACCAGCCTCCTGAGCCAGGGCAATAAAACATACTGCCACCACAAGTTAATTCACAACTCAAAACCTCAACCAGACAGGCAACATGTTCCTAGTATTATCTAAGATTATATGCAATATAGGGAATGATGCTCCCTTAAGAACAGGGGGCATTCACTGCCAAATCGTAACATATTTACAGATTATTTAAACATGTACAGAAGGATGAAGCATCATACAATATATTATTAGGGGAAATAAATGGAAATATTTGCGTAGCTGTTATATAGGGCTGTGCAATATATCGAAATTATCGAAATATCGCAAATGTACATATCGCAATATGCATATCGCTACAGTTTGCAATATTTGGGGCCATGAACAAAAGACAAAGAGAAAATCACTCATTGCTCTTACCTAAATAACTTTTGTAGCTTAAATAAGAATCAGT
>NW_015653486.1:66260-78173 GCF_001515625.1 Sinocyclocheilus rhinocerous
CTGCAATCTTACTGTTATTTGACAGCTTGAAGAAAAAAAGATTCAGAACCCTATCTGTAAAAAAAAAAAACTTAACCATTTCAAATTGTATTCACTCTAAGACTGTATTCATTGTTCTTTGCACCAGACAATGGAAACATACCTTTAATCCAACAAACTAGATGCTCTTAAGTACTGTTTACTAAAGTTGTTAAGTTTTACTATTGCATCCACCTGAAAGTTCACATAACACAGTGTAATTAAGTAAACTCAACAAATTTGTAAAAATCTGTTATGTTTACTCGCTTTTCTTAAGTAGATTCAGTGATTACTTTTTACAGTGATACATACAAATAACCATATATATATGACACAAGATAGTTATAGAAGTTCACAGAACTGACTCAGCAACAGCTGAGTAAAACTGTTTCATCTGCGCATGTGGCATTATCGTATCGCACATCGAATATCGCATTATTTAATGAGTTATCGCATATCGCATTTTTCTTCAATATCGCACAGCCCTACTGTTATAGCACAAAACTGAAAATCATGAAAATGGGCCATCTCACCTCAGACGACAAGAAGCCCTACAGAGTAAAATTATAGCAATCGGCAGAGTATAAAAATATATAATGATTAATTAGTGAAAATGTGTCATTATCGTAAAATACTAAATAAAAAAGATATGTAAATTTATGCTGATATTTTGAATTTAGTTGAATCAAACTAAAGAACAACCCCAGTCAAAATTGGGGGGTGGGTGAATGGGGGTTAGTTCACCCAATAATAACATTTCTGTCATCCTTACTCACCCTCATATCATTCCAAACTGTTTACACTGCTCCTTTTCGCACAATGATAGGGAATGGTGACCAAAGGATATCAGTGGCAAGGTCAAAACATAAAAAAATAAATACTAAATAAAAAATTATTAATACTAATAATAAAGAAATAAAAATAAAAAGATAAAAATAAAATAATTTATAAAAAATATATTATAAAATAAAATAAAATAATAAAATAATATAATCATTGAGTACCTTATAACTCTAGACTGCACATACTTAATGTCATATTTCATAAATAAACATATATTAAAATTTGGGACACTCTGATCTTTAGGATATGCAGAAGAAACAAAGATGCTTTGCATTATTGATGTAAAACCTGGCGTGACGCATTTTGAAGCACCGCATGAACACATGCGAAAAGTGTTGCCATGATAGTGGAATTTCTAACTTTGATATAGCACCTTGTAAAACATAGATATTCCACACCATTGCCATAGGGAAACATTTGCCAGACCATTAAGGGCATACAAATCGATCATTAAGGGCATAACATTTGAACAATTACATAATTGCAACTTTTTATCTCACAATTCTGAGTTTACATATGAAAATGCTGTGTTTTTCCCCTCAAATGAAATAAACAAGGTCATTTCAGCTTTTTATCTCACTATTTTTTTTTCTTGCAATTGCGTTATATCTCACAAGTTTATATCTTACAATTCTGACTTTTCTTCTCAGACTTGCAAGTTAAACATCTAGCAATTCTGAGTTTATGTCTCACAATTCTGACTTTTTTTTCTCAGAATTTCAAGGGAAAAATATCAGAATTGTTATAAAAAGATTTACTTACTATGGCAGAAACGGGCTTCCACAGATTTCAGAGATCCAATAAAGAAGATTATTAGTCATTAATACCTTGCATTATATTATTTTTCCTCACACTAAGCTTCTTCTTTTGTTTTCTTTGGGACGAAATAAAATCATTCCATATTGGAACAACTTGAGGGTGAAGAAATTGTGTGAACTGTCCCTTTAAATACTCTTCCAAAAGCAACACATATTAGCCACTCAGTGGTAAACCTTCAACTCTTATCAGGCACGGTCCTAAGCACCCTCAAACGAAATCAATAGAACCCTCAATTAAAGCTGTAATAAAGGCATTTCATTGCAGATTTGGCGAACTATCCAGTGTGCTATGATTTGCGCTCTGGAGATCGGTTTCTACTTCATCGTGTTTTTGCAGCGTTGAGCAATGTACCAAATCACAGACATATGTGCTGATTTCTTGAACGCAACAGCCAATAAGTGGCATTTAAGTCAGAATCCAGGCATTTAAGCTAGAAAGTTTTTGTTCAGGTGTTGTGTTCAGCACAAATAATCTAATTATAATAAAGTGTATGCACAATGTAAATAAGGGATTCATCGGGCAGCGTAGAGAACTTCATTGGTTATAAATTTGTGAGATCGCAATAAACTAAGATGGGTGACAGCTTAATTGTAATGTGAGCGCTCTTTGCCCCATGTGCTCTTTTGCGCTCTTTGCGCCACGGACGCCACAACAATGTTAAGCTTAATATGAAGGTTAGAGCACGCTCACTAATTTAAGAAGCACCCTCAGTGATTTGAATCTGGAGACGGGCCTGACTCTCATACCTTCAGATAAGCTACTCTTGTATTTTTAGCACTGACAATCGAAGAGTGTGTTATAGCTTTATCTATACCAGAACTAAACAAGTATACACACTCGCTCAGCGTGCCGTGCATATAAAGAGATGCAACATATATGACAGGCTTTTCCGGAATACTCTTGACGAAAATGTCACAACTTGTCAAGCACAACTGTTTAAAATTGCATGTGAATACTTAGGCGTAGAAAAGAAGCGAGACAGGTGTGTACTCTCTGTTCAAGCTCACTGAGTGGGGCATCACATAGCCGCAAGATAGTTTACTTGTGATAGCACTGAGCGGAATGACAGAAGTGGCTCAGTAAGGGTGTGGAGCCAAATAAGTGTCTATGATGATGTAGCGAAGATGGGCAAACCAAAGTATGCCACTGCTTATGATCTAGCCGTCGCCCTGTCAGATCCCTAAGGGCGTCAAAGCTCAGTGGTTTCAATGGTGAAGAACAACAAAGATTTACAATTTTTTAAACAGCATCAGAGCCAATCCATTCTGGTTACCCTGGTAACCACAGACTAGTTTGCAGGATATGCTTTTGCATGACTTCTACCATGAGTGTCTAATCACATATTCAAATTCAGGACAGAGCTGCTCTGCAAACCTTGACAAAAAGTAGACAGCCAGTTCTGGCAAGCCTTCAGAATGAAACAACCATGAGAGCAACTGGAGAATCACGCAAACAGTCACCTCGGGCTCTACGTTATCAGTTGTGCAGCACTTGATCTGGGGTGGGAAGTTAGCAGTCAGAAGAATGTACTCAAAGAAGGATTAAAAGTGGCATCAGCTCTGCCAAACCATCTCTGTGGAAAATGAGATGAGCCAGGCTGTGTTTTTGGCACCAATGTTCTGGTGTGCCAAGGCACAAGTGTTTACCCTAATCTGACCTGGAAGCAAAAAAGCAGCCAATGTTAAAGGACCAGTTCACCCAAAATGAAAATTATGTCAGTATATACTCACCCTGGTTTCATATTCTTATAGCCATGTTTTTTTTTCCTGCTCTCTCTGTGAAACAAATTGTGAATAATGTCCTGTACAGTAAATGCAATTACAAAGAATACTGACTGAAGCATTCAAACATCTAAATAAATAAATACAAAAAATAAATAAAAATTAATTAATTAATTAATTAAAATTTGGAAAAAAATATGCAAAATCACCATACATTTCACATGGACTATTTTTATAAAATTAAGTGGTTTTAAATCATTCCCTAATCATTAAACACAAGGGTGAGTGAAAAAAAAAAGGTTATACAGGTTTGAAATAAGATGAGAGCGACTGAAGGCTAAAAATACACTACACGACTTTTAAAATCTGAACTATACACTTACTGACTTTATAAATAGTCACAGAGGAAAACCGGCCAGCATACACTAAACTACTGAGGATCACACACTACCAGACTTTAAAGTCCTTCTGATCACAACAAACTCACACTGAAACGTGTGCTTGACGCTTGACAAATGAAAACAATGTGTGTTCTAAAATTGTCTGAAAATATCAAACATATCTAACATAACTATATAAATGCATCATTCATTCATTCATTCATTCATTCATTCATTCATTCATATCCTCTGTCTCAATGGAATCAAAGTCTGAAGCTAAAATATCGGAGTCTGTGACCATCATCCACTACACGATTTTCTATGAAATCTGTCGACTCAAATCTGCAGACTGGCTCTGTCTGTGGGCAACTAGCTTTGACTTATCCAAACTGTAAATCGGGGCAAAAATCATGTAGTGTATTCCAGCCTTAAATGACAGCAACAAACATCCCTCTATTAACACTCAGCAGCAGTACAGGTCAAAATATGTCCTTTTTTATAAGTCCTTAATTCGGTTTAGTTTTAAACATGTTCCAATGCCATGTGAAAAATTAGCCGATTCATTTTTGTACTGAAGTGAACAACAGTAATCATTTTGAATTTGAATTTAATTTGAAACGGTATGAAATGGGCAACTAGCTTTGACTTATCCAAACTGTAAATCGGGGCAAAAATCATGTAGTGTATTCCAGCCTTAAATGACAGCAACAAACATCCCTCTATTAACACTCAGCAGCAGTACAGGTCAAAATATGTCCTTTTTTATAAGTCCTTAATTCGGTTTAGTTTTAAACATGTTCCAATGCCATGTGAAAAATTAGCCGATTCATTTTTGTACTGAAGTGAACAACAGTAATCATTTTGAATTTGAATTTAATTTGAAACGGTATGAAAACACGGTCTTCTGCAATGAGATTGTTTATCATCAGCTGAAAATTACTATTGATTTTTAAACAACAGAAAACTGGCAGTGATGCGCTAAGTGTAATTGAATGTTTTTTTTTTCTTTTTTCTTTTAATATCAGTATTGTATTAGATGAGGAATGTTGTCTTGATTGCACCAAGACATCCTCACATAAGAGAAGATTTAATTAAAATGCTTTCCTTACACACTCCATGCTATTAAATTCCCATCATGAACAAAACCAAAAGAAAAGAGAATTTAATTGCTTGCTTTTCTTCATAAATGTCAAAGTTCAAGAGAATGCCAGAGTGACGAGGCTCTGCTTTGGTACTAAAAGGACATTGAGACACAATTAGACATTTACAGTCTTAGTAACTTACCAATCCTCTACAACATTTCATTCATGTTGTATGCTTTCATCTACATTGTAGCATCTGTTTTTGTTTTTGTTTCTATATTTTATAGCACTAAATTTATATTCTTGTCAGACACTGTAATATATAAACTGTGACCCGTGCACCAATAAACTTCTCATCCTGGCTTGAAATGGTCAACAATTTCATTCCATTACCTAAATAATCTACTCCAAAGGCTCTGGATGTAAACCTATTATGATAAATCTGATGCTGCATGCCTTTCTCAAAGGGTCACTCAGGTCTGCTCGTGTTGGGTGAAGTATGCTTTGCTAAACTTCCCCTCACATCTTTGATCAGAAGAGAGGAACATCTCTCATGACGGCTTTGCTCTGATGTGGTCATCACGGGCTTCTCACTGGTGAGATCAGGGCAGCTCCGTTCCTTCTCATGTGCACTCCGCCCTTACACACAGTCTGAACTTTCCCTGTCTATGTACACAAATAAAACAATCTATCAGAAGCTTCCAGACATATAAACCAGTGTGGCACTTAAAAGGAGCAAAATGTTTAATCCACTGCATAGCTTAACCAGTTTGTGTTTCAGTGAAGTTTCATACTAGCAAAGGATTCAGAGAAGAAACAGTACAATGCTCAGTCACAAGAGAATACAGAGCATTTAAATTTGCAGTCTGAATAAAGTAATTTACTGGGAGAGGATTTGTAATTACAAGAGTGTTTATGCACAAGCACAAAAGCCTGTCATGATAAACTGTGACTCCACTTTTGACAAATATATTTAAGGGAGATTTGCACTCAGAAATGGCACGTAAATTTCACAAATAATTGCAAAGAAATTACAAGCAATACATTGAATTAAACATATACTTTTACATTAGAAAGCCTGAAATACTGAGAAAAAAAAAGAAAAAAGAAACATATCGATAATTGAAAAATCATTTTTACAATGTAGAATAAAAAACAAAATATTGCATTAGTTTGTGCTTTTAGAGTTTCAGGCAAAACAATCTAATTATGGATGATGGAAGGAACGCACAGCATACCTTTTTATAAATTATCTGTGTTGTTAACAATGTGAGACATGCAATATACAGTTTATATCTTAAAACTTGTCAAAAGAATGTGCAGAATAGATTTTTCTTCACATTTTGTTCATTCAACGCCTTCCTCAATACACATTGTTCTTTCCTGAGGTTCCTCAAAGATAAAAAATCCCGCTCATTGTGCCAATTGACTAATGCATTACATATTCCTTTGGTGTTGGCGGAGATCTGAGAGGCAATTGAATCATTACATAAAATTGGTCAAGAACTGTACCCTTTGAAAGCAGAAATACGCTTCACTAGAATGTATAATATAACATCAAAAGCTTTGCCCCAGTCTGTTAATGTTATATAAAGTTATGTTTGTTTAATTTTTAATTACCCAAATAATTATTAGTGAAGCAAGATTTTATTCTTTATTCTAGTTCAATTAGGGAGTTCTTTCTATAGACAGTGAACGAGACTGAACCAGTTGAATATGTTAGTGCCTTTGGCAGCATTAAAGATAGCATGCAGTATGAAAATGCATGCATACTTTATTTGGTATGGTGACAGTGCAAATGTATCCCATAACGACTAGAGTGATGAAAAATACATTCTTAAGGAGGTCTGTCACAATATTTCCATTTAATCCCATTAGATTTGTTTGCTTGTTTGTTTAGGTTTTTGTTTATGTATAACACAGGAGCTCTTTGTTGTTTAAAATTTAGATATGTATAATTATAATCCCAAAAGAATGACTTTTGAATTTAAAACCAGATCTCCTGACATTGTGCATAGTATTGTGGCAAAAATTTACTTCAACCTCTATCAGAGACAGAACACCATATGAGCATCCGTTTCCGATTCAATCAAATCATAAAGATCTTTTGTTGTTCAAAAATGTGTTTTCACATAATAATAAGCTACAGAAATTCATGGTCATGTCTGATTGTCAGTGCCAGCTGCATTGGCTTTAGTTGATTTAAGACAATGGTAGTGTCAGATCTGAAAAATGTGAGCATTCCCTGTGGTTGCTTGTGTAGCTGTCGCAGATAATGCGAGGATGTGAAATAAATGGGATGAAAAGGCAGGATGAATACACACTTAGTAGACGGCACACTTTTATAGGTCAACAGTCACACAAACATACTTAAGCCTCAGTACGGTAATACATATTTATTACTGGGGCTTTCAGAACTTCTGCTTGTTTTTCGTTTTGTTTTGGAGCTGCATTTATTCAAAATATATTCATTGAATCCCTGAGTGAAAGCTGACAATTTTCTCTGGCAACTGCTATTGCTGTCAGTTTAGTGTCCTTTACAAACTCATACATTTAAATGGTGTAGCTACTGTTTTAGAAGTTAAAGGTGCGCTCAGTAAGTTTTTTGCCGGCCAATATGGCAGTCATCTTGGACTTACACTGAACACTGTCATTGTATAAGTAAGGAATAATTGATGACGGGCCACTGAATTATTGAAAAATAATGCACATATGAGGTGGAAATGCAGCCACAACATATAACGGAGTATGCATTATTTTTCAATAATTCAAAGGATCAGAGTCAATTTTTCTGCTTATACCATGGTTACAACCCATCAAGACATTGTTCAGATGTTTTATTTCTAAACATTCATCAGGTGTTTGTCCTGCGTGTAGGGCTACTGACATCTCATCTCAAGCCTCTGTTGCTAATTCCAAAACACCACTTTAGAGCTAATAACAGAGGCCTAAGCTGTTGATATGCAGAATAATGCAGTTATGTATGTGTGAGTCTCTCAACAGTGTCTCTACTAATAGCGAAACTGTAAGTTTATCTGCTTCATGAACAGCAATGTGACTACCTACATACTGACCAATGTCATTCAGCTTTTTAGCAGTTGCAAACTATATTAATGAAAAAAGTGTGGCTGTACTGCATGTGTGTTCATGCAGAGAGAGAGAGAGAGAGAGAGTATGAGAGAGAAAAAAAGCATGTTTTGCATAGATTAAAAAAAAGGTAAATATGTTGGGAAATATAGAAATTGTCTTCTTTATCCTGGTGTTGGTCATATTTGTTTGCTTGGTCAGTGTCTTGTTTTGGTTCTTTTGCTGTTGTAAGCTATAAGGACCTGCAAAATAACTGAAATAATTTGGTGTAGTAATATGGAACTGTAATGCGGTCAACAGACCTGGAACTACTTCATGTACGGCCCTATGAAATCTTTTTTTTTTTTTTCAAAATTCCTTTTTTTTTGTCCCGTTTTAATTTTTCTAGACTCTGTTTTAATGGTTAAATTAAATTATATTAATACAAAAGTATGTCTAATTAATTTAAATCATGAAACGTACACAATTTAACAGCAATTTATTAAAAGTTTATGAAAGCCCTGAAATGTTCATGAATCATTTTTTCCCCTCAAATTCAGTTTTATTTTTCTTGAAAGAAATTCTGTTTTCTGGATTCCATTTTAATGGTTTCATTAAATTTTAGTTATCCAGAGAATCTCTAATGAATTGATTTTATAAAAAAATATATATGTATTTATTTAGTTCTAGAGATTATGTTCATGTGTTTATGTACTCATGTATTGAGGCAGCAAAAGCTGAAAAGCCGCAAGCGTCACACACACTTCAGTATGTGTGCAGTAAACAAAACCGCACGTCTGTGCCATTCATTCACACAGAGACAGCAGAACACGCAGGATGTTCATGTTTAGAAAGTATTTTGCAGTTTTGTATTCCGCGTTATACAGTAAATTCCATTTTTATCACATTTTGCGATCCCATCCGCGTTGGCTATGCATTTATAGAAAATAACGGCATGCCTTAGAATGTTAAATCAATCAGAATAAAGCATGAAACAACCCCATGGTACATGTTTTAATCTAAGAATGAAAGAGTCCTACAAATGGGAGGTTAATTAGATAAATGTGGCTGATCATATGATCTTAACATGGCCATCTCCATAAGGCAACATGATCCATGTAGAATAAAACAGCTTTTATTAAGCTGATATGGTTGGAGCCTTCGGTGCATGTCGGTTTATTTCATTTCAAATATATTTTTCAAAAGCACTATTCAATTATTTATGTGTAAAACTTTTCTAATGAGGGGAAAAAAAAAACTTTAATTGTACCTTTTCTAACATTTATTTATTCTTTCTTAGGTTCATGGCTTACCATCCAATTTGATGTCATAAAATACAGTTTATATCAATTATATTATGACATTATCTATTTATTGTTTTGATGAAAAATACAGGTCACACCACTCACAAAAATATTCACTTTCTTTATGAATGCAAATTGCAAAGGTTCAGACACACAGAAGCGAGACGTACAGGAAAAAGACAAATGTATTATAATTACAATGTTTCCTCTGGAGTGTGACCATAGTCTGGCCAATAGATTTCAAACAGGAAATGTGCATGTTTTGAGCTCTTATCTGATGTTTTGTCTCAGTGAAACCCAATGAAAAAGAACAGACACATTCATATGAAACTGAAACTGGAGATCTGAACAGTTTAAACAGTCTCTATGCCTTCTGGCACCAGAAAGCTTTGGGGCTCTCCTAAGACTCCCAACAATAATCGAGAAAATCCGTCTTCTAAACAAACACGGTCTCTTTTGGCATCAACAGACCTGACTTGAGGTGGTAAGTATCGTCTCTACATCTACAGGCCCAGTAAATGTTGCGCTGTTCTGTCCAACGTGTTCCTCTGGAATATTTTGATTTATGGACCTATCAGGCAATTACCCTGCCAGGCTGTTTAGATGATAACTCAGGAGGTCTTTACAAACAGAGGAACTAATGAGGACAGCTGCATTGATTTGCTCATTGTTGCAAATTGGCTAAATTCAATACAATGGCCATTATAATTATTTCATGCGACATATTCATTATAGTTCATAATTCATTCATACCCTAAAAAAAGAGACCCATTCATAGAAATAAAAAAAAATAAATTAAAAAAAATGAAGGTAACAGTTTGCATGGCTTTTTTAAAAAAGTTAAATTAATCGACTAAATGTTTAAGTTCACTGCATACATTTACTTAAAATAATTAAGTTGCTACGATTTCCATCATGGTAATTGCCTATTTATACTAAATAAGGTTTAAGAAGATTTCTTAGGTTGTGTCAACTTAAAACAAGTCCTGTACAAATTGTTTTCTTTATTTACATAGTCCTAAAATGTTCATTATATCATTTTTTTTTTCAAGAAGTATATGTGTAATTAATTCATGCGACATATTCATTATAGTTCATAATTCATTCATACCCTAAAAAAAAGAGACCCATTCATAGAAATAAAAAAAAATAAATTAAAAAAAATGAAGGTAACAGTTTGCATGGCTTTTTAAAAAAAGTTAAATTAATCGACTAAATGTTTAAGTTCACTGCATACATTTACTTAAAATAATTAAGTTGCTACGATTTCCATCATGGTAATTGCCTATTTATACTAAATAAGGTTTAAGAAGATTTCTTAGGTTGTGTCAACTTAAAACAAGTCCTGTACAAATTGTTTTCTTTATTTACATAGTCCTAAAATGTTCATTATATCATTTTTTTTTTCAAGAAGTATATGTGGAAAGCTCTGTGCATGTTGTCTTCTCATGAACACTCACAAGACTCACTACACACACACACACACTTCAAAACTTGATGCATGCAACGTTGTCATTTTAAGCAGAGACAAATGCATCCTGACATCTTAAGACAAGTTTATAAACATGACAAAATTAATAACAATAGTGTTAATAAAAGAGTCAAACAATCCATCCATTTTATCCATTTATGCCCCAGTTCATGCAGGGACCTGTGCAGCTAGTTAGCACATAAAATAATAAGTATTTGCAACACAGACATGAGAGTTACTCAGTTCTTGCATTAATAAACAAGTAGGAACAACTGCAAAAGGTTACAGATTTTAAAGTTATTTTTAAAGCTTTCTTGCCTCACATTTGATAGTACAGTCATGTGTGAAGGTCAAGACAATATCCAAGCTGGATTCAAACTCAAGACAGCTCCACATTAGAGCATGTTTGCTACCCACCAGGCCACATCTCTAAATTGTTTACAAAATTTAACAGTAATAATGGCTGAATTATAGAGGTCATGAATTGCCTTTGTTTTTTTTGTTTTATATATTTTGTACTGTTCTCTGAGGTCCACTTAGTAATAGGCTATTTTCTGTTCTGTTTTAACACCCCTCATCAGAATGCTCTGTTTGAATAGGCATGGCGGATTGTAGACTAAAAGGTCCTTGCACTCTGAGTCCGAATAAAGATAAAGGGAATTTTCATTTCATGACCCCTTTAATATATTATACAATTTTTACAAATTGTAAATACATCCAAAATATATACAAACATATGTGTAGACATTTAGGTGACATAATAAAATACATATTTAGTTTTAAACATTGCCTTTTTTGTTGAAAGCAAAGCAGAGGAAATTATATAATTATTGAAACTTGAATATTACAGAATGATTGTTAATATATTCATATTAACATATTAGAGAGGGATTAGTATTAAAGGGGTCATATGATGCGATTTCAATTTTTCCTTTCTCTTTGGAGTGTTACAAGCTCTTGGTGCATAAAGAAGATCTGTAAAGTTGCAAAGACTAAAGTCTCAAATCCAAAGAGATATTCTTTATTAAAGTTAAGAGTCAGCCATACCTACCTAAAACAGCTCGTTCTAACACGCCCCCACATACCTACGTCACAATGTGGGAAGATTTGCATAACACCGCCCAAATGTGCACGCAAAGAAAGAAAGCGTGGTTTCAGGAACAGCAGTAGTGTTAATGCAGCCATGTCAGGGAGACGCTGTGTATTTCA
>NW_015653486.1:78240-88646 GCF_001515625.1 Sinocyclocheilus rhinocerous
ACTGTACTATAAAGATGGGTTTTTTTTTCAGACACAGGAATCACAAGGGATAATCCATCATGGGACCAAAAACATACAGATACATGTTGGCTCACTTTCATTGTAATTTACATGATTAAATACCACTGTGTTGTCTACAGTGCCAGAGCCTTCTGTTCTCTGACTCATTCGGATTTCTCTTTCCATTCTTCTAAGCGCACTGAATTCACAGAACACATTTCGTTTTCTTTTTCATATTCAAATCAATCAGCGATATCCAGCTCTGTGAGCTGCTACACCAAATGCGCCACCACAAATGTGTCATGAAACAGACTTAATTCAAATGAGTCACGTTTAAAAAACAAACAAAAAAAACGCTCAAAAGCAATGCCACGGATCCATTCATTGCAGAACAGGATGACATATGTCTAATTATCCCTAGAGAAACAGTTGGCTGTGTCATTGCCCATGGAGAGTTGGCTGGGAGTTTTTAAAAAGGTAGTCACTGACAGATATAGGGGTCACACCTGGCCTGGTGTAGCAGATAGTCAGCGCCCAGCACTTCCCCTGCTGTCTTTCACAAGGCAGGGATTTTGACACTTCCTGCTCAGGGGCTCTACGGAACATGCCTGCTTCCTGTCACCTTGCCGTTGCCTTATTGCCATGGAAATGAATGCAACTAGACAGTGCGATAAGCGAGCCGCTGAGACAAGGAAATAAGGAAGAAGAGACTCACTGTACTGTGAAATCTCTGATATATTATAAAGCCGTTTTGTAAGACGTGGCGAACACAGCCATTCCCAATATTCCAACATGAGTGGGTTCAGAAAAAGCATTTATTGATAAACAATGCGGCCAATGTGTTAGCTAAACCTTTCATCAGATTTCAGATATGGGTGGTGGGAAAGTTCAGAGATGCCCTCGATCCACGACGCCAACAAATGGCCGCTTCATGTCTGAGGAGCATGGGGTGAAAGGTCATAGCAGCATTCGCCATCTGGGAAATGTCTACCATATCCTCACAGTGATCTCGTCTGAGAGGAGAAGAAAGCACACCCACGTTGAGCTTTCGCTCTGGAAAAAATTATGTTATTAGCATAAGATGAGAGCCAGCGAGAAGCTAGCACGTGAATTATTGCAGCTGTTGGGATATTAGGAAAAGGTTACATGCACTGACCTAGAGAAAAATGTTAAATATTCTATAAAAAATGCAATTTATGATCTTAACCTAATATATAACCGGGGAAATACAACAATACAACAATTCACGCATTTCCATGCTAACGCAGGGCTCGCTGGCTCGTCTTTCGCTGGAGCAGAACGCTGTGAAAAGCACTGTCTCCATGATAATGTGTGTGTGACACATTGAGGAACCGAAGCTCCCCAATGGGCTGCTTGCTGGTCATCACGCTAACAACCTACCATCAGCACCACAGGAGAGGAACTCAACCTCACACTCATTTAACACACTCACACCACCACCTGTGTCTGTCACCACATTATGGGCTGGCTAGCTCTGGCAAGATCTGCCATTAAAGGCAGGAACTGTTACCTTTGGAGGGGGTGGGGTTGATAAAACAAAGAACAAGTCATCCTGCACAACAGTGTCCCCTAGTGGTACTGACAAACTTTCCTGTTGGGAAATCAAATCAATCTCTGGAATCCACACAGGGGGTCAGAAGTCTGAATCCATTAGTGAAAATGCCTCTATTTTGTATTTTATAATATACTTTTCCTCTCTACAAATGACCTTATAAACGTGATCCAAGTTTGCACAATTAACATGAATTTCTGAATATTTTAGCTTTGGTTTGTCTTGTTTTAATTGAATGGCAGCGGCACTTGAGCTGCATAAACTTTCACAAGTTTGTGTAAAACCTGATTGTGTTCTCCAGCATTATTTAGCTGATCCAAAGCATCTTGTGGAAGCAAACACATTTTCATAAGGAGGAAAATGATCAAGGTCACAACATTTGATTATTTGAAATATATTAATATAATTGTTGTTTATTTTAAATTTTGAATCTTTTTAATTTTTTTCACTGTATAATGATTCATTTAGCCAGTATGTATGAGTAAATTGCATCAAAATTATATACATTTATAAATTTTATAAAATTATTTGTCATATACAATACAACTTGACTATAATCTGCATCAGTTTTGCTTACAGGGAAGCCTGGACCACTTCATGAGCTCGTTCCAACCCTGGCAACCCACCGACCACTCAATTTGCAAAGAATTAAGACTCTCTAACCATGCATGAAATACATTTTGTCTGATGCAACTGGACAGAACAGAGGCTCTTTCGAACTCTAAAGTCCTCCAGCCGAATCACTGTAAGCCACTACCAAAATAAATACCTTTAGAGAACCAAAAACAAAAACAAAAGTAAACCCTAACTCCATACAGCATCTCTCCAAACCACACACACACACACACACACACATATATATATATATGTATATATATATATATATTAGCATCCAACAGCTAAATAGGATCTCAGAGACTTCACTACAGCTGTGAATCAAGAGGTCTTATTGACTTCATTACTCATCACTGTTGTAAGCGAGAGAGGCTGCATGCTATCAAAGGCAGTTTAATTTAATTGAGCCTTCAAGTTGCCTCACAAATGTATGTGACTGTATTCAACCTACCTGCTCACCCAAGAGACACTGAAAAAATCTAATAAGTCATTCAGACACAATATGTTAATTTACTTTTTTGCAGCTGGCAGGCTTAATTAAGCTCTCATTACACTGGAGAGAGGAAAGAGACAGAGGCACTTGCCATTACAATCTGTGCACAGCAAAGCTCTACTGAGAGACATAGCGATAGCAACAAGGTGAGTCCACCCACACTGCTGGAAAACTGCAGACAGATATTATCACAGAGGTAAAACTGAACCTGACCGATCCCCTGATTAAAGTATAGTAGTTGTGAAGGACTAAAAACTCTACAGGAAAACTGAGGATTTCTGTATTACGCATATTACAGCTAATTACGTACAAAAGCTTTTGTGGAGTGATAAAATGTACATTTCCTTTCAACAGAATCATGCAGCTTTAGACAAAAAACCTTTTTAGATTATTACAGTTCATTAAAAATACCACCGTGGCTCTCAAAAGTCACCGTACAGCAATAAACTCATCATTGCTAATGGGTTTGATGCAATAACTCTAATTACGAGGACGTCTATACTAATTACAGCCTGCATGGGAATGAAGTCTAAACATAGAAAACATTGATGCAATAGAACTGTCACATGCCTCAGAGTTGGAAGCACCTTTGAGCTGTTTTCACAGAGACGCTGTGTGGTTTTTGCTTCTCATTGAGGAACTACAAGGTCACTGCATGCACTGTGCTGTGAAATACTCACATTACCAATAAACTAGGGCTGTCAGCATACAAATATTTTAATCAAATGAATTGCTTGACGATATGGCAATTAGGGATGCATGATATATCAGTACCATATTGGTTACTTGTCGATACTGAAGACTTTAAAATGTATGTATTGGATATTTACATGCACATTTCCCCTAATTTTACAAAAAAAAAAAAAAACGATACAAAAGCTGTCACTGCGGATCCTTTCAAAAGATACACATTTGTACCTTATTTACCCGTAAAGGGTGAATTTTAGTACCTTAAAGGTACATATTTTTACCTAAGTGAACATATTTGTATCTACATGGTCTAAATGGTACATATTAGTCTCTTTTGAAAAGGTACTGCTCCTGTGACAGTTTTTGTACCTTTTTTTCCTGAAAGTGTTCATTTAAAGTTAATCTTAAAAAAAAAAAAAAAAACAATAATAATTTAATAACACTTAAATGTAATATTCAGGAAATCTCAAAATAAATATTGATTTCCTTCATACTGTACATAATGTTTTGATGCCTAATTTTACTTGTAAGTGTGTATTTTTACTTACAGAATTTTAATATAGTCCATTTATTTATTTACTTGTACTATGAAAATAATTATTAGCATAGAGTATGTATTTAATATTGTGGCATCCTTAATGTTGATAATTTGAATTAACTTTCACACATTAATCAAAATAACTGTCTAAAAAAATGCAAATACACTACAGACAGAGAAATCAATAATGAATATACATCTGCAATATTTTTAAATGTTGACATGCAGACTTGTCTCGGATGTGTCGCATGCACCGTCGTACTCTCGAATGCGCGTCAAAGACTGACAGGGAAGAATAAATTGTTGAATACAATCATTATTTTTGTTTGCTTTGCACACAAAAAGTATTCTCGTAGCTTCATATCGTTACTGTTGAACCACTGATGTCACGTGGACTATTTTAATGATGTCCTTACTACCTTACTGGGTCTTGAACGTGTCAGTTGTGTTGCTGTCTATGCAGGGTCAGAAAGCTCTCAGATTTCATCAAAAATATCTTAATTTGTGTTCCGAAGACGAACAAAGGTCTTACAGGTTTGTAACGACATGAAGGTAAGTAATTAATGACAGAATTTTCATTTTTTGGGTGAACTATCCCTTTAAGTCCAGATACTTTACAAATAATTTTTTTAACAAATGAAGTTTTTCAAAGTTTTAAACCAGAGTGCCATTTTGCAGTGTGCAAAGTTAAAATAGTTCATCTTTGAAGAACCTTTTTGCATACCCTAGTTGTCATTAAATGCAGGAATGCTTCCTCTGTGCAAAACTCTTGCTTGTGAATAGCTAATAGCTCAAAAGAAAACTCAAAAGGGAAACTCTGATGGTTCCATCAAGCTGATAGGTTTTGATTTCCTTGGTCAGGTTATGAACAGAACGTCTGGCACGCTGTTTGCACATTGCCATCACTGCAACAGGAGGGCATTATTTCATAGATGTTCTGGGGAGAAACTAAACAAGGTTTCATGGTTCATAAGCTTTTCCTCCAAGGTTGAAAATAATACAAACAGTTTTTAAACACATGTCTTCCCACAGCTTATTCAGGTACATCTGAAGTATTTATTTATGAATACACTGCACAGATATACATGTATTCATATAAGTCCAGCTCATTCCACGCTTAAATGTCGAATTTGGAAATGTCTTTCAGACAATTACATGCCCACCACACTAAACAGCACAGCAGCAGTCCAGCAGTATATAGGAAAGCAACATTCATTATTTTCCTCCCACTCTTGTTGAAACAAGAGCTGTGCTTTTCCTTGTGCAGTCAGTCTGGTCAGCTGCTGTGGTGGACGTTTCTCTCATAAGCAGAACTCTAAAGGCTGGATGAAACTTAATGAGCAGTCACACATAACTATCCAAGATCCTGTTTTGCTCTCTCTGACCTTCTCTTGTCGACAGGCTTCTCCTCCAAACCAATTCATCTTACAGTGCAAAAGATCTGCGAGTGGGACAAGGCCAAATCGGACACTTGTCAAAGCCTTCACTTCAAACTCTACCCGAAAATGTTCATCAAGGTCCAGAAATGTCTTCCATTGGTTGAACAAATAAGCGGAAGAGCTAACCGTCTAACCACATTAAACAAAACCTCAATGCACATCTCTTATTTGGCCAAAATATTATTTTATTCCAGATGTATCCTTCATGTCAGTAATTTACACTATAATGTTTTGAAATTAATATTAGTTAAAAATAGCTATATCTGAGATAGTGGACAGAGGCAAAGAAAGTAATTATTATGTAAACAATTACATGTTTAAAATATTACCCAAAAGCACTGATAGGAAATGGTTTCCTCTGTAAATACAATAATAATAATTTTATTTGTTGTGTTTTTATGCTATTAATGTAACAAATGTAGCAAAACAGTAACATCAAAACCAACTGCAAGCATTGTGTAGTGTCTTGATTGGTTTGCCGAAGGACTGTGGTACATATATGAGACCGAAACTAGCTGCTACTATGAAGAACATCTCAAATCAGTTAGTAATGAGGTTTAATTTCTTTTAAGACTGTTTTGTGTTTGCGTGTGTGTGTGTGTGTGTGTGTGCTAACTGCTGTGCCGTTGCCCCAGCAGGGACCCTGATTTACTAACAGCTTGAGTGTAAACTTGATAGCACACACCAAAAAAAAAAAAAATAATAAAAAAATATGTCCAACTAAGGTCTACTGAGGATTCAAGCAAGACAGCATATCATGTCAGATTTTGTGGGTTTCCTCCAAGGGATGTCATTTCTCCAAGGAGGCAAGGAAGGAAGTGGTTCTTTCAAAAAAATTTGGATGAGAAAGTAATGGTCAGAAAAAAAAATATATATCTAAGACAAAATATGAGCTCATAAAAAGTGTAAGGCAGTCAGAAGGAGGCAGCATCTCTTTTGTCTTTATCCCATTTGCATTCTTATAGAGGTCCTAAAGTCTGAGCAGGTGAAGAGTCACATGGGGGAAGGCAGTGCCTCCTTAGCACGGTGAAAGGCTTAATGCCCTGTAGATGAGAAAATGCCTGCTTACCATTCGCAACTCAACCACAAATGTGCTTGAATAGATCAAACTATTAAGAATGGACGATTATTTACAATGTAAACAAGCCATACACTCAGCTATCATCACTTTTACATTCAAATTAATTCAAATAAATTCAAATCGAACTTGATATTATCTATATGTGCAAGTCGATTGCGACAACCCAGTTTGGTTAAATCAGAGGTGCATTACACCTGCTGTGTTTATTGAAGATTATAGTGTTGGTTGTTTGTTGATAGTCCCAAACGTATGTAAATGGTGTTCCAAAAACCTCTTTAACCCAAAAATAATGTAAACATCCAGTGGAAATGGTGCGTGAATTTACATTCACTACACTCACTGCACTGCTGTCATATTCAGACTACTATACTACCAGAAAAACAAAACTAATGACAATTTATGTCTATTTCAATCTGGTAAGCTTTGCTTTATAACTGTCAGTTCGCTTACTCAGGTTCTGTAGTGCACATTGATAGATTTGCTGGACCTCACTGTGCAGAACTTGAACTGGTTGCAGAATATAAGCTACTACTAAATAAATATATTGTAGAAACTTAATTTTCTGTAAAGTTGCTTTGCAACGATTTGTATCGTGAAAAGCGCAATACAAATAAACTTTAATTGAATTGAATATAATGATATCATACTGTATAAATCAGCAATAATTATAACTACATACATAAAAATAATTAACTATAAATTGCATTTTGTATTTAGAATTGAAATATATTTATATATCCAGAACAGAGTTGTAAATAGATACATTTGGACCTTTCATTAACTTGTATCCTTTAAATTCAAACATTTTCATATGCACTAGCATTGCTTTGGAGCATAACTTTGCAACTGCAAAAAAAAAACATCAACATTTCCACAGGATACATCTACAGTGAAATAATTAAAGTTATGTAGAACATAGCCACATTTAATTGTTTCGAGATCACAAGGTGAATTCAGTTGCTATACTGACATTTAGAAAATGATTATGCCAACTTCCACAGGGTAAATTAACCCCCTGGGTATCAGTTTTATTACTGCAGGTATAGTTTAAAACAAATCACAAAGTTTAAACACAGACTTCACAAATGAATGATGTAGTAACAGATGACACTGGATCATCTTTAGAATACAAGGTTCCTTTATGATGGTAAAATATGGGGACATGTGGCAGTTTTAAGTGTATTAGGACGTCACAGCCCTTGATGAGGTGCATATAGGTTCAGAGATCTGGGACTAACTGTGTCCTGAGGGGCTAGAGAGGCTGTTCGTTTGCTTCAGAAAACTTTTAATGACGCTTCAGAACTCTTTTCATTGAAGTTATATTTTCCATTTGGTGGAAGAGACTGTTAAAAAACGCATTTATCAAAGTGATATGGTGAAATAGCTTGAAATATTTGATGAGAGAAGCAGTTTCACTGCATTTGTGTACTTGCTAAAGCCAAACAAATAAATAAAAAGTTGCGTGTGTGTGTTATGTGATATACTGATGATGTAGACAGTCATGCTCAAGACATCAAACACTTGTGAATTACAAGAGATCTATGTTACTGAGCAGAAATATAAGGGCTGTTAAAGGGATAGTTCCCCAAAAATGAAAACACATTTATCATTTACTCACCCTTACATCATCCAAACACTGCTTTCTTTGTGGAAAAAGAGCAGCTTGGGCATTTTCAAAGTCTTCTCTGCTTTTATTGCCTTTGTTTTCAATGTATGGAAAATTTGGACATTTAAAGACCCTTTCAAGTTTGTTCACTTAGTAGCCAACTTAGGAATGCACTCGGGCATGTTATAAATAATGGTCACAGAAGTACAGCTACCATCGAACTGAAAGGGGAATAGGGCTGGGCGCTATGATGCTATATAAATTGTCCAAATCATATAAACGGTCTATTGTTACAGACAGCACAGTACTAAAGACTTCAGATATACAAAGATGGTGCACTCATGTTACTTATGAATGGGAGAAAGTGCAACATGCACTATGGCTGAGTAACCTGCCTTCTAAATAAAAGAGCCTATCACTAATTGGTAAAGCTTCACTGCAGCTGCCATTAGAAGCTCTGATTGCTACAGACACAGTCAGTGTCCTAAAACATACTCTTGGGATTGCACATGTACAATACCTGGTCTGGCCTGAGAAATAAGCTTATGTCTTAAGTGAGCGTAAACAGTTGAGAGATATCTGGATATGTATCTGTGCATTAGGTCTTAAAGTGACAGCAGCCTAATACACCTGCTGCTGTCTATGCCGTCACAACAAAAGACAAAAAGAAAATCTCTCACTGCTATTGACTAAATAACTTTTGCATCTTTAATAAGAATCAATTCATATTTGATTCATACACTAAAGACTATGCACTTTGCACGAGTTTTGCTCCAACCTTGATAAAAACTCATCTGCCGCTAGCTTTCTAGTAACCCTTAGACCTTGATTAGCTAATCCAGCACATTGCAACACAGCCCCATAGGCCACCTTCGTGTTCTCCGCTTACATGAGTAGGTGAAAACCATGTATACTCAATCTATTGGACTGGGTCTGAGTTTGCTCTTCAGGGGACTCTTCAGACAAGTCTTCAGTGTTATCAAATGAGTCTTCTTCATCTATGAGAGCTGGATTTACACCCGCAACTCAAGACTGACCCTGTGGCACATAGTAGGTCATCAGCATCAGATATTTCAGACTCTGAATCAGGACTAAGAATTGCCTGATCTTCCTCATCATGCAGCATCTCTACAAACATTTCAGCCATTAATCTAGAATGTCTGGGATCAGTCATACTAACACTCTGGATAAAGAGTGCTCAACAAGCAGTTGATCATGTATATACTGATTATATATTGTCGCTGTCAGAAACCTTGTATGTCCAAAACCATTACTTTTCAGAAACACTGACAGATATAAAGGGTGACCAACAGTATTGATTTATGACAAAAAATAAAAATTATGAAATGTGGAGATACGAGGTTTTAGCCTAACATTCAAATATTATATCCAGTTATCTTTCACAATATATTAAATATTTACTGTTGTAATAAATTATAAAATAAGACTAAATGCATCAATTATACAAAAGCAGCCATGTTGAGTTGTGAAATGCGGGGCAGGAGAATAGTTTTCTGCAGTAAATATGTTCCTACTTGCAAAAAAAATAGCAAATATTGAAGGTTTCTATATGGGTCATTTTTGACCTATGTTGGTAAAATTCATGCAGAAATACAAAACTGTCTTTTTTTTATAAAGTAAAGTAAAGAAAGGGCAAATAAACATAATGATTTGTGGAAGTCAAAAACAACATATTTAAAGACTATCTGGAATAATAAATGATAGAAAAACATTTATTCCAGCCATACTGACACTCTAGATAAAGAGTGCACAAGCAGTTGATCATGTACATGTATGTACTGATTATATATTGTCGCTGTCAGACAGAAACCTCGTATGTCCAAAACCATTACTTTTCAGGAACACTGACAGACATAAAGGTGAAGGTTTCTATATGGGTCATTTTTGACCTATGTTGGTAAAATTCATGCAGAAATACAAAACTGTCTTTTTTTTATAAAGTAAAGTAAAGAAAGGGCAAATAAACATAATGATTTGTGGAAGTCAAAAACAACATATTTAAAGACTATCTGGAATAATAAATGATAGAAAAACATTTATTTCAGATATTCAGCAAAGAAACACTCATCCATATAGCTGAAATAACATAGGACATGACTAAGGCCCTGCATTACTTTTCAGGAACACTGACAGACATAAAAGGTGACCAATAGCACTGATTTATGACAAAAAAAAAAAATGGTGAAATGTGGAGATACGAGGTTTCTGCCTGACAGCAATGATATATACTTGTATATAATAACACATTATTTTGACTTTGATTTTGTTGACCTAGCTAACATTAGCTAGCTAAAATAGAATGTCAACAACAAGCTAGCTAATAGTATTGGACATGTTTCTCTGTCTCACT
>NW_015653486.1:89405-92090 GCF_001515625.1 Sinocyclocheilus rhinocerous
TTTGTCATTTTTATTTAATTTCTTTTATTTTCTTAAATGTGTGTGTATATATATATAGTATTTCTAGAGTTTTAGCTTTTAGTTTTAATTACTTTTTCTTATTTGTAAGTCGCTTTGGATAAAAGCGTCTGCTAAATGACTAAAAGTAAAGTAAAGTAAAGTAAAGTAATAGATTTCAAGGTCCTTAGCCTAACATTCAAATATTATATCCAGTTATCTTTCACAATATATTAAATATTTACTGTTGTAATAAATTATAAAATAAGACTAAATGCATCAATTATACAAAAGCAGCCATGTTGAGTTGTGAAATGCGGGGCAGGAGAATAGTTTTCTGCAGTAAATATGTTCCTACTTGCAAAAAAAATAGCAAATATTGAAGGTTTCTATATGGGTCATTTTTGACCTATGTTGGTAAAATTCATGCAGAAATACAAAACTGTCTTTTTTTTATAAAGTAAAGTAAAGAAAGGGCAAATAAACATAATGATTTGTGGAAGTCAAAAACAACATATTTAAAGACTATATGGAATAATAAATGATAGAAAAACATTTATTTCAGATATTCAGCAAATTCACTCATCCATAACTGAAATAACACAGGAAATGAATATGGGTCATTTTAGACCCATGTTGTGCATTAGAGGGGTTGTGATACTAAAATGATTTTTATTAAAAATGTAAGAAAGAAAAAATAAGGATTTGTGATGATCCAAAAAAAAGTTAATTGAGGAATTCCTGGAATTCTGGGTGATGAAATTAATTTATTGCAAAGATATAGAAAAAATAAACTCAGTCGGGTCACTTTAGGCATCAAAGGGTTAACATGTCATAGAATTGCACTCTGTTGCATGCATTCCGTCGCCGCAAACCGGCCTGTCAATCATCCTGTCACGGTTAACCACCTTATATACACTCCACAGTTTTAAAATTACACCACTCAAATATTTTTTCCCCCCCACCACATAGGAGAGAAACCAAACAGCACATTGATTCACCAGTCATGTTTTGCCGTATTCGTTAATGGCCAAATATATCTGTTTTGCTATTATGCTATTCATATCTTTATACATGTTCACAGTGTTGTTGCAGATGAAATGTAACAGATAACATTACATAAATATTTTTTCATCAAATTATACTGATTAATAATAATCTCAAATTAACGGTCAGTCAAACACAGATCCACCATGTTTGCTATTTTTTTTTTTTTGTGCGTGTGTTCAAATCCTGAATCAAATCCTTTTCTAAAGCGCAAAAAGGGCAATAAAAAGGATGCACGGATCCACACTATGAGACTTCTGGGGACATTTGGCATACTGATTTCATACTATGAACAGTAGTCAGTCAAAGACAAGATTACATGACCATTTTTAATGCTCCTGATTTTATTAATTATTTACCGATGAAAATATACACATCTGTGCCAAAGATGAGACTTTTAGCTGCTGCATTTAAAATACCCAACTAGCAAAGTTTCCCACAATGCAATAGTAGAATAAATGCTATACATCAGGCTAAGAATGGCTTCCCCTCTCTCATCTCGTTAGGCCTCAGCGCCTGCAATGATCTGGAAAATAGGCTTCAGTCTCAGTCTCACTGTGGCAATGGTACAAGGACCCTCCTCTCACTCATTTCCACCATCACTGATATTCACAGGTCAGTGATCACGCAAAGCCAAGCATCTGAAAGGCTCCCACCCCTTTGCCATTTTCATCCTCGGAGGGAAAGGGAGATGAAGATCGAGAAAAAAAAAAAAAAAAAAACTTTGATATCAGCAAAAAATCAGCTGCTGCTAAATCTGAAACGACCAAACAAATCAAAATGGGATATTTGTGCCATATGTATGCATTTATGATCTATGAAGGTGAAAGATGAACGAGATTACATTTAACATATGCTTCAATGACAGAAAAGAGGATTATGTTTGCGGCTCATTTGTATGTCAACTTGCACAGCCAGTTCAAGGTACTGTAGTGGAAACTCAGAGTAATTTGAATTCCAAAAGTGGGCATCACATGGTCCGCTTGACATTTCCTCTAGTGTGCCCCTGTTTGCTTACTTTTTAGATTGTGTACATCCTCCAAAGACCATTTCTTACAATAACCAATCTGTCTTCCTGACCTCAAAAATCAATATGTAATCCAAATTAGTTGTTCTGGGGGAAAAAAGGGGGCAGGGTGAAAAGGCTAGGCGCTCTACATGCATTCTGGGCAGAAAATGGTTTGAGAAATTCTAGATGAGAGATTTTTTGCCGACCTGATATGAGTCATAAATTTTGTCATTTTGAAATGCTAACAGCAAGAAGTGTTATTAATTTAGCCTCCTCCTTCACTGCCGATGCGCCACACAGAATCATAAAAGCTACATTTGAAAAATATGCATTATTTTGAGATTAAACTTTGCCATTTCTTCCCTAATGACAATCAAAATATTGTACTCAAGGTAAAATGTTGTGTTTTTGCGCTTAACACTTTGCAAATGTGTTGCTGCAGTCCTAAACTGAACATTCTGGACTTTTCGCAAAGGATGGGCTCTGTATTTTTGATAAAGTAACAGTTGATACAATCTGGTAAAACATCCAATCTTTAAGACATGACATGGGCTCTGAAAGACCTTTTGCTTAGCAACAAGCTTGTCACAAGGACTCATCATTCAATCATGGTTCTGAGGTGTGTGTCAGGT
>NW_015653486.1:92771-101369 GCF_001515625.1 Sinocyclocheilus rhinocerous
AAAAAAAAAACCTTTGATATCAGCAAAAAAATCTGTTGCTGCCAAATCTAAGACGACCAAACACATCAAAAGGGTATATTTGTGCCATATGTATGCATTTATGAACTATGAAGGCGAAAGATGAACGAGATTACATTTAAAATATGCTTCAATGATAGAAAAGAGGATTATGTTCGCGGCTCATTTGTATGTCGACTCGCACAGCCAATTCAAAGTACTGTAGCGGAAACTCCGAGTAATTTGAATTCCAAAAGTGGGCATCACATGGTCTGCTTGACATTTCCTCTAGTGTGCCCCTGTTTGCTTACTTTTTAGATTGTGTACATCCTCCAAAGACCATTTCTTACAATAACCAATCTGTCTTCCTGACCTCAAAAAAATCAATATGTAATCCAAATTAGTTGTTCTGGGGAAAAAAGGGGGGGGGGCAGGGTGAAAAGTCTAGGCGCTCTACATGCATTCTGGGAAGAAAATGGTTTGAGAAATTCTAGATGAGGGATTTGCGCCGATCTGATATGAGTCATACATTTTGTAGTTTTGAAATGCTAACAGCAAGAATTGTTATTAATTTAGCCTCCTCCCTCACTGCTGATGCACCTCGCAAAATCATAAAACTTACATTTGAAAAATACGCATCATTATTTTGAGATTAAACTTTGCTATTTCTTCGTTAATGACAATCAAAATACTGTAACTCAAGAAAAATTTAAGGTTTTTTTTTTTTTTGCGCTTAAGACTTTGCACTAATAAAATGTGTTGCTGCAGTCCTAAATGGAACATTCTGGGCTTTTCGCAAAGGATAGGCTCTATATTTTTGGTAAAGTAACACCTGATACAATGTGGTAAAACATCCTACACTTAAGACATGGCATGGGTCCTGAAAGACCTTTTGCTTAGCATCTAACAAGCTTGTCACGAGGACTCATCATTCAATCATGGTTCTGAGGTGTGTGTCAGGTGAACATTTTGAGACTCAATTGCTACATGGAGATTAAAACCTGTCTGCCAGCTGTGGCCACTAGCTCCATGATCATTATGACTGACAGCAGTTACAGTGTTTACAGTTCAGTGGAGCCAAAGGTGACCATCTCTTTCTCCAACAGAGAACACAGTGTGAAAGTTTAAGACATCCAGATGCCTTTTGGCTATATGGTTCATATTTGTTCTTTTCTGGAACCTAATGAGAACAACATATAAAACCCAAAGCAATTGTTGAATCGGATAATATTAGACGAGGTGCATAACAAGACCAAAAACAACAACGTAAATCTAATAAAACTGTATTTATGTTAAACAAAAAGCTTTTTATACATCACCAGCCTTTATTTAAAAAGTACATCAAGCCCAGTTTGCATTAGTAACTGCATTAATTGTTCAAATGTTGCTTAAATGTAATTTCTGAGTAATATGCTGATAATCACATACTCACATGAACAGATATAAAATAAACATGCATGAAAGAAACATGAATGAACATCAGAAGGTATCTTGTTTCAACTGCGGAAAGACAATGCTATCTCACTAACAATTTGTACGTATTTTACAAGACGTCAAAACACAGTTTTTCAAGTTCAAGTCCACCGATGTTAATCTACTCTACTGTCTGGTTTGTTTGTCGGACAAAAATGGTGGATTTGGCGTTATGATTGGTCAGATCGCCTGTAAATCAAGCTCCCTGCGAAGGGTCAATCGTCAGTATTAACGGAACAAAGCTTGAAGCGTCATTTTATCTATTATTTTTACTCACCCATGCAACGAAAACTCCACCACTGGCCACTTGTTTGAAACCCCTAAATAGCATTTTGTCGGTATTTTTTTATAAATGAGTTTCCCTTTTACCTGTTGTATCCAAGCAGATTTTATGACGAACTATGTAATACTGAAAGCTGATTGGCTTGAATGGTTGCTTCTACTAATGATTGGACATATTTGTGGAAAGCGAGACATTTCCAACTTTCATCGCCGTGTTTTGAATGGAAGCAAATTACCTTGCATCATTTGAACATGCATTCGCGTCATTTTATCTATTATTTTTACTCACCCATGCAACGAAAACTCCACCACTGGCCACTTGTTTGAAACCCCTAAATAGCATTTTGTCGGTATTTTGACTAAATGAGTTTCCCTTTTACCTGTTGTATCCAAGCAGATTTTATGACGAACTATGTAATACTGAAAGCTGATTGGCTTGAATGGTTGCTTCTACTAATGATTGGACATATTTGTGGAAAGCGAGACATTTCCAACTTTCATCGCCGTGTTTTGAATGGAAGCAAATTACCTTGCATCATTTGAACATGCATTCAGATTGGTCACTTGAGTAATAAGAATATATTATATGCTGTCAGATTCCTCTAATGCTAGCGTATAAACATTTGTGTGTTATATTACATTATATGTATATTAACTGAAAAAAAACTTTATCGGCTCCATTGCTAAGTTAATTTTTAATATAATATATTTATATACATATAAGAATTTTCTAAAATGTTATTCAGCTATGTTCTAATAAATCTCAATAATATGAAATAAAGTTAAGATACAACAGAGCTCTGGTTTGTCACCCATATAGAATCATGTGAAGGTCTGCATTTGAGCTGAAACTGCTGTAACTCTAGGGAATCCTAAGCTACTCTTCCCATATTCCCCAAACATTGTTCACTTACACTGCAGACCAATTTTATCAGCAGTAATGTTTAAGTTACGAGATGATTCTGTGCAATACAGCAGTTTTGTTTTCAGATGTTTAACGAAACGTTTTGTTCATATTGCTCATTCTGTTCACTTTGGTTATTTTAAAAATATATGCTGCGCCAGTCTCGCTCCATTTACAGCGGCGATAGCTGTGTTTCAATTTCTTTGTGCTTGTCAAAAGAACAAAAGCCTAACAGAGGCCACAATGAATCAGAGAGACGTTAAGAGATGAGATCATAATAATGTACGAATAATGTCCACGGATAAGGCTAAAGCAGTTCGGCAGAGAAGAGGAATATAAAATAAATGAGTGAGTGAACAAATTTAATCTGCTCCTGACAGATGTTAAAGCAGCAATGCCAATGATTTTAATGTGTCTGAGGTTAATATAGATGGTGAGGCTCACAATAATAAAAAAGGGATGGCTACAGTCAGCTATTTACCTCCATCAGTAGAAATCTACTTGCAATTGGCATGCCAAGGTGTGGCGAATGATATGATAATTGAACAAAAATGAAACTGTGAAATACCAAATTGAGGTAAACAGGGGGAGTAAACTCAGTAGGAATTAATTCAGCTCTATCTGGTGGATTTCATCGTCAATTTTGCTCACTGCAGGGACACAATTATTCTCTTAAGAGACCGCACATTTGACTGCGCTTACCTCAAATTCATCTCTAAACCCTAGATTCCCTGCTGCGAATGCTGTTTACTGAAAGGCCGCACCAATCAAACACAGACGATAAATATTTATAATATAACCCTGGGGCATGAAATAATATTTCCCCATAGCTGTAACCGAATGACCTGATGAAAGACCAGTTTATACTTTTTAAACCAACATCTTTGTTTAAAAAAAAATGTAATAAAAAATGTTTCTAAGCACTAGGTAACGGCATTAAAGAGTATCAGGGAGTTGTAATGGTCTGTAGAAGATCATGTAACTTCAGACAGAGACTGAAGCATTACAGTTATTCTGGTGCAACTTCACAAACGTTTGAACACAAACCTGTAGAATGAGCTAGAAAAATGTATTTGCCAGTGCATTTCAGTACACAGAGGCCTTCATCAAGGCTAAAAGTGTACAAATGCAAGGTCATTTAAACACAAAGACAAATTTACACACACACATTAATGAAAAGGGGTCATATCTTTTTCATATAAAAGAGCCTGATGTACTAGGAAAACATGCAATCATTTTAAAAACTCAAACTTCCTATCCAGTCCAAACAGAGCTGCAGAACATCCCAAAGAAAATGAAAATGCCAGTATGCATTGTATGTGATGAGTACATTCTCTTTTTTAAAAAAGCCTAATATAGTACAACGTGAAAAAATCAGACACTGTCAAAACATCTACTATATTAATGTGAAATACAGTATATGCAATTTACATCTTTATTTCTTTCTTTCTGAATAACAGAACACATTGATACCTCTGAACGGACAACAGCGGAGAAAGATGTTATTTGGTGCAATTACAGCATCCACCAGCAGGGGCTTACTGGACCCTGCCAGCTAGCTAGCTAGTTAGACTGGTAAGCTATATATTAATGTTTGAATTAATAGAGTGCTGCAGCCATGGCATCAAAATCCAGAAGACTAATTGGCCATGGGATCCCTCAAGATTTCCTATGGGGTTTTATAATGGGGTTTTTAAATTTATGGGTAAAGCAAGCTCTGTGGTAATAGTAAATGGACAATACTTGGATGTTTTGCTCTACAACGTAAAATACAAACATCCATATTAAATCTGAAAACAGTTCATTTATTTATTTTTAAAAAAAAATTATGTTTGTAACTAAGAATGTTTGGGGTGTGCGTATGTGCAGTTTACATTGTACAACAAAACATACAAGTATCGTCTAGTTATGTTTACCACAGACCAAATCTCAACAGAACCTATGGGTGAAATAATGTAAAATATTACATTTAGCAAAGCTTTTTATTTATTTATTTATTTATTTATTTCCATAAGCCCAATGCTTTAACTTTTGACATAAAAATGCAGAAGATATTGAAGTATCTTAGTTTCAATTTAAAGTACTATTTTTTACTGCAGTACAGCTCTTTATATCTCTAAAAGACACTAAGTACAGGGCACCATTTCCTCAGCCTGTTGCGATAAAAAACCTCCGTAAGACACGGATCTCTTTTTTTCTCTTGGACCGTTGTTCTGTAGCACTCTGGGTAACACAGACTATCAAACATGGCACTGCAAAAAGACATACGTGCGTACCTCACCCTCATCTGACAGAACACTGGCAGCTCCGTCATCTCCTGCACCCTAATCCTACCCCAGGGGCAGTATTCTCACCAAACTCATTATGTCATGTCTCTGCACTGCAGTTGCAATTCTTTGAAACACCAAGTGCTGCTCTGATACAGACAACATACTGCTGTTCACCACAAACTCGCTTTTTTCCTCTCGTTTCCTTCTATCCCTCTGAATTATGCATGCTGTTTCCATCACTCACACTCCTCTAAAGACATCTTCTTCTGCCAATTAATGGTACAGTGGAAGTGTGAAGGGATGAAGAATGGGCGCTTGTTGCACTGGAGAATAGTTCAGATGAATTTGTTGGATATACATCGATGACAGCGTGCGGCCGGAGGATTCGTTGAAGTGCAGAGGATGCTCTTGAAGTCTGCGGCACTGCTCGTCTGAGGCTCAATGTGAAGGGTCAGGGAAACGCTGGGGCTGCCATATATCAGGGTCAATGCACATGGTGTGTTTGCCTCCTTTCAAGACCCTATATATACCACAAAACAAAGATTCACTGAAGATTAGACAAAGCTAAGTTCTTTCATGTTATTTGTGTCATTGCTACTGCAATGACACAAAATCTGGTTTGAGCACAGTAGATACTGCTATCAATACAGAAGCATCATGCCCTTTCAAACTGAGATGACTGAGCCAAGTGGATTTTCAATACAACCCCTAAAGTTGTTGGTGCTCAATTATTAATAATGCTTTTTTTTTATTGAATTTTTTATCAATGTTGAAAACAGTTTTTGCTGCGTAATATCTTTTTGTGGGAACCTCATTTAAATATATTGTATCATGTAACAAGCAATCACTGCTGAAAATTCAGAGTTGCCTTCACAGGAATAAATTAAATTTAAAATATATTAGAACAGATTTCATTTTATTTAATTTAATTGTAAAAATATTTTAAAATATTACTATTTTTACTGTATGTTTGATCAAATACTGTAGATGCAAACTTGATAAGCATAAAAGTGAACTTTCAAAAAATATAAAAAAATGGTAATTATTCCAAACATTTGACGGGTATTGTATAGTCTTTTTAGCAAACTTATGTAAACAGTAATAATTAATTACATAACAGTAATACATTAGTATAATAAGTATACATACAAAATATCAAACCTTTGTTTTCTCAAACAAATAATGTGGTTAAAATAATAATAATAATAATAATAATAATAATAACAATAATACAAAGTTTTACATAATTATATATACAATTTTTACCACATTATTAGCCACAAGTTTTATTAGAAGATAATAAATGATATTGCTAAGAAAGGAAAAAGGACAAACACACACACACACACACACACACACACACACGTTTAAAACATGCCCCTAGCTGATGACCTGGGCATTGCACTAGCAACACCAAGGTCATGGTTTTGATTCCCAGGGGATGCATGATCTAACAAACTGTACATCTTGAATACACTGTAAACCTTTTTGCAAAAAAATGTCTGTCAAATTCATAAACATAAATGTTGCAGGCTTGAACATCCACACAGAGTAGAGCTGTCCATGGTCCTGCTCCTCCACCTCCTACTACAGGAATCTAATACATGTGACCTACTTTATTTGAAACTTTCTCATCATGTTATAAGCCCTCCATTTATTGCATATGCAATCTTCATTAGTTTTGGATGTCTCTCAACAGGGCTGCTGTGTCTTAAATTGTCTGTCTTACACAGATGTTGCTTCTGAGCATCATGAGTCACTTTATGAGTTCTGTGCATGCAGGGAGCTGTAGTCTGTGTGATTTGTTGCACCTGGATCTTGACAGTTTACAATATCTGCACATCTCATTGTACCTGCTTGTGTCTGTAGCAATGTCTTTGCGTGGCAGTGATGATTTTTTGATGTGCAGCAGGAAACAGCCGAGGATGGGCCTAATCCATCTAAATGTTAATACTATAGCCATTAATTACCCATGATGCAGTGTCACATTAAACCATCAAATATTTATAGTCTATTGTGATACATCTGGCACATTCATCTCAATCAGAGTCAATCCCACCTTATATGTCAGAATGTATGTTGTTTCATTTTTGTTGTTTCACTGTTGCACTGAATTATTTCTCCAATATTTTATTTTATTTTCAAAAAAGTTATTTAAAACATTAAAGACACTAAAGACATTAAACATGTTAATCTGATAACCAGAATAATTTCATGCTTCTATTAGTTATCCAAAGTTTACAGTCCAATTAGAATTGTGTGTTTTTCTAGCAGTGGTTTGAAAAATTGGTTTCAAAAACTGAGATCAAGTTCTATATAAACTGTTTATTGTATACATTTAGCTGAATAATAGACTATTTAATGAGCAGGTTTCATTGTGACAACACGGCCTGCTATTGGGTCACAGTGGGTCACTGTTTTCTTTTCTCTTGGGCAATAACACTGGAAATATTCAGTAGCATTTTTTGCAGTCTGGACGGTTAGATATGTGCCGATACAGAAATTGACTTTCAAAAATAAACCTACCATGAGATATATATTCACTGCAGTGAAAGATGTGACAGGTAGGCCAGGTTTCTCTTGCACATAAACAGACCACGGGAACAGAGCATAAGGTTAGAGAAATAATGACATTTCATATACTTAAAATCTACCCACATTCTGTTTGAGATCTTAAGTAGACATACTTGACACATTATACGTATTTACTGTAGGTTCAGAAGCAAAGGGACAATTTACTGCGTTTGTCTGTTGACAATCTATATGCAGATCACCAGAGGAGCTGACTGAGTGCACCTAGTTATCGGTATTTTCATGTCAATTTTCTTCTGAAGCTTATGACTCACTACACACAGTCCATTAACTGATGTTGTGCAAGCCTCTTTCCCTCCTGTTTCTGCCGGCTCTCACGTATCCATTTTATAACTCTCCTCTGAAAAGACTCTGGTTTTCCTTTCACACTCGTCAAAAACAACCTCTTTTCATTGGATACTAAGAGTTGCCTCTCTTTTCTTCACTCACAACAGGTCCGTGATTTACTGCTCTCTGCATCTTCCCATCTGGCCATCTGTGTACTGAAGAAAACAAGGGTTCATTACACATTTGGAGATGTGTGCAAATACAAAAAAAAAAAAAATCTGATTTCTTATTTCCGATTTCGAGTTAATTTACTATAGTAAAACATGGTATGAAATGATCATTAGATTTGAATGCTTCTACCATGTTCTTGTCATCATATATGGGGGTATAAAAGGATCCAATCAAAAGATCCAATCCAAATACCGCCGGAGGTTCTATTGGCTTACTGTCAGGCCTGGGGTCATGCTGTTTAAATACTGCTTGGAACAATAAAGCTGTAAACTCTTTAATCGGGCTTCAGTAATCAGACTTTAATATCCAAACGCACATCAATTTGCTACCTGGTCTCATGGCAAAGAGCCATACTTATGAATAAAAAAAGAATAGTTCCCTCAAATTTGCTGCTGTTTAATCTTTCGTTATTAATGAGAGATTCATTACCGACTGACTGTAGAGTGTCACTGAACACCAAGCCCCATAGTAAACAATATTCATTGAATTTCCCAAAAACATAAAAACAAAAACGGGTTTTCATCCAAATAGGTTTGGGACACAGTTTCACTATTCATATCCAGCAACTGAAAATTCTGCAGA
>NW_015653486.1:101433-124158 GCF_001515625.1 Sinocyclocheilus rhinocerous
AACCATAACCATTAATTGTGGCTTCTGGATGACATGGGAAATCGGTGACAGCAGTCTTTGAATAGTAATGCAATGTTTAAGTATTAATGAGAATAAAACAAATTAAACAGAACAACTGGAAGATAATTAAAAAAAATACTTTAAACACTTAAAGTGCGCATACTTAATAATAGATGTTCCACAAACATTTTGTCACTTTTCTAACTGAAAACAAAACAATACGCTTTAAATAGGCATCCTTTTGAGCTCTATCATGATGCCTGACATGAAAAGGGCTTCTTTTAAACTTAGTTCCATCATTTTGCTATTCTGCAGAGATGTGATGATGGTTTTATTTCATTCATGCATTTAAGGAAATACTTAACCAGTCAATAAAGCGGAGGTTCTATTGGCTTACTGTCAGGCCTGGGGTCATGCTGTTTAAATACTGCTTGGAACAATAAAGCTGTAAACTCTTTAATCGGGCTTCAGTAATCAGACTTTAATATCCAAACGCACATCAATTTGCTACCTGGTCTCATGGCAAAGAGCCATACTTATGAATAAAAAAAGAATAGTTCCCTCAAATTTGCTGTTGTTTAATCTTTTGTTATTAATGAGAGATTCATTACCGACTGACTGTAGAGTGTCACTGAACACCAAGCCCCATAGTAAACAATATTCATTGAATTTCCCAAAAACATAAAAACAAAAACGGGTTTTCATCCAAATAGGTTTGGGACACAGTTTCACTATTCATATCCAGCAACTGAAAATTCTGCAGAATGAAACCTCTATGAATATATTCATAAGTGTATTTTCACCAAGGAATTGTGAAGGGAAATTTATTCCATTCAGAGGAACAAAGTAAAGACAAATAAATGTCATCGCAAATTATTAATGTTGCCAGGTGGAGAATTGGCTGCCTTTCATTTCAAACTGTGTAGCATGTTTACACAGTTTGCTTTATTCCTACAATACTTATTGTAAGATAACAAGATACGTTACATTCAGGGCCATAAATCCATAAATGCTGAGTAGAGTATACAGAGTTTGTATTTTAGTCAAAAAGAAAACAAACAGTTAAATTATATGTGTAAACATTGCAAATGGTTAAAACTAATTATAAAAATATATATAATATATATATATAATATAATATAATATAATTGATAATATAATAATAAATAAACTAAAATGTATTTCATGTCCCCAAAACCACCTAAAATACAAAACAAAACAGTGCATAAAAAAATCATTTCTAAGATTATGATTAAATGTTATCCTTAGACAGTGATTTTGATGTATTTACAGGGTTTTGAGAAATGTTGTCTCCTAATGGCTTATTAAGAGCAATATGAGTATCAAACTGCACAAGGTATTAATTTATTACTCAGAATAACGTAGTTGTTTGCTAGGACCTAATATGCCTATACAGTTCATTAAATTGTAGTTGTCATTATTATTTTAAATTTAACATTCAAAAGGTACTCGAGGTTCTACCTTTAATGTGACATTTGCAATAAAAGCACTGGGAGTGCCATTCATTTTAACAAGCTAGATAACCAGGATGACTTGTATTACATTAGCCAGAACACAACTAATTTCTGAAGGAATACCAATATTACAGAATTTTCCAATGTAAGGAGGCACTGAACATAGTTTTCCAACATTAAATACTCCCAGAATCATGTTGTGACACACAGAACCAATTAAGTCCTACAGAGAGGAAGCAGAAGAAACCCGGTTTCACAAATGAATTTTAGAGCACACCATGCATAAATTACATTTATTTCAGTGTCCTGCCCATCATTGTACTGCAGTCCTGAAGAAAGATTATTCCACTTTTACTGCCACTTACTTACTTTATATGGCTAGACTGACAAACACAAAACACAAATAATAATATGATATAAATGTATTTAATAAAATTATTTTTGTTTATCTTCCCTATGAGAATAAAGTACAGAATAGCATAGTCTCATTCAAAGGAGCTTACTGCAAAGATACTCCATATGGAGGTACAGTAGGAGTCCTCTATTTAAATTCCCCTGAACCCTTCTTCATGGGACACTGCACTGACTGCTGATTCTGATTCACACTTGCATAGATGGTATATCACATCTGTGCCTCCTGGTTTGTGTTTGTATGCGAATAACAGATCCTATAAGGTAACCCGAACAGGTTCACTTCCTTTCAAAACCACCACCCTTTCTGATTCTGTATCTCCTGTTAGAAAATCTGGTAACACTTTACAATAAGGTCCCATTAATTAAAGTAATGCATTTACTACCATTAAGTGACAATAAGCAATAATACTGTATTTGATACACTATTTAATAGTATACTCTTAATGTCATAATGTCATAAAAACATATTTGTGTAGAACTGTTTTAGCCTGTAAACAGTGTGTACACATCTATGCATATTTTCCCACATATTCAGATGAGAGAACTTTTTCACTGGAGAAAGCAATATTATAGATAGAGTTGGAAGCAGCTGTTTGAAGTTCATGTTTAAAGTTCATCTTGATGGATTTGTTTGTTACAAATATTCAGCTTTTTACTTCACAAGACACTGAATGATCGACTGGAGTCGTTTGAATTACTTGTGTTTGGATTCTCATTCTGACGGCACCCATTCACTGCAGAGGATCCATTGTGATGTGATGTAATGCTACATTTTTCTAAATCGGCTCAGATGAAGAAACAAACTAATCCACATCTGCAGTTAAAACCTTCAAATTATGTATTTTAAATTGGATTTTCCAATTTAAATTTCCAATCTTTACATCCCTACTGTACATCTTCTTACTGTCTCCACTTCTACCAATCTCAACCAGTCTCCTGGACACTTCAAAATAGAGGGCTGCTCCTCACCTTATTCTCAGTTGAGTCAAAACTATCATCCTCACTGTGTAAATCAGCTCCTCCTCCACTCTCTGTCTCTCTCCACTTCTGCTGAAGGTTACACAGGCTGACTCATTTTATACTGGCCATATGGGCTCCTGTCTATACAGCAATCCAGCTGAACTGCATCCTCTTGTGCTCTTTAGAGGCTGCAGCTTTGTTAACATACTCTCGTGCGACACAACACGTGTGCTTTTTTATTATTGTACAAAACTGAATAAACACATTCTCTCTCATTCATCTCCAACACTGTCCAGAGCTCTTTGGCATCCATATCACCCAGCAAACCTATTGCAGCCAGCAGTGAATGTGTTCTTGAATGCACTCTTACTTTGCTTCAAGCCACACTTTGTTGTAAGCTTACATTTTTAAATATGCAAAATACACCTTTCTTAACTGTAAAATATGATCCATGCCTACTGAAACTGACTAACTTCCCGTACAGAGCTACACTGCTATCTGGTGCCATGTTTTGTGAGGATCTACTTGACATCTGAATTGTATATTCTGCTCCTTGCTGAAAAGTAATTGTCACAACATGTATGTGCATTGTATCAGTCACGTCTCACACGGCTGTTTGAGCCCTGCAGTTCAGTGGCAGCTCACTGACAGTCCGTGCACAGAGATCTCACCAACACTCCTGTTATAATCAACAAAGCTGTCTGCACTGCAGAATGCATCTCTTATTTACTCCACAAACACACCTTGCAGTGTTTTATCCAAGCAATATGGTATGAGAATCTATAATATATTGTGAATATAGTCATGGTTAAAAGGTGTCACAGGCACGACACAAAGCAGATACGTCATAAAAAAATTGAATACACTAATTTGTCAAAATGCTAAGTAAAATATTTGCAAAACAATTAATGATCTGTAATAGGATCTACAGAGTGATATGATGAATAAATCCAAGTTATTACAATTTCATGTAGTACAACATGACTATACAACAATATTTAAAAAAATAATACTGGTTTTACAAGAAAATACTGTTTCAGGCTTTATACTTTTGTGTTTAATTCAATGTGTTTCTGCCATTGCCTTTGAAATTTACTAGCAATTTCTGAGTGAAAAGTGTTTCTACACCAAATGTTTATCAGTGAGTATATAACTTACATATACAGTAAAAAAGTATTAATTCAACATACTATACGATGCTGTAATGCATAATTTCACTTGTAGCATTTAGAACACTAAACTAAAATCACCTTTTACTTTTAATTTATTTAAAGCTGCAGTATGTACCTTTTGCCTCGGTTACACTAGGGACCAATTCTCACTATTAACTACTTTATTAGCTGCTTATTAGCGTGCCTATAATTAACATATTGGTTGTGTATTACTTAAAAAGCACATATTGTGCATGACCATATTCTACATCCCTAATCCTACCCAATACCTAAACTTAACAACTACCTTACTAACTATTAACAAGCAGCAAATTAGGAGTTTATTGAGGCAAAAGTCGAGCGAGAATTGGACCTTAAAATAAAGTGATCTTTGCTTCTCTATCACAAGTTTGAAAAATACATTTGCAGAGTTATCGTTATTTGTTTATTTATTTATTCATTTATTATTTACTTGGGTGGGTTTTTCTTCGGCACTACTCCTCTGCGTGGATGAATCTGTGATCACCACAGAGCAGATCTATTGTACACCCACATACGTCCTACTAGGCATATATATATATATATATATATATATATATATAAATCATCTGAACAAGTAATATACCTTCCACTTTTGTTCTGACCAAATAAAGACATAAATGTTTTAAAATAAATCATGCTACTGCCATTTAGCTCTAATGATTGCTAAGTCAGATCAGATCAGAGCATAATTGCTGTTTGAGGTTTCTTAGCAGCAGTTTGAAGTTTCTTAGTGACAACAGGTTCCCCAGATGTTAACGATGATTGCTGTTTAGAACTTTACCAATAAAAGCAGTCATCAAGATGACAAGTTTAAATTCTAAGCAACTGTTGCAATAACAATCTACAAACACTCCATACACACACACCATAGTAGCCAGGTCTTCTTTTTTTTTCCTGTTTACAGATGTGATGTAACCATGCAAAGTTCTTCATGATTTTCCACATTTTTTCTGATTAGTTAATTGCACACGCCATAATTGTAATTTTGATTATGTATTTATTAATTGTTCAGCCCCAACGGCCATCATTTAACATGATTACACATTGCTGTAGGATATCAGACCGAATCAGACAATCTAAGATTTGGTCAAAACATGGTTGAAACATTAGGAGCACAAAATTCCACAAGAGGCCCAAGACAACAGGATGTCATAAATCAGACCCTAGCCAGTCTGAAGCAAGCCTAACCAACTCTTTCACAGAACAGCTTTCAACATTAAAACAAAAGAACACTTATTGACAATTCCAAGGAGATTGTCAATTTTGGGGGCAAGTATTCCCTTTGAGCTAAATTATTGACCTGTTTCCCTTACATTGCCATGAGGCTACCTCACTTACATTCACTTTAAATGAAAAGAAATAACTCACAGCACAGAATTTCTCCAACAACAGCACTTGCATCCATATTTCTGCTCAATGTGATTTCTGTTCACTGAGTTCCTGCATTGAAAATAACAGTTTCTATGAAAATAGTTCTAAAGCTTCATTAAAACTTTTCCAAAGCAAACGCCCATCTTCAGTCCTCCCATGGGATGCAGGGAGCCCCAGATCGCTGAGCCTGTGCACCTCATTAAAGGCTATGACATCTCAACTCTTTTTAAACAACTGTATAATTTCTTATTTTATGACATCAACATCTGAATTTTTATTTAAGAAGGAAAACGTAGGCTCGGAAAAGAAGTCTTATATGAGGCAAAACCAATTTAATTTAATTTATTTCTTTTAACCGTTTTAATCTTCCTTTGATTGGGCCTAATCAGCACCTGCAGGAATGCGCTCTATCCTCCTGGGGTTAATTTAGCCCTAGGCGTAGCAATTTTCCAAATGCCATTGCAAACATAACTTATATTTTAAAACTTGAAACAGTTAAATTTAGATGTACTTAAACCTGCGCCATGGAGATAAATTTGACTCGAGCTCATAAAAATGACACTCCTTTCTTTACTTTTGTGATAGGAATATGATACGATGATTATTCCACAGCATAACAATGCACTTCTATTCCTTCCTGTAGAAATTGAGATGGCCTGCGGATATGAACCGAGCAAACAGAGATAATTTAACCCTATAAACACACACTCACACACTCAAAGTGCTCCAAATGATTGGAGCACCTCTCAGAACACCATAAGGGACACATCCAGTGTTACACAGCATTAGAGGGGGTGGTTATACTAAAAAGTGCTCCATGTTCGACTCAAACTGACAGCCTACACATAGGGCGCACATGTTCCATGATTAAGCTTGGGTCACTCTTTTTTATTTGAAGCCAACATATTGACTTGAACCTGGTTTACCCTGATGGAGCGGCAAAGATCGCAGCGAAAAGAACGATTTACTTCCCTGCAACACAGCATTCAAATTCTGAATATATCTGAAAACTGAAAAATTTCAATATATCCCGGCTCTCGAAAACCCTTGAGTGTGCGAGGTGCTGCAGGGACATTTCAGAGCGAAGCTTGACAGTGATTCAACCTCCATTTCGTCTTGTCCCACTTCTCCAATCTCTTCCTGTGTAGGATGAATTGATTCTGAGGCCAGGCCTGCTGACAGTAGAAGGTCAGGGAAAGAAGAAAGAAAGCGAGAGAGTGAGCGAGCGTGTGCAGGCCTGGAGGATTTCGGGCAGCTGACTGCGACAGCTCATTAAGTCTCATCCAGCCTTTAGCCTCCTGCTTATGATAATTAAACAGAAATCACTACTATGATTTACGGCTGCAATTCAGCAAGGGAGCTTCCATTACGTGCCCTATACTGCATCAGTGTCGCGCGGGATGAATTACTTAAGGTGGTGTTTGAAATCTCAAAGGGAGGCAAGGATTTGTCACTTTACCCTAACAAATGTGGCACTGCTAAAATGAGAGGTTGTGTTCTATTGACTCGTCACCATTGTTGAATGACAGTGATTCACAGCTGTTAGACATGCATATTCATTAACAAACAATAAAAATGTATAATATTTATGGTTTTGTACAAAACAGAATAAAAGGAAACAAATGTCTGTATGACTTTGCTTCCTCTTAGGAATATAAAAGGAGATTTTTTTTTATCCACAGTGTAAATCAATGGCAACAAAAACTGTTTGGTTACCAACATTTTTCAAAATATTTTCTTTTGCGTTCTGGAGAAGAATGAAATGCATACAGATTTAGAACAACGTGAAGGTGAATAAATGATGAACCTTTAAAGGGATAGTTCACCCAAAAATGAAAATTCTGTCATCAGTTACTCACCCTGATGTTGCTTCAAACCTTCGTCCATCTTCGGAACACAAATTAAGACATTTTTGATGAAATCCGAGAGCTTTCTGACCCTGCATAGACAGCAATGGAATTGCCATGTCCAAGGCCCAGAAAGGTAGTACGGACATCATTAAAATAGTCCATGTGACATCAGTGGTTCAACCATAATTTTATCAAGCTACAAGAATACTTTTTTTGTGCATGTGGTGCTGTTGATGCAGGAGCCAGCATTCTGACATAGAACCTGGACACCCTGTGCCTTGTTCGCAAGCAAAGGAATGCACACACATGTCTCAAGGTACTCTCGTGAATATGCTTCAAAGACTGGCAAGGAAGAGAATAATTGTTGAATAAAGTCATACATTTTGTTTTCTTTGCACACAAAAAGTATTCTCGTAGCTTCATGAAATTAAGGTTGAACCACTGATGTCACATGGACTATTTTAATGATGTCCTTATGACCTTTGTGACAACAAAGATGGAAATACAATTTTTAAATACATGAATTATGTTTCCATCTTTGATGCCACAGTTTTGGAAGTGCCTTTTTCTGTACTAAAGAAGGGGGTGTCCCAATACATTTGTCCATATGTATGTACAAGTCATTGGTGTTTGGTGATGAGTTTTTGGCTCAAGGTCTGCATTTAAAGTCACAACAGAGGTGTTCAGCTCTGATTAGGACTTGGCTTTATGTAGACCAGTCAAGTTATTCCACACTGACTGAATCAATCAATCTTTTTTTTTTTTTTTTTATTGGATGAATACAGCATTGAAAAGAAACTGAAAAATTCTCACTCATTTTGTGTGTTTTGGCAAGGCACTGTCTGTTGCTCAGCTGGGGTTGTGCTGACTGCTGCGGACTCACAAAAACATGAAGGTGGTACTTCAAGCTTGAATTGCTCCCATGGTAGGAAAATCCCTTATAATAGGATTTACATACAGGATATGACTGTGAGCTGTATAATTGTATTAATATATGATATATTAACACAATTACACAGCCCTCTGTCTTGTACTGTATGTATGATACAATCATATTATGTGGTAAATGAATTTGATTTAAATTCTTATACAGGATATAATAAAGTATTTTACTCGAAATTAATAAAAATAATATACCTTTCAAAGATTTATTTATTTTTTTTGGAAAGAAATGAAAACTTTTAATCTGCAAAGATGTGTTAAATTGACCAAAATGACAGTAAAGACACTTTGCACAAAATATTGATATTTCAAATAAATGCTGACCTCTTGAGCTTTCAATTAAATGTATAATTTCAATGAAAATAGTAAGCAGTTTTCAACATTGACATACATATGCACAGTTGGGCATCATATCTAGTTGATTTATGCCAATCCCAAATACCCTGAACACCTCATAAAACTGGATATGATATACATCCATTCAAAATAATACAGAAAGAGGTGTTTGGCTCAGCCAGAAAATACTTGGATTCTCCTTAAATGGTGTTTGTCTGTTTCAAATCCTCTTGTGTGTTTCAGAATCATTGTATTGTGCTTGGCCCTCAAACACTCCAATCACTCTGTACAATTCTCTGATCTTCGCTTGCTACCTTTTATCACCGGACAGTCACAAGTACTTGGCCTGCTTTTGTCAAACCCCTTTCTTTAAAATGAATTCCACCTATTTTTCAGACGCTTCTATATTAGATATAGACATGTGTTGCTCCTGCTGTGGGGACGAAAGGAATCTATCAAAGGAATAAATTGAAATCTGTCAAGCTTGAAATCAGTCTAGTGGTGGTTGAGTTGTAGAATCGTTTGGGAGAAAGAACTGATTAAATACAGCCACACAGCTCTTTAAAACAGGTTGCCTATGAGTTTGGCTAGCTCAGTATTCTCGTCTGCAGATCTCAGCCTACTTTTCAATTGTAGAGCATTAGATGGATCAATTCGGTACTAAACTTTCACACAGCTCCTCTGTAACTTTTTCAACGCGGTGCTCAGGTGGGGAAGCAGCCAGAGGAAGTGATTTATCATTATTGTTCCTAATCGATCCCTGAGGCAGCCACATCTCCTGATGAATAATCTGAATAATCTAATCAGGTTTGTTGAATGTCAAGTGACCTGAATGGCTGAATCAGCAGCTCTAATATCGTAGCTGTTGCCTTAATTGTCCTTTGATTCATGGTAGGAACAAAAAAAAGTTACAACCGAACAAAAGTTCTGTTACTAATTTCTCCCCAAAAATGTCTAGTTCAAAATCCTGAATCATTTAACTAAAGTAACTGCAGAAAAGGATGTTTAGGGATGTGTATCTTTCGCAAAAATAAAATGGATGATCGAACACCATACTTGTTCAATCATTTGTAATTAAATATGCCAAATGGAAATAAATTGAATTAATGCAAAACATCAGAGCATAGTGATCATGGATTAACACATCAGGCTAAAGAGAGATTCAGTGCAGATACTGTATAGTTCTAGAACCTGCAAGCCCCCCACCCCCTCATAGTTCTAAGGCTTCAAGAATTATGGCTGCATTAGCACTCTCATTAAGTCCAGCTTAGTCTATTTCTTTGTTTTTCTATTTATGTTCTAAAGCCAAAGGCCCATTAACTTCTATTTTTGAGCTCCTGATATGGTTAAGTGCACACAGGCTATTGCAGAAATCACCCCCATTACCCCTTGTGAAGTACTTTATTCAGTCATAAGCCCTTCAAATGCTCATTCTGATGCTGGGTTAATATTTTTATGGTTAGTTTCTTATGAAAACCAGACAGGAGGGAAAGTTAGACCTCAAACTTTCTCTTAAATTGAATTGAAGTTAATAATAACTTCTGGCTAATATTACTCTAAAAAATGTGTTAACTTTGACTGTTTAGAAGTGTATTTGAGATAGAAAACACAAAATATATATATTTTTTATTTTAAACATACGACACTAAAGTGATTGAAGTACATTAAGCAACAAATAGCAAAATTACACTTTCTAACCTTTGCTTTCTCCTCTACTTTTTTTGCTATGCTAATAAACATGCTAAGTGGCTGTTCCTTACATGCAGCTGAAAGAAACAATTACTTTCAGTGCCTACCTTAGTTTGTAATTGCATGTTTTCCTTTGCCTTGTTTGTATCACTATGATAATCCAATTCTCTCTAAGCATCTCAGGTTTTTCTTTTTATCACACACATCCTTGATCTGTCTCCCCTTTCCTCAGTCCCATTTCTAGCCTCTCTTGGCTTAGATAAGAATACACTTTGCATCGCAGTCTCCCATTGGCTGACGTACTGTAGGAGGGAGATTGGGAGGGAGATGAGGGGAAGGTTAGAGACTGTAAGAGACTCCGTAACAAATGTGAAATTAAAACAAAGGTTACACTTTATTTCGATAGTCCTCTTTAGACATTCTACTAACTATAAGTAACTTTGTAACTACTTGTCAACTACATGTCAACTAATTCTCATTAATCTGCAACTACATGTCCACTAACTCTCAGAGTAGACTGTTAGGGTAGGTTTAGGGTTAGTAGAATAAGTTGACAAAGAAAGTGTTAGAAGATATTAAGCAGACAGTCTACTAATACTCTACTAACTGCTAGTTGACACGTAGTTGCAAAGTTACTTACTGTTAATAGAATGTCTAAAGTGGACTATCGAAATAAAGTGTTACCAAAACAAATGGCAAAACAATACAGCAGAAACAACTACATTTTTTTATTTGCTTGCTTAGTTGCACAACATTTTTTAGTGATTCCAGTTTAATAATAATAATAGTCACTCACAAAAAAAGCTATCAAACTCACTGTGGTAACCTTTCAAAAGGCACTAGTACACTTTAGGTACTAATGGGTACCTTTAAGATACTAATATGCACCATTTAGGGGTAAATAAGGTGCCTTTTAGCTTTTGTAGCTTAGGTAGTTTGTACCTTTTTTCATTGAGTGCAGAATCCAACGACAAATAGTCCTCCTCTCATTTAGTGCATTTTCCTTGTGAATAGAAGCTCTGAGAAGAAACACTATTCAGCTGAAACTCTCTACACATTGTCATTTTAGGATGCCTTGAATCATTTTTACAATCATAGTAAAGCTGACCTTCATTCCTGCTCTGTGCCACCCATGTGCTCCATCAGCACAAGTACAATTTAAAGTGTTTTCCTAATGAATATCTGCAAGGTCAGATTTGAAACCGGTCTTTTGTCCACATCCCATGATGATTCATCAAGCGTATCTGTCACCCTGAGTAAGTCATTGTGAGTGATTTTCTGCACTTTTAGCATTGTATACATCGGCGCTTAAGCAGAAGTGTCATACATGGTCATGTGGTGCAGATCAGAGTGCAGAGAATAGATGGATTCCTCTTTCTATCTGAGCTGGATGGAGTTGAGGTTAGTTTTTCATTTCAGCCCAGCTTTGATGTACTATATGAGGTGGATCAAAGACACCAATATAGCTGTCCTAAGGCACAGGTGTTGGGAGAACTTCCAGAGCCACATTCCTGTATAAGTCATCGTATTACGCATAACTCCAAAATAACAACAGAATTAATCAAATCAATGAATGAATGAATGAGAAATAAATATATTAATCACTATTAATTTACTCAGAATTAATGAACAAACAAAAACATGTTTTAATCCCTCAACTGTGGATTACAATAAAACATTATATGTAAACAACTCTTAAAGGTATAAAAAATCAAATAAAAAGGGATCAATTAAAAAAAATAATAAAATAAATGAATACATTTAGTCATTATTTACTTACCCTCGTTATTCAAAACTGTTTTGGCTTCCATTGACTTCCACAGTATTTTTGCCATGCTATGGATGCCAGTGGGAACCAAAACTGTTTTCTCACAAACATCATTCATAAAATCTGATGCCAGATGTTTGGCAGAAGAAAAATGCAAGAAGTTTAATTTTGGGGTGAACGATCCTGCAAATGTGTGATCATTACATCAGAGTGGATCCACCATTGTACATCGACATGACAGTAAGAAGTACGTTCTACTAGCATATACAGTATCTTCTGCTTTTGTTCTGACCAAATGACACAGAGCAGAATTGCTGTCTTTCATAGCTTGCAGAAAATAAGTGCAATTTACCTCATTGACTATATCAAAACAGGAAGAAAAAAATAAAGAAATGCAATACCTATCTGAATTCAGCGAACAAGTGCACTAATGTTTGCTAGCTACCTACTGAGCTACTGAAATGTTACCTATTCAGCAGAAAACAACAGTGGTTCCGTCGTTTGAACCACATTAGTTCAACAATATTGGGCAGTTGTTAATGACATCACACGCATGTGGTGGAGTAATAACTTATCCTATTTAATTGCTTTGAGATCTGAGACACTGCTCTATTGAACATGGCACCTGATGACTAATTTACTATTTTTTGTTCCCTGTCATTTTTCTTTATTTAATGTTTGATTTATCGCGGGTTCCCTCTTACGTCATACTCTGAGCTTCCCTCAGGCATTTATGCACATGTGCACTCTTCAAAAACGGCATTTATTGAGCATGTGCAAAAATATATGGATTAAAATGTGTCCCTAGGTAACGGGATCTAAAAAGTCACTAAATCTAGTTGGCAACACTGTGCATATCTCCATTTCTCCAACTACGGGCTAGGCCACGGTTCAAACAGAAAATGCACGCTCCATTAATTGCAGTTAATGCAGTTAATGTGTTATTAAGCCATTAATTTTGACAGCCCTAATATATATTTATATAGAATGGAATATATAGATTGTACTGTATGTTAGCTTGCTTATTGTGCCCAAGAGCATAATTTATTATATTTAATTAATTTTATTATATATAATTAATTTAATTCTATATGTCTTACAAACCATGTTCCAATCCGTCTTACAAACCAAGTTCCAACCATGTATGTTTGCGACGCTGTTTGCGAATGTTCGTTTGAACTATGGTGTCGGGAAACACTGAATCATTGAACTATGTTGGTAACGATGATCTTGCCACCATATGGCTAACGATGCTTTTGGGAAACACACCCCAGATCTCTGAGCTGTCGCTACCTCTCAAAAGTCATGCCAATATTTACTCTCGTTTTAGCATAGCCTCTGTTGCTTTCCCCATTTTGACTGAAGGCTCTCCGGAATTGGAGGTTTTCTGGTTTTGACAAAAGGTGATTCCCCAGAGGTCAATGATTATTGCCATTTATAACTTTACCGATTAAAAGCAGCCATCTATGTGACAAGTATAAATTCTAAGCAACTGTTTTAAAAAGAAATGCTTCACACACAATAAAGTAGCTGGGTCGTCCTCTTTCTTTTTACAGACATGACGTAACAACGCAAAGATGAATCAAACTGGCATTTCTAGCGAAATGGTACCTGACAGCTCAAATGATCAATCATTACTATATGCTTGCCATTGCAAATCTGGGTTAGGTAAGGAGACAGTTTTGAACACTGATCTCTTATGTACTTGCTTAATAAATTATTATTATTATTACTATTATTATTTGTTAATATTTTAACTCAAAAAAGTTACATAAATTTTTTTTTTTTTTTTTTAAACAAATTGTTTTAAGCGTATTTGCTGCAATTTACAAACTCACAGCAATACACAGCATTCACTCTGAAATCAATCTCCTGTTGCGATCAGCTGGAGAACAGACATATCTCTCACTTCCTACGTAATGACAGTAACAATAAGACTGACAGCAGCAACACCAATGATAATTTAATAATCATGTACAGCTGAAATAACAACAAGTAATGTTACTCTTCATCTCAATTCCTTACATTTAAAGCTGGTAACATGAGTGCAGTTAACATGCTCATCATATGACGAAGACACTTATACCACAAAAGTATCTTGGTGATCTTTCTGTGCCACCATTGACTAAAAATGGTATTTGTCTACAGAAAGAGCCCAGGTGCAGTGACATCCTGCTGGTTTACAATGAGCATCAGAATTGCCCAATCAAGGCAGTGCTCCAGCTGACAGGCCTGGTGAGGAAATTATTAACACTTGAGCAACAGATGGCTTTGGCCTCCACACAGTCTGAGTGGCCATCATGGATGCTCCAATTGGGAGGAGTTGGAAGAGATCCTGATATATTCTCCACAGAGTTCTGCTCTGATTCCGGGGCAGCGATATGACTCAGATATAAATGTTTCATCAGGTACAGCCCACCTAAATGTGTCTACTGTTGTTGCTAGGTGAGGTTTAAGAATTGGTTGGTCGTACAATGTGACATGCTTTCATTCCCTTCAGGCCTATAATAAATTTGCCGAAGTACAAAGTGGCTAGTATGGGCAGACTCCGTCTCCCTATACATATCAATGAATGTGCTATAGACTATCTAATTGAAATTTCTCAGGAATCAGGAAAAAGTCCAAGAGGACACGAATGCAGCGACACACTAAATCCAATTACTGTACTGTGCCCCTAAACAATATTACAATTATAAGCTCATGTTGTGGCTGCTGCACATGTGGTGCTAACCTAACTCTGCTGACCGTTTATATATATATATATAATCGACTAAGATGGATTGCTGGTCTTTGCTGGTGTAAGGGTCAATAACATGATTTTTTAAAGTTAAAAATGCCGTTCATAAATTCAGTGACTGAATACACATGTTCTTTGATGACCATGTTAATATTAATTTCTATATTAAAATAAATGTATATATTTTATTTCTTTATTTGTTGTATAATGTAAAAAATTAGTCTTTAATAACACCACTGCTAAAACACTGATCATGATAAAACCACTTTAATGAAAAAAAATGCAAACGTAAAAATAAACTTAAAATTCATGCATACCGTATAGTGACTGAATACACATGTTCTTTGACCATGTTAATATTAATTTATGTATTAACATGTATTTGTTTGTTTGTTTGTTTGTTTACTTACAGCTGTCAAAATATCCTAATAATGAATTTTAAAAAAATCTTGAAAATAAAACTTTAATTTGTCAATCAATCAATCAATCAATCAATCAATCAATCAGTCAATCCATATATCAATCAATACATACATACAGCAACTTGCTTATTATATTTAATTTTTTTGATAAAGTAAAAAAAAGTTAGGATGATACAACTGTCCTAATATCCTAATAATTAATAATAATAAAAAAGAAATTATTGAAAATAAAAAATACCTTAAGTAATTTGTCATACTAAATAAATAAATAAACAAACAAACAAACTTTGATGCCTAATATTTGGAGGAAACAAAATTGTCCAATATAGAATCATGTAGTCCAATTAATATGCAGAGAAAGTAAAATAATTTGACCTTTTTGCATTTTTCATGAAGTCAATGTTAATTCAGGTTGTAAAATGTTATTTGGCATGACACCCTAATAAAACATGATTTACTGTATGTATTTATGTATTGATTGATTGATTGATTTGTTTGTTTGTCTACACACTATTGCATCTGTTTTTAAGGTGCAAGGTAAAAATATATATATCATAAGTTTCCCAGCCTGACCAAATGCCCAAAACCTCTCTAAAACCAGCTAAGACCAGCTCAGGTTGGGTTAAGGCTGTTTTCAGCATGCAGCTCTGCTCTGAGAGCCTTACCTGCATTTACCTCTAAAGGACAACTTTTACCTCAAAGACAAAAGCAAAATATTGACTTTTTCCCTTTAATTTGAATCAGCAAACTCATTCAGCAACACTCTTCACACTGTATCTAGAGATGATCATTTTGAGAGTTCAAGAGTGAACGGCAGAGCCTGAGGTGCTGGAATTAAAGTCAACAGTAACAGGTTTAGCATTCTCAAGGAAAGCATTGCACATATGGGACAGAGAACTGATAGATGCCTTCAAACCAAAGGAACAAATTATGCTACTGCATGCAGTAGGGAATTAAAGCACATCAATTAAAATGAAAACCTTTGGGCCAGCTGTTACATTATGAGAGCATATGAAAACCCAACGTAAATGAGCGCACAAGAAGAACTCAACAGACGGAGAAATTGCGAGCCCTGTTTGCGTTACACGCAGCCCTGAGATCATTGTGGCAAATGGGATCACCTACAGAGGAAAGAACTAGCAAAAAATATATATCTATCTATATAAAAAAAATGTAATGAGGCTCTCTTGTTTCCTCACAGTAAGCGCTGCACAGATTTATGTAGATGTCCCATGGTAATGCAGACTGTGGCGAGGGAAGGCTTTGATATCGCAGCTTCAGATCTTTATTTACCATGTGGCATTGTGTGATGGTGGGACCTCCCGATGGGTTTTGTGCTGCACGTTCTTTAATAAAATCCTGATGCGACTGAAAAATTATACTAACAAATAAACATCTCATGTTGACACCCTGCACATAATAGCGTGTCGAAATTCACAATCTGATATCTCAAGTGATTCAGTAGGGAAAGAGCTGATACAGATCTGTAAAAATTCAGTTCCCAAATGAACACAATATGCACTTTGAGCAGGCCATCTTCTGAGTGTCTTGATCTCAGTTTCACTGTGTTTCCGTGTGTATTCACAAACACGGTCCATAACTTCAGACTTTTACAGCCACAGCAGGAAATCAAGCACAAATAATTTGCAGAGAGTAGGAGGACAGGCAGAGAGGAGTTAATTATGGATCATTTGTGAGTTTCCAACTCTCTCCCTCATACTTATATTCATGCGTACTGGGTGTAGATCAATACTGCATTTAATGTGAACTGCTGTGCAAAATACCCATTTCATCTCATTCCACCCTTATGGAAATGTCTAACCTACGGAGAAATTAATGATAATGTAACATGTCAGACACAGAAAGTGTCATACTAAAGAAAAGTTCAACCAAAAATTGAAATTCAGTTACTCGTTCCAAACCCGAATGATCTCATTTATTCAATGGAATACAAAAGTAGAAATAATTCATAATTAGAAGAAATAATTGCTGTTCACTGATTAGTCAAATTATTGAATGAATCATTCAGACAAGTACTGTGAACTGGATCAACTGAATCATTAAACAGAATAGACTCAAACGAATGATTCATTGATGAATCTGATGCAACTACATCTCTAATACAGTGTTACTTCATTATCATTGAGATGCTATAACAGTTTTTGTTTTTCTATTTCTGTGTATATTGTAGGATTCCGGCCTTCAAGATATTGAAACCCTTGAATTTATAAACGGACACAAACGAACATTGAATCTCTACATTCCACCGGGAAAACTAATCTCTCTTAAGAGCTGACAAATTATCATAATTGTGTTAACCCATTGGCAGGGAGAACATAAAATACATATTCAATTGGTAATATACACTGACATTAACTTCTCGCTGGCCGAGTAGCTGATAGCGTGTAAACAATTTAAATTCAGAATCAGTTTTGATCAGGTGGACCTCGAATTCTCAGATCGAGTTCTTTCAAAACCTGAGCTAGAAATAAACCTGAATGAATGAATAATAATTAATTCCCTACAGTTAAAATTAAGTAATCAAAGTCATTACAGTATTTTCTGTTTTAAGTTAATTTTAAAGTTTTAGTAACTTTGTGTTTTTGTCAAGTTGTTTTGTCATATACATTTTTATTTCAGTTTTAGTTATTTTAGCACATCAAGTTAAACTTTTTTTTTCTTCTTTATTTTCAGTTAGCATTTATTTTGTTTTAGGCTCCTGCCCCTTGTGACCCAGCAGAGGATAAAATGGTATGGAAAATGAATGGATGGATTTATTTTAAGTAACATTTGTCATGGTTTTAATTCCAGTAAACTGTATTAACCATGCTCTAATGAATGTGCAAAGTAACACCAGGATAGATGTCATTCTAGCGTTGAAAAATGACTTAGGCTGCCTGCATCCAAAATCACATACTCTCTGTTGGTGCATACTACATTAGTCATGCTGTCATTGTCATGTGACCCATGAGTGTCAGTTGTGTAGCTTCACTGCCATTCACAAATCCTCTCTTGTGGCCTCATGGGATAGTAAAGTGTTTATTGGATGCACACTTCAGAATCTTGCCAGAAATAGTAATTAATCTGATTTATGAATACTGTGAATTCGGACATACTACTCAAGATGCAGCCTTTCATTTTGGTCCGTTTCTCACATAAAGCTTTCAAATGATTCAGAAGGCTTAAAAAGAATGAGTCATATGGAACACTTTTATGATGCTTTAGCATCCTATTTTAAGCCTCAGTCCCCATTGTAAGTGCATGGAAAACAGCGACCGATAGTCTTCTGAGTTTCTCCTGGATCGACATGAGAGTGAGCAAATGATGACAGAATCTCCATTTTAACACACTTTTCTCCATCTGCCTTACCATTAGCACTCTGTGCATTTTTAATGCAATCATATCTGTTCTGTAATCCTGGGGTACGCACCTTGCTTTACATGTCTTCTGAGCTTCCGTTGATCTCTTTTTAGACACACATTTTCAACACAGTACAATATACACAACCTCTTCTTTTATACATAACAAAGCTATAAGCAATAGAAAGGAGACTTGCCCAGGGCTACACTGTCAAAATCCTGCTGACAGGGGCCAGATAATTGATTTTTTTAAAATAATCTCTATTTTATGTCTTCCTCCACTATTTTATGCATTCCTCCAGATAGCCTTGAGAAATGTTGTGCAGTATCCAAGAGACCATCAATGACTGAAAAATGCACAAGAATTAAAATAATAATACTACGTTGTCTGAGTGCAACAAATTTTACCTTTACAGATACATGTATTCTTGTATTCTCCTCATGCTGTAAGGAAGAAAGTGAAATGATGATTAATTTTGTTAATTGATGGTACTATAATTTAATAGGCTACTCTTAAATTATTTAGCACTGCCCTCAGGTGGAAGATTCAATTACTACAAATTTGACTGTGCCTATGAAAAGATGGTCCAAATCATTTAATTCACTCCTGAAATCTGCACCCATGTCCTGTGCAGCAGTGGTTTTAATGAACTCTTAAAATCAAATACTGAAATGCATTAATCTTATACCATGAACTCAAACACTTTTACAAATTTTACAAAACCAAAATTTTGGTTTCTGAAGGTCAACTGAATTTTAATGATTTAGAACTCTCAGCAGCCATGTAATGAATTTCACACATTGTGCTCAACATGCCTCAGGTTTATCTCACAAAAAATGCTAGTTTCTTTTATTTTGCATAGTTTTGTTCATGGCTTTGAGGATGAGGGCAAACCGTCCATGTTGGCATTTGGCCAATTTGACTAGTTTCTAAAAAGTGACTCATTAATTTGCACCCACATAGTTGTGTTTTATTATGTGCATTTACCTTTGTTTTGTTTTTTTGTTTGTTTTTTTCCCTCCAGTTGTCTATGACCCCATAAAAGCATACCTGCTTTTGATTTTTGGGATGCAGCTCACAAGTTGAGAACCACTGTTGCACATTTGCATCCTTTTTTCCCTCATCATTTTACATTCTTGAAAAATCTATAATAATCTAAATATCACAGGCATATTGTTGGGTGAAAAGTGTTTTTGAACATCTGATGAAATATGGTTGGGTGAATGTTTGGAATACTCAACTGACCATGAAAATGGGTGACATGCTCATTTGCATAAATAATAATAATAATAATACACCTAATTCTATTCAAATAGTGTTAAGACAAACTTTTGAACCCATTTAGCAACAGCATCTGCTGATTATGTCTGCTGTAAAATTGTCAGTTTGACTGAGATATATGTTTTTTTCTTTTTTCTTGCAGGCAATGTCAGTTTGACAGCAAGTTGTCACTTGGTGTCTATATCACCACTGGGATGATGATTCCATAAAGCCTGCCCTCCACTATGTGTGTTTTGCTTTCAAACGACATTTCATAAACATTGTGAATTTCACAAAAAACGAATCAGAAAGCACAATCACTCAAAGGCAACTTAACCCGATCTGAGTCGGCTTTTAATCACGACACAAAACAAACCCTTAAACCTACAAACACATTTGCGGTTTCTTTCCCAAATCAAAAGTAAATCTGTTGTTCAGAAGGGACGTATTCTCTCTCTGCAGTTCCTCAATATCACTAATTGCCAGCAGAAAAGTCTTTGGAAGAGTATGAGTGATAGAAACAGCATGCATAATTCAGAGAAATAGAGAGGAAGGAAAAAGAGAGTGAGGAGGAAAGCAAGAGACTCTGGTGAACAGAAGTGTGTCTGTATCAGCACAGTGCGGCGTGTTTGAAAAGGAGCAGCCGCAGTATGGGGACATGGCATAATTAGTTTGGGGAGACTGCAGCCTGTGGGGTAGGATTAGGGGTGCAGACACTCAACTAGCAGTGGTCTGTTAGATTAATACTGGCATATGAATTTCATACAAACATTCTGATTATACATTTAAACCCAGTCTTACTGGAAGTGAAGCCCCTTGATGGAGTGGGACGTGATAACAGTGAGGACATGTGACTTCTGACTGAGACACAAATTAACATCCTGAACTTTCATTTCAACTGCTGCTTTGGGATATTCCTGCATGAAACCCTTCTACAGTCATAAATCTAAGATATCATTGCCTGAAGATTATGTACGAGGGAATAAAATGGCAATGTTAGCTTTGCAGTTGTTTAGTTGTCAGCAAAGATGCCTCTTAGAAACCAAAACTACAGGATAAATTATAAATTACACTATAATGATAACATAGTTTTTTGCATATGTTCTATTGTTTTTTTAGGTCATAATTTACATCTCTTATGCTCAACTGTATTAATTTGATTACATATACAGTAAAACAGTACTATTGCAAACTATTATTTCAATTTAAAATAATTTTAAACATTTTTATAAATAATTTTTAATTTGGATTATTTTTGACAATCATTTATGATTGGATTGGATTCTTTGATGAATGAATGAATGAATGAATGAATGGATTCATTTTTTTACATTTTTTCCCCTGCAGTTTCAACTAAGCCTTTGACTCACTGATGCATTTCATTTGCTTAAAAGTAAATCCTACTTTGAGTACATTTCTGAGTTAAATAGAACTCATCCAACTATATTAAATCTACTGACGTCACTAGCATCACTTACTGATATGTCAGACAGAAGTATTGACATTTTTCTCTGAATTTGATTTTTGTTTTGCTGCTAGGATGCTGGAAGGAGACATTTTTAAACAAAAGCAAAGGTGGTAAAATTAACAGACAGGGAGTAGAGCATGTCTCATTACATGTGAAATGTACAGTGTGTGGTGCCCTGCTTCTCCAGCTCCACATGTACAGTCTTGTGATATTGATAATTGACCAGTCTCACAATTGTTAGCAATTGAAGGAGCAAAATATAATTGGAAAAGGAACAGCAAGATGTAAACAAGTCAATAACTTGTCACACAAGCTACCTGTGTGTGGCTAATACGCAAGACTTAATTGGCCCGGTGGAGAAGATCCCCGAGCATTTGCCAATATTTCGCAGGACAAGCGAGATGCTAGCATTTATTCCTGACATCCAGCTGTTCTCAGAAAGTAACCAGATGGTAAAAACAGACCAAAAATATTCACCTGCACAGGAAGAATCCAACGAGAAGCTCTCGTTGATTTAGCTTTGCCACAATTAATTCATCAAGGCGTTGATATCTGGCATCGAGTCGATGTCTACAAAATATGATGTCTCTTTACAGATGCTGCAATGCTCTGAAACGGCCTAAACCTACATGAGCAGCCCTTTTTGATTACAACAGAACAGGAGTAAACTGCTGGCTGGGAAAAGCAGGCTTTATGTTGAATTAGAAGTAAGCACAGTCAAATCTGCAGGCTCTTAAGAGAATAATTGTGTCCCTGTAGTGAACAAAACTGACGATGAAATCCACCAGATAGGGCTGAATTACTGAGTTTACACCCCCTGTTTACTTCAAATTCACATAATTTAAATTCAATTTTGCCCAATTACTATCTCGTTCTCCACACCTGGACAGTGCTGCTATGAGAGGTGGATATCTCCCCATAGAGATTTATTTATAAATGAATGAAAGCACTGATGCTTTCAATGAAACAAATCACAGTTATCAAAACAAACCTAAATTAAGACCAGATTTTTTTTTTCCTGACACAAGTATCAGAATTGCTATGTCAGGTGTCATGCACCATGGGAAGTGGAATACAACGCTACTGTCACAGAATGTCACAATACAATATGGTGCTATAGCACAGTACATGTGTTTATACAACTAGCACTGCATTTTTAGTTTAGCTTAGTTAATAATCTTTTTCATCCTCATCTTCTTTAAATCAGTAAATTGTTCTCATGAATCACATTCAGATAGATGCACTGAATATTTAGCAAAAACTGATGTCAGACCTGAAATATGAAATAAATATTATTATATTATAAATATTATATTATGCTCACAAAACAATACTATTGTGAAATATTACATTTAAAAATAATGTTTTCTATTTTAATATATTTTAAAATGCATTTTATTCCTGATAGCAAATCAGAATTTTCAGTCTTCAGTGTCACATGATCCTTCAGAAATTATTCTAATATGATTATTTGCTGTAC
>NW_015653486.1:124181-124525 GCF_001515625.1 Sinocyclocheilus rhinocerous
TTGGTTCCATAAAGCAAATTTAACATAGGCCTAGATCAAGCTTAGTCACTGTGGCAAGTTACTTGGCACTAGTGGCAAGTGGGAAACTAACCTGGTCTAAAGCAGACTAACTGTCAGGCTAAGATAAGCTCCTCTACTGACCAATAGGAACATAATGATATTACCACTGTTTTTTTTACCGATGCAAATATGTTAGAAACAATGCATCGTGATATAAATGACAACTTGTAGCCGATGCACACTTTTTAAACCGATGCATCGCATCATTAACTTTTTATGCCGATTCACCGAGCGAATCGGGGAATCTTCCCATCCCTAATATATATATATATATATATACACAC
>NW_015653486.1:124535-129699 GCF_001515625.1 Sinocyclocheilus rhinocerous
TTTTTTTTTTTTTTTTTTTTTTTTTTTTTTTTGGTGGATTGACACAAGGTATATTCAATACGTTTTCCCACATAGAGAGAGGAAAAAAGCAGTAATCCTAGATAAACTTCTGATGCCAAATTTCCCTGCAAGGTTCTTGTCTTTCACTTCTATCGTACACTTTACAATGCCTAAATAAGTTCTATAAATAGAGTTAATGGCCAGTTTTATTTGCTTGCCAAAGCCAATTTTCACTTGCATTCGGCGCTTAGCGGGTGTTAATTTTGGCCCCTGCCTACACCCTTCCCAGGGGATCACTGCTGCTTTAACATCATTATGGATCAGAATAATCAGAGTGATCATGGCCATGCTAATGCCTTTCTCTCATCCTATATTTCTCCTCTCTACAGCACAGGCCTCTCAGTTTTGCCCTCTCCAGTCATTTAGTGGACATTATTCAGATGCTCTTTACAATCTCAACTCTTATCAATCTCTCTGTGATGCACTGTGCTACTGTAAACGTTACGACTTCTTTTTAACATGTAGGATGGAATTGCAATGCAGTCATGGTCAGTGCAAATGGTCAATTTGACCTGCTCAATCCAACCTTGAGAAATCCATTGTATGCTAATAAATATATAATTATGTTTACAGAATACTTTCAACTACTTTGAGAGCTTCTGAACTTGAAATGTGGTATGGTAAATAAGTACAACCTCAGGGCCAGATGTACATAACAGGGCAAATTATTCTAAAACCGCAATCTCATAACAGCACCGATGGGAGTGGAAAGTTCTGCGATGATCTACTGGCAATGCACAAATTAAAGAACACAGATGCAGCCAGATTACATCCATAATGACCAATGCAATCTACCAAGAGCAGTGCAAATTAGCATACGGTCAGGGTAAACAAGCAGAGTTGATGATAATCAGATGCAAGTAATCTACTAACCACACAGGTCCAAAATGGGTTAAGACATGCTTTTTTAAGGCGTAAAATAATGACGCAAATACCAGTAAAATGACCTTGCATGATTCATTTAAAATACTCTCCTCCCATAAATTTTGCATCTGAAAAGGAAACTCCTAAAATTGCTTATAAAAAATAAAGTCAGCCGCAACTGTCCATGCCTTTTTATCGTGAATGTTTCACTGTGTCTGAATTTTGTTCTGAGGGTTTGCGCTTGCGCCAGCTGTTAGTAAATCTGGCCCTTAAAATCAACGGTTGTAAAAGTAAATCTAGGAACAAAGTGGGTCATTTGCAAAGACCCGCACCATTCGCTACCGTTGGTACGTCTGACAAGCCATGAAGCTCTCACACTACACATCATGTTCTCACGCAGTTAAAAATACATCGCGGAGCAAAGAGGAAACCAACAATGGACAAGACAGAGTAGGTTACTTTTGGTATGAAATGAACTCTTAGCTTTCAAATTTGGTTTGCCAATCTTTCTTTCTTTCTTTCTTTCTTTCTGCTATATGTGAGAGGTGGATATCTCCCCATAGAAATGTATTTACAAATTAATGAAGGCACTGATGCATTCAATGAGACAAATCACAGTTATCAAAACAAAACTAAATTAAGATCTTTTGTTTTTCCTGACACAAGTATCAGAATTGCTATGTCAGGTGTCATGCACCATGGGAAGTGGAATACAACGCTACTGTCACAGAATGTCACAATACAATATGGTGCTATAGCACAGTACATGTGTTCGTACAACCAACACTGTATTTTTAGCTTAGTGTTACTATCTTCATCATCATCATGTCTAAATCAGTCATTTGTTCTCATGAATTACATTCAGACACAGAATATTTATCATAAACTGATGTTAGATCTGAAATCTGAAATATGTCAGGCTCACAAAACAGTAATATTGTGAAATATAATTACATTTTAAACGATGCTTTCTATTTTAATATATTTTAAAATGTAGTTCATTCCTGGGATTCCAAACAGCAAGAGGAATAGTCAATGATGTGTGGATAAATCTAGAGGTCACACTGACCATCAAGGAAGGAGTTTTAAGATCAACCTATCAAAGAGGCTGCTGTGTCCTTCATGCACACGCTCCCTAAACAATGCAGCTCTTAGCAAGTCAATATAAGCACTTTCTCAGTACTAAAGAAAGCTCAACTTAAAACAAGGCATTGATATTGCAACTCAGTACTCTTGAGAATTGTCACTCAGCCTAATAAATATTGGTGAAATGACCCTTTACTTTAAACTCCAAAATGGATCCTAAGGATACTGGGTTTGCAGTCTTGCTGTTGATGTGTTTTACTGTATTGCTGCTGAACAAGCTCACATGAATCCCGAGCTTATTATATCCTATAGTGCTGTGTTTCTATGAACAGCATGACTTTTTTTTTTTTCTCAACTGCAGCTTTAGTTTTTTTTAAAGTTTTTTTTCAGGCTGCTGCAAAATCCAGATAACATGACACAAAGTTCATTAACAAATAATTAGAGACTCAAGCTGTTTAAACACGGTTCATCCCATTAAAACTGCTGTTTTCTGTCACAGTCTTGAGAAAGCAGAAACACTCTATTCCAATTCTTCTGAAGTTATACAATGCTCGAGGAAAAGAGGGAAATTTAAGTCATTGTTCACTGACAATCAGTGAGCATTTAACCACTGTGACCGGATCATTGATTTAGTGATTTAGAAAACCAGACCAGTTAGATTTGATTTGAATCATTTGGACAACTGATTCATTGAAAAGATACTACTGAGAAATCATTGTTACTTCTTCAATAAAGTCTAATGAATGCACAATGAGAATTAAATGTATGTCTCTTCCACACAGAAAGCTGTTTTAAGGCTTCAGAAGAAAATTGACACTTAAATGCTTTTACCTCTTTATGAAGCCAAGTCCCAAATTTACAGAAAAAGTACAAATTGTAAGAAATAATAAGAGTAAAATATGAGCAAAAATGATTTATTCATTCATTCATTCATTCATTCATATTAATTCTTTATTTTATTGTACATATTACATGCCACTATAATTAAACTGCTTCCAAAACCACATAAACACTATGAACAAGAAAACGTTTTTGACAAGCTGGTTGGTTAGCGATGATTTATTCTTGTTTAATTTTTCTTTGGGACTCATGGGTTTCTAGAGCCCACACTATTTACAAAACTAGTCATCAATTAAATATAACAACAGAATAAATAAAGGGATTCACATTGGAATATGAAATGCTCTGAGCATCCAGTGAGTTTTCGCTTGATGCTCAGGAGAACCTAATCACACACTTACAGCACCAAGGTTACTTAGCAACCAGTGGAAAGAAACAATCCGCTGCCCATGGCATTTATACATGCCATTAATGTTGTCTTGGACATACAGTATACGTGATCTGAATATGAATTCGAACGGGTCATTTACATTGCTTCCACATCATCGGTGCTTATCAGGCAAATCTATACATTAAGATCAAGGCTCAAGTACACAAAGAATCAAAGCTCTGAGGAAACTACACAAAAGCACGTTACATCTGTTGCTTCCATGGTTGGATCCTCTGTCCTATAAACAATGTAACTACTGTCGGTCTCAATGAACATGCATGGATCCAGTGGTCGCAGCTGGTGGGCAGCTTTTCATCTTAATGCAGCAATTGGGCTTCCCAGTTTTCACCTGACACACTGTGCCAGCCACGACTGAGGATTAGAATTACAGTGGCTTTTGACAAGCTTGTCAGATGTCAGTATGGAGAGAGAGAGAGAGCTGGAGCTGCATAAGATTGCCTTTGCTGTTGACTTCAAAACATCTGTTTATCAGCTAGTATTTTATGGTGCTTTAGCGGCATAATATCTTTGAACTAGGGTTGAATTGATTCAAATATGTAATGAATTAATTACATGACATGCAAACTAATCAATCAAATTAATTGCATGCATTCCTATCCTTTACCAATTTGCATTATATTAGCCAGTTTCATTGTATTATTATTTATACACTATTATTTAGTTATATTTAGAATATATACATATAATATAATATACTAATATATATATATAATTTTACTTTAAGTAATTTTGCTATGTGCTCTATATGCACTTTTGCCATTTTTATTAGCTTTTTTTTTTATTTCAGTTTAGTCATTTTAGTATTTGCAACTTTATTTCAGTTAGGTGCCAAAGCAATATTTATTTTTGTCATATTTTTTCATCTAATATTGATATTTAATTTTAAAGGGCACCTATTATGCAAAATTCACTTTTTCATGTTGTTTGAACATAAATGCGTGTCGACAGTGTGTGTACACAACCACCCTATAATGACAAAAATCTTTAGCGTTATTTCAATAAAATGAAATGATTTTTATTAGTTTTATTTAACAATAACAAAACAAAACTGACATTACAGCATTGTCTCATTGTTTATATACAGAGGTATTTGTACGTAACATTTAAAGGTACACAACACACATCTTTGTATGATTGGATAAATGCGGAAATTGTAACACTCCTGGTTTCACAAACAGGGCTTAGATTAAGCCAGGATTAGGCCATATTTCAATTAGGACATTTAAGTAGCTTTTATAAATGTACATTGGGGGGGGGGGAATCATTACTGGTGTGCATCTTAAGACAAAAACAATGACACTGACATGTATTTTAAGATACAGTATGTCAGTGAAAGTTTCTTTCGGTTAAAGGATTCGTTCACTTCCAGAATAAAAATGTCCTAATAATTTACTCACCCCCATGTCATCCAAGATGTTCATGTCTTTCTTTCTTCAGCCAAACAAAAATTAAGGTTTTTGAGGAAAACACTTCAGGATGTCTCTCCATATAGTAGACTTCAATGGGGACCAACGGGTTGAAGGTCCAAATTGCAGTTTCACTGCAGCTTCAAAGGGCTCATGATCCTGGGACATGATCCCAGCCAAGGAATAAGGGTCATAGCAAAACTATCGGTCATTTAAAAAAAAAAAATAATAATAATAATAATATTATAAAATTTATATATAGTTTTTAACCACAAATGCTTGTATTGCTTGTCTAATCGGTATCACTTTATTTTGATAGTCCAGTTTAGACATTCTACTAACAGTAAGTAACCTTGCAACTCCATGTCAACTAGCAGTCATTAGAGTATTAGTAGACTGTCTGCTTAATATCTTCTAACACTTTATTTTGATGGGTCCACAACCTACAACATACTGA
>NW_015653486.1:130311-154637 GCF_001515625.1 Sinocyclocheilus rhinocerous
GACTTTATTGTAGATGTTTTGATAAGAATGGGCTCTCCCTCACTCTCTGAGCCTGCTTCTGCCTCATCTTCAATGGAAGTAGGGGAGAGTGGGGTAAGTTGAGCCAGTGGGTAAGTTGACCCACCCCCTGTTTCTTGACAACTGTATACACTTTTACTATCATGCGACCATGTATTTTGGAACCACCCATAATTTTTTGCCAGACTGTGAAAAGGAGAAACACATGGGGGAATGGAAGGCACCCATTTACTTTAAAAACTGTTTTTGGCTTGTCAAAGTAAAATTTTAGCATAACAGATGTAATGGTTGTTACATCAAAGCAAATGTATCCAGGTCTAAAATATTTATGATACATATAAGTGATTTAGCAACATATAAAACCATGCAAATCATTTAGCTAAATATTAGCCTGAACTGGTTAGCTACAGTAGCAATTTTTATCCCAAATGGCAGCTATGGGGCAAAGTGAGCCAAATGCTTTGGGGTAAATTGAGTCAGCATTTTAACTTACCTCACCATAAGTCAAGTCAAGTCAAGTCAAGTTTATTGTACAGTGCTTTTCACGATACAAATCATTGCAAAGCAACTTTACAGCAAATTAAGTTTCTACAATATTTAGTGGTAGCTTATCAGTGGTGACTGTCAATTAATGTACATATGGCAGAAATGTACGGAAAAATCAATTTAAAGTTCACTTGGTTGGTTTTGTGTTGTTTAAGTTAACTTTATGAAAATAAATATGTCTGTTTGTAAAAGGAAATTATTAAATGAGTTTTTAAATTGTTATTTATTTCACATGGGTTTGAATCAGATTTGGCCAGATGGTCATTTTACACCCAGAATAGGATAGGTATTTTCTTTGTATTCTGCTCATTTTCCCTTGAGGACCACATAAGTAAAAAAATGGCTAATCTTAGCCCACTCTCCCTTATAAGTATTAGACATTTATTTTAATATTTTACAGCATTAATCTATATTATATACAAACAGGGTTTGAAATTAACACCCGCCAACCGCGGGTAAAAATCAGCTGTGGCGGGTAAACGAGAGAGAGTAATTCAGCGAATCATCCACTGATTGTAATGTGGATTGTAATGCATCTACCTGTTAATGAACGACCTTCGGGAACTCTCCAGATAGCGGCAGACAGATTGTGAGTGATGCTGCGGAGCGGCGGGAAAACACGGAGCGGATTAGCGGAATCAGCGGAGCTTTAGCGGAGCGGTAACCGAACGCTTTGAGCTGGGGTGAGGGTGGGGGATTGGTGAGAGGAGCACCTCAGCCGATGAGGGCAAAGGGGCAGTGGCTCTAGCCACTGGGCCACCCCCCTGTGCACGGCTCTGATCTCCATGTACACCATCGAAACGTGAAATTGTGAAAACAGTGATGCCACGCACATGCGTATTATGTGTTCAGTCTATAGGAATGTGTATGTGTACAGGCATGTAGAGTTTCCTTACAAAGTGACATCACCAACTACTGTGCCTGCTTCTCATTGGTTCACTCATTATGTTCACCTGCCCCTTGTTTTAGCTTTGTTACCTTTGTTGTGTATTTATGCCTAGTGTTTGCTTTAGTTTGAGGTTCTGTACGCTGCTGTGGTAAAAGCTGTTATCTCCCGTGCCTGTGTTGCTTTATCATTGGAATGCCTTCTGGCTTATTGCTGTATTGTTTTATTGTTTAATAAAGTAAAACGGCTGTGATTAGATCTACCTCTCCTTTTCCTTCCTTCAGCTTGACTTGCCTTGATTCACCGACATCTAAACATAAAGACTATTATGTAACGTAACTAAACTAACCCTAACCCTAACCCTAAAGAATACAAAATACTACTGATTATTTTTTTTATCATAAAGAAATATAGCTGCATTTTTACCATTTTACAGATACATTTTAGATCCCTTAACCCTACCACCATAAAAAAATTATATATATAAAAGGTAATGGTACAAAGTTATGACAACGTTACTCATATGTAAATAATTTAAGTTTTAGATGCTGTCAGTATGTCAATGTTATATATTTCAGTGCCTAGGAAACATAAGAAAACTCAGAACACATAGCCTAGACTGGTAGACAAACAAAAGCATTTACATGACATTTTAAAAAGGCAAATTACTGTTTTAGTCTGACTTGAATCAAAGTTTTAAAATGCAACTTGGGAGAAAAAAAAGAAAACTTTTTGCAATAATTAGTCAGACTAACTTTTGTACATAATACTTTGTACACGCACGCCAAAAAAAAGATGACAGTGTGTCTGTTAAATTCTGATGAAGCCGTCGTCCTGTTTTGGTTACTGTGCACTCGAATCTTTACAAAGCCTGTGATTTTGCACTCTTGCTCAGCAGAAATCTCTGCATTTAATGCCAAGATGTCCCAGTTATGCTCTCCTTTGAAGAAATGAAAGTAGAATGTTGTATTGGAGAGCGATATCAAAAGAAATTTTTACAGACATTAAATTCCGCTGGCAAGCCTCTCAAGCAGACCCCATTGCTCTGAAAGCACTCTATTTAGCCAAGCACTCTGCCTCTCTCTTGCTCCCTCTCCCCCTTTCTCTCCACTCCTCTCCCTGCACACGCTGCTGAAAAACGTCAGTAAGTACCTCTAATCAAATTGAGGATATTGTGATTTCTAATTACTTCAGACCATTGATTGGCTACCTCAATTATGATCTCACATTAAACAGCAAATTCCCGGCCAGGCCTTGTTTATAGAAATATTTTTCTTTCCATTTTAAACAAAAACAAAATCAAATGCATGTTGTTTAAAAGAAGTATCTGCAGTTTCACTAAGGGAATGAAATCCAGGAGAATGAAAACAATCGATAATATGGTATCCATTATATCTGATGATGGAGGCTAATAATGTCAGTGCTATAGATACCAATGACATATAAAGGTTTTTTGTTGTTGCTGGACAAAATTATTACTAATAAAGACATGGATGGATGGATAGATGGATGGATGGATAAATAAATAAATAAATAAATAAATAAATAAACAAATAAAAAACAAATAAACAAATCTTAAAAATATAATAATAATAATAATAATAATAATAATAATGTGGAAAGACATTAATACTTGTATTCCGCAAGCAATATATATTGATAAAACGTGACAGTAAAGACATTAATAATGTTACAAAAAAAAATCAATTTAAAATTAAATCCTTTACTTTTGAACTTTTATTTAGAAGCACAACTGTTTTCAACGTTGTTAATAATAATACATGTTTTGTGAGATCTCTGATAGATCATGTGTTATGGAGTAATAGCTGCTTAAAATTCAGCTTTGCAGTCACAAATATAAATTAAATTTTACAATATATTAAAATACAAAACAACTATTTTAAATTGTAGCAATATTTCACTTCTTAATACTGTTCTTACTGTGTTTTTGATCAAATAAGCAGTGAGCATAAGAGAGAGAGAGAGAGAGAGAGAGAGAGAGAAGGAGAGAGAGAACTATAAAAAAGGACACATATACATCATAACAAAAAGAGACAAAACTATTTTATGGCCACTGTGACCTTGTATGTTTGGAAACCATTTGCTGACAGAAAATCTCCATACTCTTCCAGGATGTGGTCCTTATTTGACAAGTTAATAAGTGCTGAATATTTCCATGCACAAGATTTCCCACAGTTTCGGTTCCATGTTGAATCAGTAGATATGTGGATCGACTCCAGCTGAAACATAGCCTATTCATTTAGCATTAATTTAATAGAAATTTCAAAATCAAGAAAGCTTCTTTCCACACATTTCTGAGTCTGTTTTTGCACAGATTGTCTTTGGGTCTATGTGGGAGCGACATCAGAAGTGCACACCCGCACATGCGTGCAGCTTAGAGGGAGCACTGCCCAGGAACCGGAGACTTAATGAGATCTCCTATCCTATCACCATTCTGAGCACTGTGGTGTTGAAAAGTGCACTTAACCCCAGGATGCTCCAGAGGCAGTGTCCATGCAATTAGTGTAATGTAAGTCACTTTGGATGAAAAAAAAAGTCTGCTAATGATGAGTAATAAAGCCATGGGAAGTCATATCAGGTTTGTTTGTTGAGGACTCTCTATTCCAAAAATAGCCCCAAAGTTGTTTTTTTTCTTTTTTTTTTCCCCACATTGACATGACCTCAAACTCCAAATTTCTTATAAATAATAACCATAATTTTAATTAAAAAAGAAAAAATCAAAGGGCATGATAAACTCCAGCAATTAATTGTATTGATTTTCACATACCCTAAGCCTCAGCTCGATAATGCCTAACCTTCAGGGTGCACTTAAAATAAAGGATAAAAATAAAAAAAATAAATAAAGATAAGTAACTGTAGAAAATCCACTCTGAATATCTGAACTGCATGACGCAAGCCATAAAATACTAGAAAAGAATAAGACAGAAACTAATAAAATGCAAGATTGTGCAATATATAAAAATGCAATTCTCTCAAGTTAACAACAAATAAAGGATGCTATTGTACAGCTTGTTACATACTGCAATTTGCGCCATTGTTAAACCAACTTCGCCAGTCCTCTTTTACTGTATATCTATAATTAGACATCTGTAGCACCACTTTTAGATGTTATAGTGCAGCTTATAACTGACCTCATACAGTAATCAGATTTTAAATGAATACTTCCACGTTACTTTGAGTAAAACTGGTTGGCTATGCAAAAGCTGTTTCCGTTAATTTATTTAATTTGTAAATGAACAGGTGGAAGAGATCCAATGTAGTCAACTGCTAATGTGCCACAAGACTTATTACGAAGGATTGCCAGTTGTGTTATTTGTAGGTTGTATAAAAGAACGATCTGTTTAAACATGCTAACCTTGACAGATATACAAGGTTTTAAGCAAACAACCCATTTGCAAAGTTTATTGTAAAGCCTTTGAGGTTTTAGTTGATTTATCATGATGTCCGACCTTGTGCCTCCGTAAGGCGAGAAGACTGTACATTTCAGTAATGAGTAATTTGGAGGTGCAAGCAATTTCATTCTCAGCTGGACTTAGACTGGAATGGTGTGATTATTGCTAGGGTCATTATGTAGTGAATCTCACTATTTAATATAGCATGCATTGTGTGAAATATTGGTGCAGTTAAAGGCATTAACTGGTCTGGATTCAGCACAAGAAACACAAGCAATCTTTTGCTAAAGTCACTTTTTATGGTCCAATCGGGGGTCAGTCAATGACATGGCACTAATTATCTTGTCTTATTTGATTAAAATAGGCCAAATTCATACATACCATGCCATCAGACACCTATGAAAAAAATAAATAATAATAAATAAATAAATAAATAAATAAATAAACGGAATTATAAAAAAAAAAAAAAACTTTTTTCAAACTTGAGGCTTGAATTGAGGAACTGATTAAACTAAAAAGAATTAAGGAAAGAAGGCTACCTATTTATTTTAATTGAATTAGCTCAATTTTGCAGTTTTATTTTAGAGGTGATTGTTAGTTCCCAGCATCCTTTGCATATGGCTGGATATGGAGAGTAAATTTTGAAATTAAAGGGGTCGTATTATGCTTTTTCACTTTTTCAACTTTAGTTAGTCTGCAATGAGGAGAGAGGTGTTTTAATAATGCAAAATATGTGAAAAATAATGTGTTTTTCAAACAACCTAGTATGAGAGCCTGTTCTAGTACACCCCCAAAACAAAATCAAGACTTTGTAAAAGAGCATAATAGGACCCCTTTAAATGCTATTTTATGTGTTTTTGAGTGAAGGGAAACATCTATTAATGTTTAATATTCACTTATGTTTGACATTTGAAAGAGTTTCTGTTACGTTGAAGTTTCCATTGTGCAGTGCAATCGTTACCATTCTGCAGAAGAGTAGAGCTTATGGTTATGGATACTACTCCTCTACGGCATTAAGCCTTGTTCAATGAGCAGTAGCTTTGCTAGTGGTAGTGTAGTATTTTCCAGTATTGCTCAAGTATTTTCCTACTTGAGATGTATGTACAGTCTTTTAAATGTACAAAATAACTCAAAGTCAAATACAAACAGGCCTCACTCAAAATCACAGACTTTTGAGAATCAACTTAAAATAAACAAGCACATTTCACTAATATTAAATTCATTAATTTAGGAGATTTTACATGATTTATTCAGGTAGATTCCATTAAAAAAATCATGCCTTAAAAACTACTTAAAAATATTATGTGTATTATTGTTACCATTTTTTTAAAGTAGATAGCTTGTTCCATTTTTTTACAGTGTACATTATATTTCATTAATTTTAGACCAAACATATTTTGTTCTTTGTTTTGAACTATATTTTGTTCTGAAATTTTGAAATAGGACTTGTTTATGAAAATTGGCCATTGAAGTTTTTATGAAATTGTATTTCCCTGCAACATATAAGTGGGATGTTGAGTACTGTTAGCCCAGTTCTCTAAGGTCAGTCACAGTCCTTTTTTTTTAATTCTTCAATTTAAACTTTATTTTGTTCTCAAATTTTTAAATAATTAAAAAATGCCTTCAAAGTTGTGAACTGTATCTTTAAATAAAACTTTTAAGAAGTCATCCATCCATTGCATTACCCAAACTGATTTATCCTTATTAGGGTCGCAGGGAGCTGGAACTGGAGCTAGCGTCTTGAGCCACAGGTGAGGAAACTCCCGGCATGGATGGTCAGTCCCACAAGGCACACACATAGATTTTAAGAAGTCATTTTTTTTTTTTTTTTTTTGGAAAGCCATATTTTGAAAGCAGTTTATTTTACATTCAAGGTTATTATTCCTAAAGATGCACCAGATCTTGAAATGTAGGTACATATTTAACTGTCATGTGCTGAATTTAAACATACCGTAAGGAAAAACTCACTTATGAAAAGTATTACTTTTTAAACAATAATATTTAATAAACAACAACTGCCATTATAAAAGTTGCTAAGCAATTCAGTCAAAAGTACAAAAGCTTAAAGCTTAATGTATAAAAATGCCCTCAGCCAAAACAATTTGTTCTGGAACAAATAATGGATTCATGGGACCAAAGATCGCCCATTAGATTTACCCAAAACAAATCATATCTCATGTTTAACCACTATAGAGACATCAGAGCCAGCGGCAAATTCCAGAAGAACGACCGCTGATGCCCTGGAGCTCACATCTCCAAAAACGTCAAAGCAAATGTTCAACTAGGTGCTATCTTTATAAACAAACCGTATATTTGAAGTTTAAATAAGTACATTCTCTAACATAACAACATTAGTATTTGTAAAATTATGGTGGATTTGGGCATCTGCCATGACACCCGCTCTGAGAAATGCTGCAAGCAGGGTGATACAAATGGTGAAAAGGTTGCTGTGGCAATACTGGGTGAATATCTCATGGTTGGAAAGACCTCTCAGCCAATCAGATTCGAGGACCACAAAAAACTTAAATAAATATAGACCACATAAATAACTATATACAATTAATTTATATAAATGTCATGAGCAATGCAAGTGTTCTGAAAAGATAATGAAGAAAAAGTGTCTTGAAAAGAATAACAGTAATCCTCTATTATCCATTATAAATCCTCTATTAAACCTTAAGAACATTCAGACAACAGTAAAAAAAAAAGCATAAAACAGCAAATGGTATCTTAGAGAGGACCCTCATGACTGTGTCAGAGTCTCTTAAAATATCAGATAATTTAGGATTTTCTGACTAGACAAGGTTGTAAAATGTCATGTGGTGTGGCTCCCCAAAATCTTTAATGATATTTAAGAATTAACAATTCATGATATAAAACTAACTACTCTGAAAAATATATATATATTTATACTTGTATTCAATATTGAACAAAAATATACTACTAGGTTTTACATGGTTAAAACATGACATTTTTAAAGTTATCAAATTGAAACTTTTCTTGAAAAAGGTTTAAACAATTTTCAAAACCACATTAAATCTAAATGAACAAAAAGACTACATTTCTAAGAACTTGCCATGTGCGTTTTAGATTTTATTTCTTTATAAATGACACTCCTATGTTCTATTGACCCTATGTCACTTTGATCCGCAATTACGATAACAAGCACACGAAATAAGCAGACATTATCTGCCATCTAGCTTCAATCTACTGTAGCTCTCCATGAAAACTCTCTGTAAATGAGGATTATATATTGCTAAGGACAAAGACACATAAATTACAGCCTTGGAGAAGATAATGTGGCTTTCCATCCTGACCTCCAACACCTCAGCTTAGCCGGAGAGCATCTGAAGCGCCTTCAAGAAAACATCACAACACGGCGAATGCCATAGAACATTCTGAGACTGAAAAGGTCAATAACGAAAGATTTCATTCTATCTCAGAGGAATCTCTCATAATAATGGGGGCAAGAATTGCTGGCACAGCCCGTGGTTCGCTTTAAGTGAGGACAGGCTTTTTATCATCCTACGCAATGACTGACAAAATAACCTTGTCTAGAAGGCTGGGAATGCTGAGGAACAGATGACTACAGAGCCCTCTACAAAGCCATCGGTTTATGCATTTGGGCGACCTCCACAACCCATGAAGATGGGTCTGACCTTGTTGTAATCGCACTAGAGTATAGGTACTAGAGTAGGTACCTCCACTTCTTCAAAACTCCAAGATGCATCTTCCAAAGCGGACATCCTCCGCATTTTGCATGAGCCACCATCAGAGCAAGCAGTGAAGGACGCTTAGGGCAAAGGCAAGCTATGCTGCACAGCAGATGTGCACAATATCCCCCAGAGCACCTGGTGTAAGTGGGCTATGTTGTGATTGCCAGGTTGCACCACCCCGCCTCCAACCGGGAGAACATGAAAACTCCCAGTGACTTCCTGAAAGATTGAAAGATTTTTCATGGTTCTGAGAACCAGTGGAAAAACCACAGAGGGATTACCTGCCTTAGTGCCCTTGAAGTTCTCACAAATTCACACATGCAGCTTTTTCTTCACTCCCATGTGTGGCCCACCTTAACCTTAAACTGTACACATACTTTAATCCCTGATCGTGTGTCTATGACCAGAATTCTCTGAGCTCTCACATCAGCCGTAGCATCTGATGGGATTATATTCTGGATTCAAAACAAAGGCGTGTACGATACCATGGAGAATCTCTGTTGACATAATTCCAACTCCACATGAGCAGGTGAACTGATGCAAATTATTACATTATTTGTGTGCTGTGTTCACTGAGTGTGTTCTTCTAATTATAGTTTCTACAAGAAAAGAAAAAAAAAAAACGGCATTTGGTTTAGGAAAGAACTGGCATTAAGTTATGAATGTGTTCAACAAGTGTTAATTTTGAAATTGCTCTAAATATCACAGTAACTGAACAATACATATTTTATGTCATTTTTACTTATTCTCAGCTGTAACATTTATTGTCATGAGCAAAAGTGTCATATCGCATATTACAAAACATGTTGTCTAATTGAATGGTTTCTTAAAGTGGTTTCGTATTAAATGAGAGCTACTGTAATAACAACCCAGGTTCATTATTGAAACAATGTGCCTATGTTCAAGGCATTTTTCAAAGTAAGTGGCGCTAAAAGCAAGCTAAATTTTGTCCAAAACAGATGAATGTGGTGTGAATGTGGTGATTGGTCATGCAGTATATTATGACAGTTCCAAAATAAAAAAACAAAAAACTACCATAAACCCAACCAATAGTGGTAAAGTTGGTACAAAATGGAAGTTGTGATTGACTTTTTTTTTCCATTTGTAACAGCTTTTCCGAGTGAAACAGCTTCTCGAATGGAAAAAAAAAACAATGTGGGGTGGGGAATTGTCTATTTTGTCCATTGGAAATTGATTGGATTTGTGTGGTTTGTTATCCGCTTAAGTTATGACGTAAGGAATACTGTTTTCGGTCCAATCCTCTACTTGTTTCAGTTGATAATACTATCTCAATGGCAATTTATGAGCATTGTTTTAGCTAAGCTAAGCTTTTAAAAACTCACTGTGTACACTACAGTCGCCATACTCACTGCATCCCGGACACCAATATTTTAACAATTCATAAAAGATGAATAACTGTCTGTCCAGTGGAGATTTCAGTATGAATGTATGATCATGAGTTTTCTGTAGTATTACAGCACACCATGAGTGTATATTAGCATAGTTTGTTGTTTACTTGATATAGAGCGCTTGAACCTGGAAATGGCGATGCATGACATTAACAGATTGCTGCAATCTCATGTGAGTGAGTTTGCTGGAGTGGAGAGGTTATTGTCCCGTCCTCACACCAGTGAGCATGTCATCAGAGAAGATAATGTTGTTGCAAGGGAGAGTCATTAGTAGTTATAGCAGTTAGTGAAGTTATTTTGATTACAGATTATGAGGGCACATTATTTAAAAAAATAATAATCATGTCCACACATAAATTATTTGTAATAAATACTGCAATATTCTATAAACATGTGATAAAAACATATTTACTAAAGCAACCATGCCATACCATGCCAGTGCTGTACCAGGTGAGCTACCAAGCAAGCTTACTCCGCCATACATATGGAGCTGGTGATGTGATGCAAACATGAAAATGTACAAGCTACAAATCATGCACTATGGTAATCATAGCACTGTACAAGGAAATACATTATTGTATCAGTATTATGCCCCTGTAATCATAATGTGTGCAAAAATGACTGAAAATTGTTGGTATTTTATTAGAATTTATTTCACCTGGAAACCTGGTGTCCTCCATAAAAATCCATCAGATCATTTTATATACTGTACTGATACCGCTCTTTTTTTCTGCCATGAAGTACCTGTATCTGCAAAACGTAAGAGTGCTGAGAGTGAGCGCATCAATAGATGGACACAAACCATCAGCCCTGAAATATAAAAAAACAGCGGTAGACATTATCTGACAAAAATAGCCATTAGCATCAGATTCAAGGCTGGGCAAACTAGAGAGGATTGATCGACCACTAAGAGAGACGCTTGATTTAATCACTTACATTACACACAGCTCACATTACCCTACAAGGGCAGAGATTGTGCCTATACTACAACTTTAAACATTATGTTTTTATTGCAGCTTGAGTAAAACACAGTACACTCAGATTGCCCTACACTTTATACTGGTAAATGTCACACAAATGACAAGCAATTAACCCCACTGAATACCACACATAACCTCAAGCTTCACACTCACTGTCACATACTTGATACTAGTAAAACTAGTAAAAACTGAAACTGCATTTCAGACACTGCAAAGGCAAAAATAATAATAATAATAATAATAATAATAATAATAATAATTATTATTATTATTATATATATATATATATTGGATATATACATTATATATATACAATACATACATATTTACATATACAGTTTACCAACTCCAAACTTTTGAACAATACTGGTTAACACTTTAGTATAGGGATCAATTCTCAGTTGCTAGCATGCCTATTATTAACATAGTGGCTGTTTATTAGTACTTATAAAGCACATATTTTACATCCCTAATCCTACTCAATACCTAAACTTAACAACTACCTTACTAACTATTAATAAGCATCAAATTAGGAGTTTATTGTGGTAAAAGTCCCTGGATCTGCAACCATCTGGTTGTAAATCCCAAATGAAAGGTAAAGTTCCTTCCCAATTTAAATTGTTTAACAAAGGCTGGCTTACAGGTTTTTCCATAAATCACCATTCTCCATTCATTCAGATATTCTACCTGTGTTTGCTTCTTTCAGATGCACCAAATTAAAAGTCCCCAGTACTGCACTACCTACAGGGTCCATAAACAAACAGCAATACTGGAAGGCAACTTGATCTTATTTATTTTCCTAATTCACACACCAGGTCTTATTGTGTATGATTCATCAGTGCACGTTCTTCTAAAGAAAAACTGCTTGTCTTCGTAATCTTTCATAAAAATGTGACAACTTATTTCACCTCTGAATCATGATCCTTTTAGCTGACATCACCAATCCTTTTCAAACCCTCCGCTCCAACCACCTGGTTCCATTCTGGTAAGTAAGCCCACTTTTCATGATTCAATCAATTGCAGACAGTTCAGCTCTATATTTTTTGCTGGTTGAGTATCCTGTGTCACTCAGAAATATATCCGATTACGGGAGTAAAATGAGTCTGCCAGGCCCTTTCATCTCTTGCAAACATTTTCCAGTAGTTTCAGGGAAAATACATAATGTTCATTGCCTACTGTGGAATTACGATTGAACGGCAACACTTTATATCTTAATATATTACTAATAAAGTGTTGGATTATTCCACCATATCTTCAACAACATCAACTAGATGTGTTATCAAATTACTGTACCCCTCGCTGATGAAACTGTAACCACAGTGTGTATTAGAAAGCCAGCGCTGGCGGCACAGAGCGAATTCCTCCAAAACCCTCCCAAATGGAGCATCCATGATGGCCACTCAGACTTTGTGGAGGCCAAAGCCATCTGTTGCTCAAGTGTTAGTAATTTCCTCACCAGGCCTGTCAGCTGGAGCACTGCCTTGATTGGGCAATTCTGATGCTCATGGTAAACCAGCAGAATGTCACTGCACCTGGGCTCTTTCTGCAAACAGACAATTATCATTTCAATCAATGGGGTATTGGGCGCTTAGTGGGGTTCCTTTGCGGTGAAAGGATTGCCTCAGATTCTTATATAATTAAGCCCCGGCATGAAATGTCAAATTTAAGCGGCAAACGTAATGCAGTCCAATGCTCATCAGATTAATTTAGGAATTTACATCTGTAATTGGCTGTTCATACTAAATAATGAAATACCTTTCAGACGGCAAACATTATGGCATGGATATGGGAATGGAGCAGAAGTATTCTGGCAGCAGCGTTCATTCAGTCTGTTCGCCTCACGTGAAGCCCTGCAGGAGGGAGAGACAGGGTGAGTCAGACGGAGGTGCAGATCCACTGCTAATGCTGTGTTTCTGGAGAGGAAGAGGTCCTGTCAGCAGGATGCTACAGCGGTGCTGATAAATCGCACTACGTGACTGAAATTCACTAATAATAACAATCAGTCAAAATCTTCGACAGCTATTGCCAGGCGCCAAACCCGCCTTTGTCTGTGCACACATAACCGAACGCCTCTTAATTTGCTAATCAATTGGCCATGTCTGCTAAGCCCTGCAATTTATTATGCAAAGCCACCACAACCTGTTGATGAGAAAAGCTAAGCATCACATGAGAGCATTAATTTCCATTTCGGCTCAATTTTAAACTGATAAATCAAGGCTATTGATTTTTTAGAAATATAATGTTGGGCAGTAAGAATGATTAAGGTAGTGTTTAAACGGCATCATGGGGGGATTCAAAGATAATGAACTGCGCCACTGGCAACATTGTTTATTTGCATGTGCTGTCTGTGTTGTTTTAACGTCCAGTTCAATAAAGGTTAATCGGGTAATGGAGCAAATGTGGCCATAAAATCTGTGTTGAATTCAATTTGCATACTGCAAATCCAGATCTTGTTCATACAGTCAGTTTTTGAGTTCTTGGATGCAGCAGGCTACTATGATCTGGCATAGTTTACAGCATGTATGTATTTCTTCCATGAAAGAGGTAGAGTAAAAATGCTTGAAAATTTAAGAAAATAATAGAAATAATAAGAATTTTGCATTATTATCGGTTGTATCTGATTAATCATAATTATTGTCAGTTTAAGTATTTTTTTTAGATAATATTTTACTCTTTTTTTTTTTTTTTTTTTTTTTTTTTTTTTTTTTTTTTTTTTTTTTTTTTTTTTTTTTTTTTTTTTTTTTTTTTTTTTATACACAAAAATATATATCTGTCTATACATTTTAGGAAAGGGGTTCCTCACAAGAGGATGGTCACATTCGGGGGTCTTTGGCATCAAAAAATTCATTTACAGAACAATCATTTCATGCACAAAATGCATTTTGTGAAATTTTGAATCATGAAATGGAAAGTACAAGTATTATTTTGCGGGCCTAATAATACAGACAACCCCTTTAATGAACGAAATATGTATCTCATTTAAAGACTGAGCATTCTGTGATGTAATTGGTATTTTTGTTCACAAAAGGCATTTTTTTCTCTTATCCACAAAAGTACATTCACCTTTATGTGCATGAAATGAAAGGAATTTCATGTACAAAATGAGATTTATGCACAAAATGAAGCACTGACTTCACATTTCTGCTGACAAAATGCAACTGCCTTTTTCTTTCTGTGTTCGAAACGCATTAAAGTGTAATGATTAATTAATTCAGTCCATGAAATTAGTCTTCAGCGCCCTATAATTTAGTGCATTTGTCACAAAGTGTTAGTGAAGCTGTTTGTGAGTTTGCTTACAATATTGATGTGGATACAATGGGATTGCAAAACACTACAAAAGGTGCAAGAAGCATGACTTAGAATGCTCATATGATGAAAGTACTGAATATTTATGCATTGGCTAGAAATGCTAACAGGTCCATGGGTGTGAAAAAAACTGTCCATGTGCAATCATTAGTCTTGGCAGGAATACTGGCCAAGAGTAATGTAAGGGAAGGCACGCAGGGAGAAAGACAAGGAGGTGGAGGCGTGGTACTGTCAGGAGGAAAAGGAGGAGGCGTTGTATGAAATAACACATGCATTGATGCAATATGCCAAGCGCCAAAATAAGAAGGAATATAGTTATTATGTAGCTTTTGTTTTCTCTACACATTTTGTCTTTACTTTGACTTTTAACTGTGACATTCAATCATTTTTGCAGTTGATGTTTTCACTTTGCTATCTCTGTAATGGTGCCCAGACATGGGGTAAGGAGTTTGAATCCATTAACATTTCATTCACCATCCATCTGTCGCCAGTTCTTGGTAGCATCTAGCATGTTTCTGTTGTGACAGCACTTCCAAGAGAAAATGAGCTAGTTACATCAAACCAGTGTTAAGAATTAACTAGCCTAACTGAAAATACTTAACTAAAACTTAACCTTGTCCAGTAGCATTACAGTAGTTCAGTTGTTTTTAAAATAATGCCTTTCCAGTACTTTTAAAAATAAAAGTTCTTTATTGGCATCTATGCTTCCATGAAGAACCTTTAACATCCATGGTACCTTTCAGTACAAATGGTTGTTTATAGTGGAAAAAAGGTTCTTTAGATTATTAAAAATGTTCTTTGTGACAAGTAATTTTTTTTTCTTCCAAACCAGTTCTCCTTAAGTCTGATTCAATCAAGAGAACCGATTCATCTGAACAGTTTATGAAACTTGAACCAATTCACTGATTTGAGTTTCTGTGTGGCATCTTGGGTCTTTAAAAGAACAGTTCATCCAAAAATGAAAATGTTGTCATCATTTACTGACCCTCATGTCGTTACAAACCTGTATAAGTTTCTTTCTTATGTTGAACACAAAGGAATATAGAAATACTAGGGAATACTGGGGGAAATAATAGGGAAAGAAATACTATGGAAGTCATTGGGGACCATCAACTTTTTGATTACCAGCATTCTTCAAAATATCTTCTTTTACATTCAACATAAGAAAGAAACTCATACAGGTTTATGTAAATGAGGACAACATTTTCATTTTTGGTGAACTATCCCTTTAAGTTATCAATTTAGATAAATGTCTATTTAGATATAAAGCTACATGTTTAAAAAGTAGCTTCCCCAACAATGCACCAATCTTCTTCAAAATATATTTAAAACTAATGATTATTGACATCCAGGACAATCAGATCTTTAGAGGTTTCTAGAATCTCAGTTGCAATGCTGTCCTAACAACTAATGAAAGCGATTTCAATTTCAGACTGCACTGAAAATAAATATGAACTGGAGTTTCTGTAAGAGGAGACAGTTGTACACTTGTGGCTTTGAGCTGACTTAAACAGGCAAGGCTTTCTGCAACGATATGTGAATAGGTAAATACAGAGACGTTTCAGAAAATATATTGAATATATATCCAATAAATACAAAGTTAAGTAAGTTTACTTTTTTAAATGTACCTTTTTTGTAATTCATTAAAAAAAATGATACCTGGCACCCATTAAGCAGATGTATGAGACACATTTGAAAGTGTGTATCACTTGGAAGGCATCACAGGTTTTAAGTACCATATTTTCCCACAAATATCTGATAAACATTTCATTTTTTCCCCCTGACAATTTATTTTTTCCACCATTTATTCACAAAATTCCACTCTCTCTGTAACCTTTAGAACTACATAACTCAAGAGGCCATTTTTTTCCTAAGGTACGTTTAAGAGTCTCATGCATCACCCTCTTCACATCTGAAATGAGTAACAACACTTATTCATGGATTGCAGGTTTACTGTTGGGACCAAAACAGTTGCTGGCAGTGCTCCATACTTTTAGTACATTGTGGCAGGTCCGCGATGCAATACATGCTCAAATATGCAACAACAACTGTAGTGGGTGGACTGAAATGATCAGGGATTTTACAAAACATAAGCTATGTATACAGTACACTACCATTTGGGATTATTTTATTTTATTTGATATTATTTTGAAAGAAAGTAATGCTTCTTCAAGGATGCAAAAGAATAAAAAATGAAAATCAACACTTTTATTGTTCTTTAATCTATTGATCTTCTATTCATCAAAAAAAAAATCCTTAAAAAAGTGGTTTCCACATTTTTTTCTTCAACTGCAAGGCAATAATTGTATCATGGCCTTGAGACTACAACTGGCATATTAAAGGCATAGGATCAAATACTGTTGTTAAGGGATCTATTGAATTGATATGGTACTTGGGTAAGGTTCAATCAATGTTCAATCAAAGATGAAGCAAGGTTCCTTTTGAATCAGATATTAAATCAGTTACACTGTAGTTTGTCTGCCCTCAAAAGCGCACAAGTATTCTTATAATTGCAAACTGCGCAGAGTAACACAAAAACATAAGTTATTGTAAAAATTGAGATCAAATTAAACTAACCACTAAAACTGATTCATACACATATATTAGCTCAACTGAAAATGCAAACTGTTATATATTTCGAACATGATGTCTTAGAAAAAAAAGTCAAAACAAACATTCTTCTTAGCTCATGTGGCACATTACAAAACTTATTTGTTTATTCTTTTTGCAATACATTGACTGGAATTTCTCCCAACATCTATAGGCACATCAGTGTGGTCTTTGATCCACCTCATATAGCACATCAAAGCGAGGCTCAAATGAAAAGTATTTGCCATCCCCACCTTGGCTCTTTCTAGCTCAGAGAGAGTCAGAATCTATTCAATGCGCTCTCATCTCCAGCACTTATCCACGGTGACACTTATCCTGAAACTGCATGCTATACATACAATAGAGGACTTGTATGTGAAATTTAACCGGTTTTGTCATACAAAGAGAGTGAAATGTGTGGTTCTGTATGAATTACACTGTATGTAGTTGGAGAACATCTACATAGACACATGATTTGATGCAACATTTCTTTTCAATTTTGCATTCAGATCTTTCATATCACCACAATATGCTATTATCCTCATAGATTTTAGGCTAGAAATGTACAGCTTTGTTACATTTAAAATTATATCATTGCACACATATTTAGTTTACATTTTACATTTATGCATACATATATTTTATCCAAAGCAACTTACAGTCCCATCATAGTATACATTCCCTGGGATTTGCATAATGCTACAGGCTAATTTTTTTGTTTGTTTGCTTTTTTCTTAAATAATATTTGGCTTAAATTATCTGGCTTTGCAACCAAAATACCATACCTACTGTACAAATACATGTTTTACATGGTAATTTTCTACACTGTGTATAGTACATGTATTGTTTGACTGTATACCATTTAAAAGTCTGGGGTTGGTGAGATGTTTTATTGTGTTTGAAAGTCTATATGTTTTAAGGTTGCATTTATTGGATTAAAAACACAATAAAACATTAATATTGTGAAATATTATTAAAATTTAAAATGACTGCTTTCTATTTTAAAATATAGTTTATTTCAGACTTCCATCTTAATTAATAAAAAGTTCTAAAAAAAAACAGCATTCATTTGGCTAAAAATATTTTGCAACATTATACATTTCTTTATTGTCACATTTGATGAGTTTAATGTATCCTTGTTGAACAAAAGTTTTCATTTATTTTTAATAAATAAATAATCTTAACATCCTACTGACCTCAAACTATAGTATACGTGGAATTATGGAATTATATAGAATTATATGCAATTTTGTTATACGAAAGTGAGTGAAACTTACAGAGCTGAATGGAAGTTAAGATATTTACTGATATTACCTCTATATTATATATTACCCCCATTGTTGTTGTGTTAGGAAAAAAAATATATAAATTATTTCACTAAATATCAAATGAGTCATATCATGCATTACATTGTTTCCCCCTGAGGTCCAACATTTTGGCACCAAAACATAATTTGGTTTATAAATCAGTTTTAAATGATAATTTTTCACAATCTGAACATACAACAGAAGTCTTGTATGTGAAATATAAGATTTTCATTTTCCAAAATCCCTAATTTGTATTTAGATATTGAGATATTCTTTGTTTATTTTTATTTTCTCTGAATGTATTACTCGCTCTGTGTTCTTTGCTGCATGGAACTCCTCCTTTTGTTGAGAAAGACTGCCAGCTCCACTGAGTGATCTGATTTATGTGTTCAGCACAAAAATCTGACAGTTATATTTGCGCTTATGTGTGCGATGAAAACAACCGGCCCTACAAAAACCTTTGTTAGGCTGATTTAGGATTTGCCGTTTTAAGCGTGTCACGGACATGCCTCGGGTTCCTGGCCTTTACCAATGTTTTTATTCCAAGATTTAATTCTTGAAAGTCATCATGTCTGCTGTGTTAAACCCACTGTCCTTATTTCAATGCCCTGGTCTGTAGCCAACACTGGTCTCTCTCCCCTCGCTCCCTCCTCCCAGTCAACTCCATCCCCAATCACAATCTTATGAATGGCAACCAATCAGAGCCTGCTCCCCTCTGCAAACTGCATCCTTGTCCAGCAGAGCAAAAAAGAAAGGATAGAGCAGGAGAGAGAGAGGGCTTTATGTGTGAGCGAGGGAGGGAGAGAGAGAGAGGCAGCTGGAGTCTCACACACAACTGTAGTCAGTCTTGGAATCTGAGCGCTGCCAAGAGGCGAGTAAAGAAGCCAGCGTCGTACTTCCATGAGGATGACATGCTCTCAGAAGAGCACAGGAGTCTGTTTTGTTAAGGTAAGAGCCTTATGCTTCTTACTCTTCAGATAACGCAAGCTAATCTAAATAGCATGGAAAGAGTGTTGCAATTTTATTACTAGTTTGAAATTGTTGCTGTGGAACTGACAAGAGGCGAAATTCAAATCGAAATCGAAATACTTTGGAATGCTTCCTTCTGCATGGAATTGCATTTTTCCATGGTAACAACCTCAACAACCTCATAATGGATTGGATTTTTAATGTAATAGATTTGAATGCATTTTGCCCTCTGTCATAATGCCACAGACTTGCCAGATCATATAATCTTACATGAAATGCCAGTCATCAGCTCTTTTATTTAGACATTTGTAATCTATCTATCTATCTATCTATCTGCTTAGACATGCATGCATCATTATGCTGTAGTTATTTTATACTGTATATATATATATATATATAAATATATATATATATTTAATAAAGTATTTATTTATATGTAAACACAGTGTCTAGTCTAGTTAAACTTTATCACCCACAGGAGTCATGACTGCAGCTGAAGTTTCAAAAATCCTCCCTCTATCTCTATGCGTAATACTTTATTAATCACCCCGTCGCTTTTTACAAGGAGGTGTGCACATGTGTTTAGAGGTCTGCGTGCTTGTTTGATCCTTGACATAAAACATATCACAGCCGACGAAGGGAAATTGCTTTCATGCACCACTGTCTCTGTTTGTGATCCTTAACCCGGGGTTTTAGCTAAAGCGGTGCAGATTCTGTAGAATGTTGGCATAGCTGTAACACTAAACCTGCATAAGTAGCGCTCTGTGTTTGTCTTCATGTAGAATATCCGTGAGCATTTTCCAGCTTTCATGTCAGTTGTTTGTACCACTTGTGAGTGTGGAAGTTAAATGTAAGACTGTAGACAAATCACTTTGAGAGCTGAATCGCCAATAAGGATTGATTCTTGTCTGTGTACCTAAAAAAAACGTCTGTGCTTCTGAACTCAGCCAATATATGCAGACTGTGATTTATACATCTGACATGAACACATAATGGCATGACTGTTTCACACAAATTAAAGTGCACACTTCCTCTGAGCCAGTGTCACATGTATAATTGCCTTTCAACACTGAGATAAATCATGAGATAAAACCCCACATGCTTCCACTCAGGGAAGCTCTCTCTCTCTTTCCGTTTCTGTCTTCTGATATCATCTCCCTCTATTTCTTTCTGCCTCGAAATGCGAGGCAATTTGCCTCATAATGAGGTGAAAGATCCAACCAATGTATTTCTTTTCAGGGAGGTACTATAATCATATTTACGCCCTGACCTGAGGAAGTGACCTATAAAAATACATTTTAGGAGGTCAAGGACTGTTCATCTAGCGCCCGTCTGAATTCTAGTCACCAGTAAAACCCCTAGCAATGTTAGCCAGCATTTCCAGTATCCGCAACCGTGTACCACGCAGCCCTCCCTTCCTCTTTGCCCTTCTCTGACAACACACATATTTTTTTTTAATCAGACAAGACCTACGTCAGCTCCTGCCGAAGCTTACTTTTGAATTCATTAGATCCTCAGAGCCACACGAAATCAGAGAAAGTGTTCTGTCTAATAACTCAGGGTGTAAATGATTGCCTTGAGTCTGTGAACCTGGCAGAATCAAAGCCGATCCTCCAGGCAGGCAATCAACATGGTGCATATCTGATCTGGACTAAAGTTTCAAAACAAAGAAGACAGGGCATTAATATTGCAAGGGAGAGGCCAGCTGTGAGAGTCGTCCAGCATGAGGGATGGAGTGATGGGGAGATTCATACAGGGAGGAGAAGAGAGAAAAAGGTCTTGGGCTCCCCCAAGTGGTAACTGTTGCATCTGTGGCTTGTTGTTGGTGTCAAATGCTAGAGTATTGGATAAGAGTCCCTTAAATGTAAATCTTTCTCTCTAGCACTTAAATATATGCAGTTATGTAGGTGATTTAAGCTGCTGTACATATGGCAAGGACGGTCATGGGCATAGAAATCTGCATTAGATTTGCATATTAACCTGGATAGCACCAGAATTCAGGCAAAATGGGAAAAAAACAAGGTATTATATGTCATTAGAGAGCCCAGATTTGGTTCCATGATAGCTTAGATACAAGGACTAAGCGTACTTGACTCGGAGCTGCGGGCATTAATGCTAATTCTCTAATTAATAGGTGATATATGGCAGTGTATCTTATGCACATCTCTCCCTTTCCCCGGCCAAATCACTGACCACTTATGCCTTAAAATTCATGAGATGTCAAAGGCTGCTTATTATGCAGTGCACATCTAGGATTAATATTCTAATAAGGTCCATGGGAAGAGTTTAAATTATAACTGCAGCATTTAATCATAATAATAATCAAAGTGGATTACATGTTACAAAACAGAAATGGTTTTTATGCCAGCCGGGGGCAAGACGGGGAATTAACAAGGAATACACAGCACTTTATTAAACAATATTAAACAATCAAAAATATATTTAGACAGCTAGTTGGCCACTGTTGTCATGCTGAATGACGAATGCAATGTGCAATTTCAAGAACTTAGCAAAAATGTTTTGAACTGGAAGGTATTTTAGTGAAAATTCCTTTTTTATTGACAGGAAAGTTGTTCGATTTGAAATTATTCTGTATAAAAACAAAGGACGTTGGAATGTGATGAATTTTCTGAGATGTTAAAGGTCAGCAATGAAGTGGGTGCTCTGGAATACTTGATTCTGATTGGTCAGTCGTGGCATTCCGTGGTCTGATATTTTAAATTAGAGTGAGACAGTCAGTTTGGAAAGTAAAAATCCTATTCATTTTCAATAGGATAATTGATTTTAACAATAATAACTTACAAGCCTTTAGACCTACTGTATTGTGAGCTACAAGGTTAATCAATGGTATATGCTTATGTTGAAGGCCATCAGCCCACATTATTTCAACTTATTTTTCTGATTTCAAATCCATGTTAAAAATCATCTTTTCTCTTGCTCTTTTAACCTTTCGTAACTGCATTTGTATATTACTCAAGTACAGCACACTGGTCGACCAAGGTTGCTTTTAAATGTGCTTTATAAATAAATCAGAACTCAAAACTTATTTTTAAATGATAAGTGTTTAACCTGAATTCCTGGAAAAACTAGATTACTTATGATTCTACAGAGAAATCTCCACCAATCAGAGAACTGCAACAAGCAAATTGTGCCAAAAGAAACACTCAAACAAATATGCAACACCAAATTTTGATAGATATCCACTGATTTTAAGTCCACATGGTTCGCAAAGCTTCATGGGATTGTAGATCTTTCCCTTTTTAAATCCATTAATTACAGAGTCTTGAACCTTTGAATTTTTGTCCAATTTTCAAATAGATCTTTCCTTCAAATCAAAATTTGCAATGCTGTAATTCATTATAGCTGGTTGGTTTGGTGCATGGCTTGTGAGGCATTAAAAAAAAAAAAAATCTGTATGGGAAAAATACTTCCGGAACTTCCATAATTTTGCCTCAGTTATTGTTTGTACTGAATATAACCTCAGTGGATTTTAGTATTAATGTTACTGTAATAATGTTTGTCTTGTTGCTAGGCTGATTGTAATGTACTATTTTTGTCTTAGAGGAAGCTATGGGATAAATTATTTGAACTCAAATCAATATTTACTGTATACATATTTATTTATTTATTTGGCATGTAGCCATGTAACCTGAAAGCTAAACTGGAGTCTGCTGGCCATGTTGAACACTGACGTGTTTGCTTACAGCGGTTCAGAAATGTAATAGTGGTGTTAAATATCTCTAGGGACAGGCATTCAAACATTTCGCAACATTAAAACTCTGTTTGCTACATTTAAGGAGATGCTCGTGAAAAATCCTCTCTAAAAGGTGAAAAGGAGGTGAGTAATGTTTCACTTAGTCCCAGTTAATTGAATGTATCGCACATCGGCTGTCATGCTTAAACACTCAGCCTGAAAGCTCAGGAATAAACACAGCGGCAGGCCACTCTGCCAGCAGCAAGCATTATTTGAGGCAGCGAGCAAGAGCTTTTAGGTCGTGTGACCAGCATTTGAATCCAACCCTAGTCATTCTGTGATATATAATCAAGGTCTGATATTGATCCCGCTACGTACGTTGATTTCTCTCGGCTCTGATGTAGCTATAACACCCGTACTATAGTACTCCCTCTGGAAATCGATTTGGATGTGGAACATATTAAGAGGACAAGGGAATAAGAAGATGACATTGGAATGAGAATCAATTTGTGAATAAGGGTTGTCACTTCATTCACTTGCAGACTTTGTTTTAATCATTGTTTGTGACTGCAGAAAAAATCCACACGAGATGCGAACGTTATCTCGATCGATAATGATGCTGAGGGTCTCGACCGAATAACAGTCAGAGGTTGTGCTGGAAATAATTGGTCTCAGTCACCATGACAGCCTGGGTTGTAAAATTTCCTTCATATTTTTAGTTTCCCATTAGCCTAATTATATAGCTACTTGATAATCATGTGTGACTAGTCATATACATAAACAGAGCGAAGTAGGTCCAGCTACGATATTCTTCTGCAAGACACATGCAGTTTTGTTTATTAACCACTAGAGCATCAAAAGTTACATAGTGTACCTTTAATCTTTGGAATAATGTAACGTCGCAAATAATTTTTTAAAGACGTACCACTTAGATAAATTTTTTTAAAAATAAATAAAAATACATGGACAGCAATGGTTAGGCAATTTTAAATATGATGTAGCATTTGGACCAATCAGACACACATTTGTTCATTAGATTTAACAAATCAATTATTCATTAGATTAACAAATAATCACAGACCCCTCACCCAATAAACATACTGGGTGCCAGCATGTCTGGGAACGACCCCAGGCCCCTGGTTACCATGGCAACCTGGACCCCTCAGCCAGATCAGATAAACTTTTACGACCTAAAAGTATGTAGAGAGAATCAACTCTTACTCAAGTCTCTCTAAAACAGACACATAATGCCCATAAAAATGGACTCTTCTCTAATTAATTCATAGGAAAACCTTTCTTTGAATGAACACACATATACTTCAGGTCATTGTGTATGTTGTTACTGTTCTTGTATATTGTCTTTTGTATTGTATACTGTTTTATGCATGCTTATGACAGAACCACTCATTCATGTAACCTTACATATACCATGTTTGGTCTCTATGAATTCGTCTTCAGATGATCTAATTGAGAGTGTATATTATATGTTTATA
>NW_015653486.1:154787-203716 GCF_001515625.1 Sinocyclocheilus rhinocerous
TTCATCCATCAAGTCTCATTTGCCCTTTCCCCATGTATGAGTGATTGTATGTTTGTTTGTTTAGATTAGTTATGTGTGTTAGCGTTTAGTTAATAAAACTTTTGTGCACAAATTACATGGGTTTCTGATCCTGCTTGTGAATAATGTACCTTTACGATTTTGATCCTTGCTACATTCTCTAATCTAATGCACTATTAGGCTACTGTAAAAAGGTTGTTTTCTGTGGCCACGAAAATATCCTTTCCTAGAGTTGATATGAATTTACACTGAATGTTCGCTGGACGAACAGATTAGTTGAGGGCAATTTAATTCTGCTACAGTTACTACTGGCAGCTGATATAAATAATTGTAATTAATCATAATTAATTGTAATTATTTATATACATTTCCCATTTGAGCTAATTTGCTACAATGATTATAAAATCCATATGGCTAAATTTTTTGAATATTTATTATTGCACACACAGGAATACGGAAAGTCTAGTAACAAGAATTGCATACCAGACAATATACTTTTTTTATCAATCATAACGACAGACTACATTTATTTATTTGTAGGCTACTGCCGAGGCTACACTAGTGATGGTAGAAGTGAGGCTTTTTGAAACACTGAAATAGTTGCATCGCAAAATGATTCATGTTTCAACATCTGATGATTAAAGCTCTATAAATTCAATAAGAACAAAGCAAAATATGTTCAGCTGTGTTCTGGATAACAATTGCAAGACTTTTCATTAATCTGTAACCTAAAAATGTAATCTAATTACATAAATACCATTAAATACTAGTTATCTGTTACTGTCTATGTAGTCTTTCATTTTTATTTATTTTTTTCATCATCAAGGTCGTAAATAATAAATAATCGTAAATAATCGCTTAACAGATGATAACAGTCTGTCCTGACCGTAACCCAGACCTGGCGTACTATGCCATCTTAGCGGTGTTTACCGATGAAGGCATTTCTGTTCATTGCGCGGGTATGTTATATGCAAGGTTTTGTGTGAGGCTACATGTTTGATCTTCTGCAAATAGAATACCGCATGAGTGCCCTGTGGGATACACTCCGCGAACAACAAAGGGATTACAGTGTAAGAAACAGGTGTTGCATCTTGACGAGGGCTGCAATGACCTCCAACACACTGTAACCTTTTTGCTTTGATTATTTTTTATAGGGAATCAAAGGAGGATCAAAGGCGATTCTACAATGTCAGGGTTGCTGATGTTACCATCTACATCACTTTCAATTCCGCACTGCCCTCCCTTCTTAGCTTATTCATAAGGAGTCACTGTCGTCGTGTCGATCGATTGGCTGCAATGATAATGAATCACTTCCTCTGGCTGCTTCCACTGGTCTTTCCGCACCTGAGCTCTCCAGTCATATTGCTAGAGAGGGGTGATGGGAATCTCTTTCACTGGAACCATCTGATGAAAGGAGATAAATTGGTGCTGCACAGATCCAAAAGGGACTGGATGTGGAGGCAGTTCTTCCTGTCGGAGGAATACACAGGAAGTAACTATCAGTACGTCGGCAAGGTGAGTGTCCACGATAACATGGGCCCAGAACAAGCCTTTTTGTCTAGCAAAACAGGGCTTGGAGGAGATGCAAATGCCTGATTTTTGCATTCCTCTTTCATTTTCCTGAGCTTTATATGGTTTGACACTGGATTTGAACATGGCGCTCTGTGACAGGCACTTTGAAAAACTTGATGCCATAATCAAAGAACATAAAGTAGCACAAATATGAATTACACACTCGCTGAGGCATGAATATTCACAGAGGCAGAGAGACTGAAAGTGAACGAGAGTGGGAGAGAGTCGTTTTGAGACAGAATACTTTGTACCAGGGTTTAGTTTTTTACCACTCTCATTTCCAGGACAAAGTGGCTCCGCAGAGACCTGACAGGAATCAACAATTATGGGCTATTTCACTCACTCTTTTTCAGCCCCCCCCATGACTTCCAACCCATCTGCAGTGGCTGTGTGAAGGAAGGGACTGCAAATCATCAAGCCGCAGCAGTCCCTGTTATTAAAACACTGACTGTGCTGTATACGTACAGAAAACCTAGAATACGATAAAGAGGCCTAAAACTGTTATTTTTCCTTCAAAATGTAATTTTTGTTTAGCACATATAACATACTAATAACACCATAAAAGAGAACATTTGGATGACTTGGTCAAAGGTTACTTGGAACATCTTTTCTGAACTTTGGGCATGCTATACTAAGTGCTTTTGATAGCGTATTTGGCTATGAGTCTTTTCTTTCTTTTTCAACGTGAAAGTATAAGGTATTTTCTGTGAGTGTGCAAGACTGCCTAGATAAAAGTGCAGTGATTTTAACTTAAACAATACATCAATGTTGTGTTTATTTTTACGACAATACCTCAAAATATGACAATAAGAAATACCAGTTTCCAATATCAAGTGGCATAACACGATATTTTGTACAAATATCTGGAAGCGGCTAACACTGGAAGCCGCGCACATTGAAGTCAGAAACAGCCACTAAGGATGGGCGTATCAATCTTGAAATATCAATATATCGATACTGATGTGAGTATCGAAAGTATCGATACTCAAATTAAAAAAAAAAAAAATTATTCTAAGGCGTTTTATTTACCAGTGAACAAAAAAATAAATAAAATTAAAGCATACAGTATGCATTGAACTGGATGAATAAACCATGTTAGTGAATAATTGTGAAGGATAGTACTATTTTCCTGCTCATCTGACCACACGCGAATCAATGACAGAACCAATCAATCACAGAGAGCGTTCACTCACTTCTGACAGTGCATTCAAACAGGGCTGCGTTTTCCAAAAGGATCATAAGAAAGCATTGAAGCTTTTGGGAACAGCAGCCCAGAACAATGCTTATCAGAGGACAGGAAAAACACATATGTTTGAGTTCACAATAAACAAATTGAAATTGTAGCCTACTGTACATAGTTTGTGCAATCACATTTATTAAAATTGAACATTAAAAGTTCATATTGATCATGATATTTTCTGTAATGTTAATATAAATCATACACTGTCAGAATAAAAAGGTTGCATTTCATGTGTGCAGCAGCATAGCAGCATAGCAGCATAACAGTCCCTTATGAAAAATGAACCATGTTTTTACTAAAGTGGCCGTAGTTCAACTATAGTATTTGTAGATGTCCAAGGTTACCAGTAAACATACTTTAACCATGTGTAAACAAATAATACAACCTAATAAGTTGCAATTAAGGCGTAGTAAATGTTAAAATGTGTTTCAAATATAAAGTAAAGTGGGTATTATTAGTAATTTAATAATCTAAAAATTTCATAATTGAAAAGTTCCGTTTAGAAGTATCGTATCGGTATAGGTATCGGTATTGATATCGATATCGACGATACTGGCCTTTAAATACTTTAAATACTTTAAAAGTATCGGTATCATATTGAAAACAAAATAAGTGGTATCGGCCATCTCTAACAGCCACATCCAGTCTTACGTTAAAAATGAGGTGGAAAAGTAAGCAAGCAAATGTAAAAGTGAACAACTGGACACCGATACAGCTCTTGACAGGGAAGTAAGGAGATAAATTTAGCCATCATTTAATGCTGTGTAAAGTAATAAATGGTTCAATATTTGTATTCAGGTATTTATATTGTGATTTATATTCTGCTCAGCTGCAGTATTATGAATATCGCAATTGCAATTCGACAGGATTCTGGGATTCACTGGATTCATGATTTGATTCTAGAATGATTATGATACTTTTATTTATTATTGATTATTTTGCCATTTAAATGCAAAACACTAGTTAACTATTTTGTCAAAACTGAGCTATGATTGCAGTCAGGTGACAGACGGATTTGGCTCAAACAAAGTATGCAGCATGCAAGATGCTAGTTACCTGTGCAATAACAGTGACTTCGGATTCTGTTTCAATGTAAGTCTATGCATCGCAGGTTATTGCTGTCCTTTTTCGCTGCAGAAAAGGCTTTGCGGTCTTACTGAAATAAACCATTGTGATGGTAGAAGCGACCATTGAATCAATTGAACCAATTGCATCGCAAACTGATTTGCGATTCACTGTTTCAAAACTTCGCACGCCCAGGACATCTGGTTATTTCCATATAAAATGCAACAAAGTGCAACTACAAAGTGTAGGATAGGCGATTTTTGAAAAGCTGCGACACGATGAGAGACGGCGTTGGTGGAGAATTAAATGCAATGCTGTCAGATTACCTCATGTCTCATTCACCAGTGAGAAAACATTACAATACAAAGCGCATAATATTACAATAATAGTTCCTTTCATTCTTGTTGGAACGCTCTGATGATGTATGATGTCTGCGCAAACAGGGTGCGCAAAGGTATCCAAATACATATTTGACAAGCAGGCAGGACAGCCTATCGTAATGTTAGGACCGAGCATTTTGATTCGACGAACATTTTATGGTCCTACGCCTTCCACAGACGATATAAATACATATAAATAAATGTAGACCACTTAACTTAGTGATTGCTATCGGGATATGAAGAGACCCTACCCTGCCTTTAAACATTGCAACAGACATTTACTAAATTGAGTGTTTTTGAGAATGATACGTGCATGCAGCGAACACTATAAGGACAGTTTTTATGTTATGCCAAATAAATAGTTTGCAACATTCTGCTTTGTGATGTTTTCCTATGTCTTTCATTTGCCCTCTCTGTCAGTCAGTGTGGAAAACATAAAGTGTTTGTTATGAGATCCTGCTGAGTGTGTTTGAAGGGTCAGCTGGTGGAATCAGCCTAAAAACAGCCTTAAGAGCCCAGGATAAATGCATTAAATGGCCATGACTCTGACCAGATGCTGGACCTGCATCTGCACACATAACCGCATGAAACACCTGCTTATTCGATTTTTTTTTAATTATTATTATTCATTGAAGCCTGTTAGAACCCATATAGTCTCATCCCACTGGTTAAAATTTAATTAAGCATCAGACAGTGACAGTTAGACAGCTTTAGGGCAAATAAACTCATTTAAGGGAAACTAAATGACCCAACCAGTGGGATGTATCAGGGTGATTCTTCAATTAGGGGAACTCTTCTGTCCCATACTAAGATTTTAAAGAAAGAGAAAATGACTGTCTGTTTTTAATTACTTTTACCTAATATTTAAGAGGGTTGAAATGAAAAATGTTCTATTTTAAAGCTTGTTCATATACCCAGATATTAAAAACTTTCATCTATAAAAAAATAAATCATAAAAATAAATCATAAAAAGCAGGGAAATTCCTAAAAGTTTTCACCATTTTTTCCCCATAACTTTAAATTTTATTTTACAATAAATAAGCTGTTGTATTATCTTACAGTAAACAGTTTATTTTACAAATCCAACATTTATTCACTGCTAGTTAACTTTACTTTTGCTAGTTACTTTTCTCTCAAATTAAGTGCCATTATTATCACGTTATTTCAAGACGTCAAACATGCTAAAGGTTTTATTAAGAAAATGGCACAAAAAAAATAAATAAAATGTTGAAAGACTACAAAGCATTAGCAATTTGGTTTCTAACATCAGTCAGTTTTATTGCAATAGTCCTACTATACTGAACAAAATTATACACTTTTGTTTTTGCCCCCATTTTTCATGAGCTGAACTCAAAGATCTAAGACTTTTTCTATGTACACAAAAGGCCTATTTCTCTCAAATATTGTTCACAAATCTGTCTAAATCTGTGTTAGTGAGCACTTCTCCTTTGCCGAGATAATCCATCCACCTCACAGGTGTGGCATATCAAGATGCTGATTAGACAGCATGATTATTGCACAGGTGTGCCTTAGGCTGGCCACAATAAAAGGCCACTCTAAAATGTGCAGTTTTACTGTATTGGGGGGTCCGCGGGGGTCCGAAAACCTGTCAGTATCTGGTGTGACCACCATTTGCCTCACGCAGTGCAGCACATCTCCTTCGCATAGAGTTGATCAGGTTGTTGATTGTGGTCTGTGGAATGTTGGTCCACTCCTCTTCAATGGCTGTGCGTAGTTGCTGGATATTGGCAGGAACTGGAACACGTTGTCGTATACGCCGATCCAGAGCATCCCAAACATGCTCAATGGGTGACATGTCCGGTGAGTATGCTGGCCATGCAAGAACTGGGATGTTTTCAGCTTCCAGGAATTGTGTACAGATCTTTGCAACATGGGGCCGTGCATTATCATGCTGCAACATGAGGTGATGGTCGTGGATGAATGGCACAACAATGGGCCTCAGGATCTCGTCACGGTATCTCTGTACATTCAAAATGCCATCAATAAAATGCACCTGTGTTCGTTGTCCATAACATACGCCTGCCCATACCATAACCCCACCGCCACCATGGGCCACTCGATCCACAACATTGACATCAGCAAACCGCTCACCCACACGATGTTGCGTTTATAATTTTGTTCAGTGTATATAGAGGACAGTGATGAGATCCAGTTTAACGAGTTTATTCTAAGTAGCAGGATGACAGTAAGGACAAAGATAGCAATAAATACAATTCTGATTAGTATTATCACTATTAAAATGAAAAGTCATGGAAATCAATCATGTTCTAAAAGGCATAGGGACATTTTGTATTTTTAGCAATGCAAATGGAAATGCAATGAAAATGCAGTGGTAAAAACGGACTAAAAGCTTCATTAGTATTTAATGGAATATGTTCTAAAGACTTGTACTCTTAAGACTGTGGCTTCTAAGAGTTTCTATTGTCCCTAGAGAGCTTTCCCTCCAAAAGATGATTCTTCTAAGCTGCTAACCATGATTGAAAACAAGTCTAGCTGAAGTCCGCTGGTTAATAAAACATGACAACATATCATATTAACATTTTGCTGAAGGAAGGACTTTCTATTACTCTAGTAGTGTTTGATTAAAGCGTTTGATTTGAAAATATTCACAAATGATGTGCCAAATATCAAATCTGTGCATTATGACAAAAAAACTTGTGTTAAGTCACAGTCTGCTTTCTGTCCATGCAGCTTCGCTCAGACAAAGACAGAGGGGATGGAACTGCCAGATACGTTCTCTCTGGGGAAGGAGCAGGCACAATTTTTCGTATTGATGAGAAGTCTGGGGATTTACATGCTACACAGAGACTGGACAGAGAGGAAAAGACCTCTTACACACTGCAGGCCCAGGCTTTCAACAAGATCACGGGCCTCCCTCTGGAGCCTGCCACTGAATTCATTGTCAAGATACATGACATCAATGACAATGAGCCCAAATTTACCAAGGCTGTCTACACTGCCAGTGTACCTGAAATGTCAGACGTCGGTGAGTGAATGAAAATTACTTTTTCTCTCGGTGTTGCTATTTGAAGTGCATTTACTGTCATGCTGGAATACTGCACGAGGGTGTGATATTCCTGTCACTGCAGTGTTTTTAAGGTCATGGATGCCTCAGTGCCATTGGTTTTTCGAGAGTTTTTTTTTTCTTCTTCATTTGACAAGTTTTTGGAGAATGTAGTGTTATGGAGTGGAGCATTTAGACAACAGTGAGCTAAACTTTCACAACGTTTTGTTTTATTTGCTTGTTTTATTAGGGTTATTTAGTTTCAGCTTTGATTTAAAAATGTATCTTGTCTTGTTAAGTTTTGTTTTGTTTTTTAGGGCTGTTTTGGCTTTGATTTAAGTCTTTATCATGTTGTCCTATCATGTTATTCAACATTACTAGGGGACGATTTAAACAAAAGTGAGTTAGACTTTGACAAAAAATTTGTTTTGGTTTGTGTTATTAAGGTTGTTTTGTTTTGTTTCGTTTTGAATGGCTCTGCATGATTTATTTATTTATTTATTTTATTTTGGTGTGTCCCTAAATTGAAAAATAAAAACAATAAATAAATATTATTTTATATTATAGAGTCCCACAAAAGTTTTTTTTTTTTAAACCCTTTGTTCAGACAGGAGAATTTGATGCTCTCAAGAGTTCTAGAGAGCATAACAAACTAGGATAAAATGCTAAATGAGTACTGGCATTTTCTTTTTATTATTTGGTGTTTGTTGCCACATAAGTAAATATAAATATGTATAGCAAATAAGACTAGTACCATGGTTCTATTAATAATCAGAAATAACCATATTACCTAAACATAGCAGTTTTAGGAATGTACATTTAATAACGCGTGCTGCAGGTAGTCAAATGCAAATATATGTAAACACTAAAACCAGTGCCCGCAAGGCACTGCCTCTCTTGAGTCCTGATGTAGTGCCTGATGGAAGAGATTCTATTTGCTCATCTTATCACATTTTCTATTTACATCTAATTCCCATTCGCACATCATCTATCACCACTGTCTCACACAATCAGTGGCTCTGTGCTAGCAGTGACACTGCACCATACATATTCACAGCGCATGAATATTCAGGAGATTCATGCTGCTTCTCAGTAATATCATAATAACCTTTGGTTATCCCGTTTCCAATCAAGTCAGTCCTCAAGCAGTGAAGCAGTCTGTTTGGTATCGTCTCCCCAAGAAAATCTAATGATGCTCTTCCTTCTCTGATATGGGTTCTCATGTTCAGTTGGAATCTAATATAAGGGACTGTACATCTTATTTATGAAATGATTGCCCTCAATCAAGGGGAAAGTGTCATCATATTATGAAGCACTCGTTACCCTCTGACACACAACCCTAGGACAAAACCAATTCCATCTGTGTTTTCTAATTTAAAGGCAGGGTATGTGATTTTTCAAAAACACTTTAGAAAGCTGATTCGGGCCGAATCGCAAAACAAACTTGTAGCCAATCAGCAATAAGGGGCGTGTCTACTCGTGATGTGGAGGAGAGCGCGTTCAGTGCATGGGACGGACATTAGCCGAGCCGAGCGACAGAAAGATAGAGATGGCGGATAAAAAACAAAAGAGGAAAACGTATGACTTTTGCTGGGAAGAATGGAAGTTAAGTTTGATTAATGTTGCAATATAAAGGTTATGGATGCAAAATATCAAGATTAAGGTATAAACACAAACCCAAGCAGGAAAATAAAATACTGGCCCTTTAAGAAAGTATAGTGCTATAAAACAAACAACTATATTATTAGAAAAATATTAAGAAAAATGGAAGTATAAATTTCAGTTTAGTATGCAGTAGGTTACCCGGAACTGCAAAATAGCTGTCTTGCATTAAATTGTGAAAAATTAGTGGATAAATTAATGAATATGTGTGTGTGTGCTTTGAATAAATAGTAAGAATATATCATAATAAATGAAAAATTATCTATATGAATGAATAGGTACGATATGGCCTATTTATTTTATTACTAATAAATACAAAAGTGTATATATACATCATGTGTGTATAGAGAGAGAAATAGATTTACATTTACATTATGTTAGTTATATTACAATATTATGTTTTTCTGCTTGTTGGTCATACAATGTTTTTCTGTGCAGGAATTGTCAGAATAGCTCTTTCCAGTATGGACCGAGAAGTACGGAAAGAGTATCAGGTGGTTATACAAGCCAAAGACATGGCAGGACAGATGGGTGGTCTGTCTGGAACCACTATGGTCAACGTCACCCTTACAGATGTTAATGACAGCCCGCCACGTTTTGCTTACAGTAAGATATCACTAAATGATGATTAAGTGCTTATTAAGCCCTTATTAAGTGCTTTTAAAGTCAACGTGAATTGCAACCCATCTACTGTTTGAATTGTATTTCTGACATATTGTATTTCTTGAACTCTGAATTGTATTTCTGATGTATTTCCAAGTAAGTATTCAGTTAGAGAAATGTAAAACATTACATGGAGCTAAAACAAATGTTGAGTTCACTTAAATTCTGCTTAATTAGCTGTTTGCTATTGGTTGGCATTTTAGTTAAGCAAAATTATTGCATGGCCAAAGTGACATCAGAAGAAAAGGCTTTTCAGAGGAAGAGCAAGTTTTTTGATTTTGCTTAAAATATGAGGAAATTTTTTTTTTTTTGTCAAGAATAACACGCACCAATGAAAATACATCTAGTATTGCGCATTAAGAATGCATTAAGTAATTAAATAGGGTAAATCTTGACTTTAAACACCATGCAGGGCTTAGAATTAAGACCAAAAAGGGCATACAATTGTGTTTATATGGTTGAAATGAACATAACCTCTTTCATTTTCAAGGTTCTTACCACCTAAGCACTTATGAGTCAGCAGAAATCGGATCAACTGTGGGTCGAATCAAAGCCAACGATGGTGACGAGGGAGAAAATGCTGAAATGAAATACAGAATTGTAGATGGAGATGGCAAAGAATATCTCGATATAATAACAGATGAGACAACCCAAGAGGGTGTTATCGTTGTCAAAAAGGTAAAACCCTGTATCGGTGTTTATGAATATGTTATGATTTATAATGCTATGAAAACAAACAAACACACTTCTTGATCTTCATCCAGAAACTGGACTATGAAAGCAAGCGCATTTACACAGTGAAAGTGGAGGTGACTAACACACACCAGGACCCCAACTTCACTGATCTGGGCCCATTCTTAGACACAGCCATCGTCAAGGTCACGGCCAAAGATGTAGATGAGCCTCCTGTCTTCAGCAGGCCTCAGTATGTCTTTGAGGTCAATGAGGACACACCAAAAGGAATAGCAATTGGAACTATTACAGCCTGGGACCCTGATGCCACACATTACCCAATCCAGTGAGCATTTGAAATATTTAATTATTCAACAGTTACTGCAGGGAATTTACTAAAATGATTTGCACCCACGGTAGCATACGGTAGTTTATTTCCACACGCTGTCTGAACTGCACCCGATTCTCTAAATAAATTATGCAAATCAGATGACGGCACAAACACCCTCCCCCCAAAAAATCTGTTGAATGCAATTCCCAATCTTGCAGACTGGCTCCAGGTTGTGGAGGATGCAGCACACTACTGCAGTCTGACATAATTTAGTGCCTGAATCAACTCTTTAAAGTGACAAAAATGCACTCGACCGCAAAAATAATATATCCAAACAGTGTGTTTGAATATATGCCCAGTTTTCGCTCTTCTTCTTTATTTGATTATCATTTGATGAATTGCTGATGCCGTGATGCCTAGAAAATGTCCAATAGTGCTGACTTTTGGTGTGTAAGGTGCAGTCTATAAGCCTAATTTGCATAGAAAATATTTGTATGCAGTGAAAATAATGACAATTTGAATATACATGTCACAGTGCTTCATGCAGATACTGTATGAACCAGATTAAAGTGGTGCATACAGTACAGCAAAGTGTGACAGTAATGCCCACTATTGGCTCACTTATTATTATTATTTTTTTTAATCAAGTGACTTGTGCTGAATGGTTAAAAAATAAAAAACAATACAGATTTTTAAAATATATATATATGACAAAACAACGTGGCAGAGGCATTATTATTTTTATTTATTTATTTAGAGGCTGAAATGGGCTTCTATAATGAACAGTTCTATAAAACATAACATATTTCTTGAGAGAGAGAGAGAGAGAGAGAGAGAGAGAGAGAATCTCATTTACAATAATACCCTGGCAATTGGCCTTTGTCTAATATGATCCAGTTTATAATATGCAATGGCAGCCCTTCTTTAAATTTCAGTGAATGTCAGTGACTGTTTCAGTTATTTTTTTATTTCTTTCTTAAACCTGTCCATAGATATGCAATAGATCAACACACAGACCCAGAGAGACTCTACCACATCGACCCCAAGAATGGATCCATCACAATTCTTAAGTCTCTTGACAGGGAAGTGTCAAAGTGGCACAACATCTCAGTCCTGGCCAGTGAAATAAGTAAGTAAGCACATGCATAAAGAAATAGCCTGGTGACACATCATGCAATGTATATATACTGCCTGCTTTACATTGTGATAATCTTTACATTATTCCTCTAGATAACCCTCATCAAAGAAGCCGTGTTCCTGTCTTGATAAAGGTTTTGGATGTGAATGACAATGCGCCAGAATTTGCCATGATTTATGAGACATTTGTGTGTGAGAATGTCAAAGCTGGGCAGGTATTTATACTTTATGCTTGCTTATGACTCTTATGAAGGTATCATAAAAATATGAATGCTATTTATATAAAATGAAATGGTTCAAAAACCTGCCTACCATTCCAGCTCATACAGACTATCAGTGCCATCGACACAGATGATCCTCTTGTGGGTCACAAATTTGTATTCAGCTTGAGTTCAATGAATCCAAACTTCACCATCTTTGATAATGAAGGTGAATCAATCTTTCCTTTGACGTTTCAATCTCGAATCTTATGGAAAATGCATGTGTTTAATCTTCTTTTCTGTTTTGGCACCAACAAAAACAGCTTTATTTTTGCTGTTGTTTGACTCAGCATGAGATAATATCTTCAGCTCTGACTGTTTGAATGTTCTCTTAACCCCCACCTCTCCCAAAGATAACACAGCCAGAATCCTGACCAGAAGAAGTGGATTTAACAGGCGTGAAATGAGTGTCTACTATCTGCCAGTAGTTATCTCCGACAGCGACTACCCCATCCAGAGCAGCACCAGCACGTTGACCATTCGCGTGTGCAGTTGTGACGCCACCGGCAACATGCGTTCCTGCAGTGTTGACGCGTTGCTGCTCTCTGCTGGCCTCAGCACTGGGGCGCTAGTGGCGATACTTCTCTGTATCCTCATCCTGCTTAGTGAGTTTATGCCCACCGGTTTTTAGAATTCACATCATAACCCAAGGCAGGCTTATTATAGTTTTATTTATTTTTTTTAGCTCAGCTTAGTTTAGTGTTCATTAGTTTCCATCACCTTTATTTTTAGATTCTCCAGGTATTAGTTTTCTGGTTTCCGTTTTTATTTTATTTTTTCTGTATTTATTTTAGTTTTAGTATTTTAGAACTTCCAAAGTTAAAATGTTTATTTTTAAAACATCTTTAATAGTGTTCATTTTCTCAGCACAGTCTTGTATTATTACAGTCTAGTGGTATTTTCTCATTTAATTCAGGTGAGTTGTAAATGTATCTCTTCACTCTTTTCCAGTGATTGTGGTGCTGTTCTCGGCTCTAAAGAAGCAGAGGAGGAAGGAACCGCTGATCATCTCCAAAGAGGATGTCAGGGATAACGTAGTCAGCTACAACGATGAGGGCGGCGGCGAGGAGGACACACAGGCCTTTGACATCGGCACACTGCGCCACCCGGAGGTGATCGAAAGCAACAAGCTGCGCCGAGACATCATCCCCGAGATGCTGTTTCCCTATCACAGACCTTCACCCATGAAGGAGTGCGCTGATGTCAGAGACTTCATTATTAGCAGACTGCAAGAAAACGACACAGACCCTTTCACGCCTCCCTATGACTCTCTCGCCACTTACGCTTATGAAGGCAATGGATCAATTGCTGAGTCACTGAGCTCTCTGGAGTCCTCTGTGACTGAGGGAGACCATGAATATGATTACCTCTCTAACTGGGGCCCGCAGTTTAAAAAGCTTGCTGACATGTACATCGGGAAGGATACGGGAGTTGCCAACTAGGCTGCGGTTCAATGAAATTCATATTGTCCGTATGTACGCTCGGATCTCACTCTGCGCTCTGAGGCATAACTTGAAAGAAAGAAAAAAGGATACTTCACAAGTCCTCTTTCTTTGTTTTCTACCAACACAAGCTGAACTTCACTTTTATGATGGATTTTTTCGTGGACGGTGTTGTGGTAAGGTGATTTTGTGTTAATAGGAGAAGTGACGGTGATTAAGTTTTTTGTTTATTAGAAAGAAAAAAAAACTTGACTGAGGAGCAAAATAAATGGAGGATTTTTGTGACTTTAAATACATAGACAGTGACAAGACTGCCTTTGTCTTGTAACTGATTGTAAAGGACTCTTCCCTGTTCCTCTTCCTTGATGATGGTGGCGTATCCTGCATCACAAATCACATTGTGCAACATTTTTGGTTCCATGACGTTATGGCAAAAATAATTGAGAAATTAATTATGTTTCTTAAAATTCTTCAAATGCAGTTTTTTTTTTTTTCATTTGATGTTTTTAAATGAATAATGGCCCCCTAGAAAAAAGAAAATTCTCCAAATTTCTCCAACTTTCTTTCTTTGTTGAAACACGAAACGAGAAACTTTTTAATTCAGTTACAGTGAATGGGAATGGCCTTCAAGCCTCAAAAAATATGCAAAAACATAAAAATATTTAATGTCATTTGATGCTTTGTGTGAACATAAATTTGAGTCCATCTTTAAGAATTTGAATAATCTTTTCAATGAACTGGTTCTTTCCTCAATTTAGGAAAGATTATCTGTGAATAATGTTTAAAGTTTGGTGTATATCTCACACAAAGCTAATGTTTGACTTCAGAAGTCTTATAACATCGCACACAAATAATGTATGGATTCTTTTATGGTGCTTTTGCTACCTTTTTTGAATCTTGATAGCTTCAGTTCTCATTCATGGTGACTGTATGGAACAGAGTAATTAGGAAAGTCTACAGAATTGATGTTCCACGGAAGAAAGTAGGCAATGTCATACAGGTTTTGAACGATGTGATGGTGAGTAAAGAATCAGAATGTTCATTTTTGGCTGTACTGTCTCTTTAACAGGACTTTCCATAGAGGGATTTCAGTTATATTGTCTACATTTAAATGTGAGTGGAGAAATGTTTCATCACAGACTCGGCCTCTCTACACATCTTGTGAAGTGCTCCCTTGTTGAAACATAATTGCAGCGTTATCATTAAAGCACTGAAAGCTTACAGAGGAACAGGAGAGTATTTCTACATCTGTATGAGATGTAGTTCAATTCAACTTCATTTGCTTGTGTGAAGTTTGCTTAATTTGCAAAACTGCAGATTACACTGAAATCAAACTGGAATGCTGCAGTACACTGAGCTTGTGTGAATGAATGTTGTCAAAGTGTTTTATATTCACATTTTTAAGTATATATTTTAATAAAAAATATGAATGCACTTATGGCCACCTAACTTTTTCTGTTAATCTACATTTTTGTTAGGTTTCATTACATCTCTATCACTCACAAAGGCCAAGAATTGAAGGTTGACTGATATTAGGTGGCATTTGCTGAGAGACAATCAGGGTTCTCTGCTGGGGATCTTCTAAAGCAAAATCGTTTTCCACTGTGGTCTGCCAAATTTTGGAATTGTTTTGGCCTGAATTGGCCAATCTTAGCTGTGAGAATTAATTTGAATTCCCCCAGTGGAAACTTGCACTTGCTGTATGTTTAATGCAAATCTTTTGCAAATGTTTAATTTAAACGGTTGCTGTTGTGTTGTGGAATAATTCCTTTGTGCTGTCAACTTTAGTTTCACAAATGTGGTTATTCTGTATTGACAGTCAACGTAGAACACGGTGAGAACTCTTTTATTCAAATATTCTTTCATATTATTTTTGACAGTTTGTCATAAAAAGAAACAACATGCACAAAATCACTCTGTTGCAATAATCAGACTTTTTGAGGTATATTAATGCATAGTTTAATGAATTAAAATACTACACGCAGTTACATTGCGCTACTTTTCCATACAGCAGCATAACTTGTTACTTCAATAGTAAACTCCATTGTTTGAGATATTAATTAGCTAAAAACAGTAACTGTAGCTTTTCGAAGGCTTTTGAATTGTCAAATTGAGGTTACAATTGTCAGATGCTTACATCATTGAGGATGTCTTAGAAAAATAAATACTATAAGGTGTAAATTACTGTAATTTCTCTCTTGCTTTGCAATGTAGTGGTTACTTTTTTTTAATGAGACGTATGCGGCTGACAAATGTGCAGCTTTTGAAATGAGACACAGCTTTGCTTATCTGTCATTTGTAATAGTTTAATCATGCAATATCAGATATATTTCAGTTTCAGGACTGCATTTCTAGCACCATAGTTTTTTTGTGACTCTATTAGAGGAGACCTAATTGAAACCCAAAAGAAACAGGTGCAAATAATTTTTTTTTTACACAGGTGCCAACCATTTTACTCTTGAATATAAGGATTGTATAAAAGATGCTTCCAGTTAAATTTTGGTATGCAAAAAGAGTTAAGATTATGCTTGATGTTACAAAATACAAAGTTCTCTCATGAAACTCTAGATGGCGCAGGTTGATAACTCATTCTAATAAAATCACATTATTATTAACATGATGCAGCTGATTGGTTTATTTTCACAAAACCAGCCAATGAACTTACTGCTCAACATTTCAAATACTTGCTTAGCGCTTGCAGCTGCAGTACACATTAGAAATCCTCCACCTTCCCCAGCTCCACCTGTATAGATCTGCTATGGGGTTATTTCATATATGTTATGTGTGCAGCAGCAGTATTTCCTACATGCTCACAGCAGCATGTCAGTGGATGTACTGCAGCAACAGCGTAGCAGATCTAGTCCGCCAAGTCCAAACACATTAACATTGTCATGTAAATTACCATGCAAAACTCTTAGAGAGTTGTTTTGACAGAACTGGTATTTAATACCATAAACACATAAACAGTTTTACTGTTTACTACACTTTGTTAAGCCGGTCGCACACCATGAGATGGCTTAATAAATGGAAGCTAATAAAATTTAAGTTCCCTTTCAGTCGGTCACTCTCGACGTCACGTCGGATGACCGACGAAATTGGGATCTCGCTTAGAGAGACCAATCCACTTCGAGTGTAAACTAAACGAACTTTTCCATACAGCAGCATAACTTGTTACTTCAATAGTAAACTCCATTGTTTGAGATATTAATTAGCTAAAAACAGTAACTGTAGCTTTTCGAAGGCTTTTGAATTGTCAAATTGAGGTTACAATTGTCAGATGCTTACATCATTGAGGATGTCTTAGAAAAATAAATACTATAAGGTGTAAATTACTGTAATTTCTCTCTTGCTTTGCAATGTAGTGGTTACTTTTTTTTAATGAGACGTATGCGGCTGACAAATGTGCAGCTTTTGAAATGAGACACAGCTTTGCTTATCTGTCATTTGTAATAGTTTAATCATGCAATATCAGATATATTTCAGTTTCAGGACTGCATTTCTAGCACCATAGTTTTTTTGTGACTCTATTAGAGGAGACCTAATTGAAACCCAAAAGAAACAGGTGCAAATAATTTTTTTTTTACACAGGTGCCAACCATTTTACTCTTGAATATAAGGATTGTATAAAAGATGCTTCCAGTTAAATTTTGGTATGCAAAAAGAGTTAAGATTATGCTTGATGTTACAAAATACAAAGTTCTCTCATGAAACTCTAGATGGCGCAGGTTGATAACTCATTCTAATAAAATCACATTATTATTAACATGATGCAGCTGATTGGTTTATTTTCACAAAACCAGCCAATGAACTTACTGCTCAACATTTCAAATACTTGCTTAGCGCTTGCAGCTGCAGTACACATTAGAAATCCTCCACCTTCCCCAGCTCCACCTGTATAGATCTGCTATGGGGTTATTTCATATATGTTATGTGTGCAGCAGCAGTATTTCCTACATGCTCACAGCAGCATGTCAGTGGATGTACTGCAGCAACAGCGTAGCAGATCTAGTCCGCCAAGTCCAAACACATTAACATTGTCATGTAAATTACCATGCAAAACTCTTAGAGAGTTGTTTTGACAGAACTGGTATTTAATACCATAAACACATAAACAGTTTTACTGTTTACTACACTTTGTTAAGCCGGTCGCACACCATGAGATGGCTTAATAAATGGAAGCTAATAAAATTTAAGTTCCCTTTCAGTCGGTCACTCTCGACGTCACGTCGGATGACCGACGAAATTGGGATCTCGCTTAGAGAGACCAATCCACTTCGAGTGTAAACTAAACGAGCCAATGCACATTGGCATGCGATTATTGCATCCAGCTGCTGCTGATCACAGCGTGAGTATAAGTAGGCAGCAGATGCAGCGCATATTCAGCTTTTCGCTGAGGAGCCGAGCGATCACATCGTTCTGCTCCTGACTACTCTACTGAGAGAAGAAGACTGAACGAGTCTCTTTGAGAGCTTTTCGTGTTGGCGGTACGGCGCTTCAGCGGTGGTGGTTTCCCGTGTCGAGTGGGTTGCACACAACAGGCTGCACTACCCCTGTGTGTGTTGCAGACGGCCATCTCCCCTGTGCGCTTCAGCACACTGAAAGAGCAATTTCCATACTAAAAGAGCTTCACGGGTGGAACGTCTTTTTGAAGACGCGTCTTTTTAAAGATGTCTTACCACCCGTGTGTTTCTACGTCCCGTCGCCACAGCTCCTGTACCACCGCTGAGCGGCCGGGTCACCGGCTCGGCTCCTCAGCGAAAACCTGAATATGCGCTGCATCTGCTGCCTACTTATACTCACGCTGTGATCAGCAGCAGCTGGATGCAATAATCGCATGCCAATGTGCATTGGCTCGTTTAGTTTACACTCGAAGTGGATTGGTCTCTCTAAGCGAGATCCCAATTTCGTCGGTCATACGACGTGACGTCTCCGTTCCCTCCTTCAGGGAACGAGGGTTACCATACGTAACCGAGACGTTTTTCACATAAACAGAAAATAGCTTACCTCCTTGATGAAAAATATGGTCTTTCTTTTCAAGAAAACTTAATTAAAAACTAGAATGTAGGCTCATACCTTATATTGAAACAAATTAGCTTAACAATTTCCAGGTTTATCAATGCTTGTGTTTATGGTTAAGGATTGATAAGGAGAATATATCAATTAAATGTAAATAATTAAAGCAGTAAATCATTCCTACAAATTAACAACACAGATTCATGATTTAATAATACTGTAAGTGTTATAAAATAGTTTAAACTGCTACATTCCAAAAAAAATCTCGGGAAATGCAGTTCTAAGACTTTGCTCTTGAAATTGCAGTCTTCAGTATTGCAGGATCGCGCTACTGTTTTTTCACAGTGTCTCTTCTCAATAATAAACAAGAGGTCATGGTGATGGGAAACCACAGCAATTCAGTTCATGCCCCTTTTCCAGGATTTGAACGTAGGTTACCATCCCTGGAGCCTGAAGAAGTGTTCACGTTGACATCAATCTGCAGTGATAAAGTGACCAGAACTCATTCATTTTCAATGAGACCTGATGATTTCCAGCAGCATAAGCATCAGCGACAGGACGTGGCTGTGTCCAACAACACAATAAAGTAGATAAAAGTTTAACTTTATGTGCAGTTACTCAATGCAATAAATACTAACAGGAATGAAGACAGTGGCGCTCCAGCGATCCATCTCCTGGGAGACACCAGTCAAGTGTCAGCAAGATGGAGAAGATAATGTTGCTGTGAGTGATTTCACTGTCCTGTATGATTTGTTTCTACCCACATGCAGCAATATAATAACACCATGGAAAACCGAGTCAGAGATTGTTGGCATTCAGAACGAGTTTGATTTGTGCAATCTTGTTCATGATATGATGTATTATGCAGCACTGTAACGTTTGTGCAGTTTTTCTACAAATGCTTTCTTATGCAAAATGTTAATTTTTTAGGCAACAAAACTGATTCACTGTCTAAATGGAATGAACTTTTATTTATTTATTTCTTTATTTATTTTTCCGTTAATAAAATTCATTTGAAATCAGATTTGGGTGGTTATGCAACCCACCAATAATGTTGGAGCATCCAGCACAATTGTGACCTTCAGCAATCAAATCGCTGCCAGTGTGAACAAGGCTTCATATATAAATGATACAGAAGAGGTGATTGATTCACTGAATTGAACTCACAAGCAATAATGGCCTTGTTCTTTATGGTCTGCGCAGTACAGAAGGTGGATCAGCCTACAAATTTGGGCAGCTAAATCGATCAACAGGCCCACGCAGAATCTGCGCCCACAGCACTCAGCAGAAAGCTCAGCAGATTTATGAAAAACACCCGAAACGAAGTTCTACATATTATGCACCATTTGCATGTTCATCCCACAGATTTTGTCCAAAAATAACACTTCTGTAAATGTGGAGATAAAGTCCATAGATTTAGTCTGGCCCTGATCATTCTTTTATATCCAATAGCATCACTCGTCATGTGACCTCAACATAGGCGATAAATGTCCCCCTTCCACTTTACTCTATCTTAGTGAGCAATTAACATATTGTCAGCTAGCTGGTTAGCAAAATGTAGAAAAAATGTAGAACATTTTTAGAAATGGCAGTTAGCTACACTTTACCTTATGAGGCATATAAATAGTGTGGCACGCGCACGTTTCATAATTTCTAATTAAAGTCTAGCAATTTTATAGAGCAATGTTACTGAAGATTTGGGTTATATTCTGTGTGATCGATATAAAATTATATATATATTATATATGTAATTTATATAGTATATATAATTATATTATATATAATTACATTTGTATTTTTTATTCCATGGCAGAAAAAAAAAATGTCATACTTGTGAGATGTAAACTGAGACTTCTGCAAATAAAAAAAAAAGTAAGAAGTGCAAGATATAAACTTGAAATTAAAAGGAAAAAAAATTCTGAATGTTAAGTTTAGGCTATATCTTGCAATTCTGAGAAAATTTTTGCAATTACCTGTTTTTATTTTATTATTCAGTGGAGGAAACAAGCTTCCATAAGAAGTCTGTACAAAGACGCAGGACATGTTGCGTAATATCCATTAATGGATTACACAAACATACTGTACCACTATGACTGATTATATGGAGCTCTGTATTGTGGATTGCTCTTGAAATCCAAATGACCACTCGGTTCAAAGCAATGCAACATTTGATGAAACCTTTTAGAGTAGGATCATTTATAATATCTGTGGATGACAGTTGTGCCGTGCAGCATGCACTGTAGGCAGGGTATTTCAGAAACGCGCAGTAATTGAGGTGCTGTAGGAGGGATGGACATCACTCTCTTCCAAACGATGCTCCATAAATAAAACACTTCAGCTCACTGTATGAAGTGTCCTTCACAAACTTTCAGTACAAGCTGCACCTCGCAGCACAATGCTATACTCATATACGGGGACTTGAAGCATTAATTTGCAAAATGATGAAGGTTAAAGCAACTTAAAGTGAGTGGGGGACTGCAACTTTATATATGTTGCTTGCGATTATGTGAGTCCTTTTCGATTCTTAACTTCGATGTCTTTGTCCCCTTGGAAAGACTTGACACATCCTGAAACACAGAGAACAATATGTCATTGCAATCAGTTACTAACAACCTAACAGGTGAAAATAACTATTAGTTAAACAAAATATGAAACAAATCATGCATCCATGCTTCCACAAAACATGCTTGTATAGTTACTAAAATATGATCACGAGTTAGTAATGTAGTCTAGTAATGATCTATGGCAGGGTTCCTCAAATCTTGTCCTGGAGGGCCAATGTGCTGCAGAGTTTAGCTCCAACCCTGATCAAACTCACCTACCTGTGATTTTCTAATGATCCTGAAGACATTGATTAGTATGCTCAGGTGTGTTTGATTAGGGTTAGAGCTAAACTCAGCAGGAAAGTGCCAAAGTGGATCTCGTGGGCCAGATTTGAGGATCCCTGATCTATGGGAAGTATAACAACTCATAAATACTGTTATGCAACCTAAAGCCAGGGACACACTTAACGACTAGCTGAAACATTCGACTGAACTGAACACACTTATGATTTTAAATGCTGACTGTAAACACCGACTGAACTGGCTCAGAGGCGTCTGGGTGTGATCAGTTGTAGTATCAAATTGATTCTTAATCAGTCTTACAGTCGTGTAGTGTGTTCCTGGCTGAGCTGGCAAGATGGCTGGTTCACATGTACCTGGCTAACACATATACCTGGCTACTTTGCTAACACAGGGCCAAGCCACAGTGCATATTGGCATTATAATATCATATCAGCGTATGTGAATAGCAAATAAAGAATCCACTCACCATTGCTCCAGAACAAAACAGCAATTCCACGGTCGAAAGGCTCTGACACAAATGTAAATCACTATAGTGATGTTCGAATCCTGAACGAATTGTTCTTTAAGCCTGTTCATTCATAGGAAGTAACTGAACTGAATCGAACTTTAGTTCCAGGCTGATGACGCAAGGCGCACAGTCGAAGTTTGCTGATTCTTGTCGGCGCCGATAGCCGTGTGGGCAGCGCACCAACATACAGCGCCTTGCGCTACGGGCATCTTGAGTTCGAATCCTGGCTCGTGGCCCTTTCCCACCCCCCTCTCTCTTTCCACTTCGCTTCTTGTCAAATCTAAAGTGTCCTATCTTAATAAAGGCAAAAACGCCAAAAATAAATATGAAAAAAATACCCTGCAAAATCCTTTATGTAGATAAATTGTACTATAGTTTATTGTGCATGCAGATTAGGCTATATTTTAAGTTGTTACACAAAATCAAGAGCTTATAAGGAGTTTATCTCTCTATACACTTTAGACATGTAGAACATAGCGTTTCTGCATCAATGTATGTAATGTGTGCTGTAGGAGTGAAACTTTTAGGAATCTTATCCAAGATGTAGATGATCTTATCCCCAGTGAACGATATTTAACCTGCCTCCTTACAACCTTATGTTCTAAATAAGGTTTACATTCTCTTCAAGAATCGGCTAAAAACACATCTCTTCCATCTTTATTTGACCCTCTAACTCTAGCACTCTCTATTCTAATTCTATTCTTAAAAAACACTAGCTTCTCTATTCTTTTTGTATTCTATCTATTTGTTTTCTCTTTATTTAATATACAATTAACAAAAAGCAAAAAAAAGGGGCCTCTAACATTTGCTTGCTCTATTCTTTTTCTATTCTGTTTTCTTTTTATTCATTATATTATTTAAAAAAACCTTTGCTGCGTGTACTGCGTTAAGCTAACTGAGACTTGTTATAGCACTTGTAGGCTATATCATTGCTCTTTTGTTGATTTTGATTGCTTCCATTGTCCTAATTTGTAAGTCGCTTTGGATAAAAGTGTCTGCTAAAAACGTACCTGGGGGCTCTTTTTCGCGAGACGCCATATCACTGCAGTTTCCAAAAGAAATGAACACTAGAGGCAGTAAAACCCCCGACACCTTTCGATTAATAAAGCGCAATTTTCACACAATTACTTGAATAATATTATGTTACGACTTCAAAACTATTGTAAGAGTCAAAAATTAAACAATTTTATTTTTGTGTTAGAAATGCCCCATGTTAAAGTGCCTGTTGTTATGAGGACTTTTATTCTGACGGGGCAGAAGGCGTAAAGGAGAAGAAAGGAGAAGGTGAATAGAGAATAAAGTGAAGAAAAAGAGCTTGTCAGTATTCAAGGGTTTTATTTCTCTAAACATTCAGTTAAAGCCCCGAAAACACCCACAGGCGCTCAAGCAAGCGTTACACTGGTGGCAGCGTTGTTTTTCGTCGGATATTCGAGTTTCTTTTTTTATTTATGCTTTATTGTTCGCCGGCGCCTTGCACGAGTGCAGTGTGGACATCTGTGTGATACCAGCGGGACTCCGTGAAGTTTGGTGTGCCGTTAATAAACTTAAGAGATGTCAGACGAGGAAGCCCAAGCACCGCGGGTGAACAGTGCTCATACCTCGCGGCCGCGCCGCGCACAAACTTCCCCAAAAGACATTCCTTTACCGCCACCATTTCGCAATGACGGCACTGAGTCCTTTCAGCTGTGGGCTCGTCGTTATGAGGTGATTCAAGAGGCTCGCTATAAAGATAGCGGTGTTGATATGGATGCAGTGTTAGCAGCAGAGTTGCCTACTAGACTGCCACCTGAACTGTTCATTGTTTGGGACAATTTTCCATCTGAAATTCAGCACTCGCTCAAAGCAGCAAAAAAAGAATTACAAGAGGCGTTTGGCCAGAAGGATGTCATAGCATCGTTTTAAACATTTCCAAATTCACGCCATAAATTGCCTAATGAACCAATGGAAGTGTATGCAGCAGACATATGTAGACTGGTCAAAGAAGCTTTTCCTGATTTTGAACAGAATGCATCTGAATACATGAAACTGTCACGATTTCTGGCGGGTTTAGATCAAGAACTCCAGATCAAATGCCACGAGAGGGGTGTGAAAACGTTCAAAGACGCCTTCCAAGTCGCTACCCAAGCTGAACGGGCACGTACAGCAGCCAAATTGGTACAGCCAGTTTCATCTACGGTGAGAGAGAATCCGATGGCACAGACAGTGAATGTTATTTCTGACACTGACACTCTTTTTTTGAAGCAAGCCATTGTTGATCTCACAAACACAGTCAAAGATTTAAGTAAGGATGTCTCGGCATTGAAACTTCAGCTGCATGATCAACGCAGCCGATCTCATCGAACCCCATCACCACATCGTCATAGTTCAACAAGACATGCTAGTCCAACGAGATATGCCACGGAATGGAGTGCATCGTATGGTCGTTTATCAACCAAACATCCTGATGCACGTCCTCCATCACCTGGCATCTACAGAAGATCTCGCAGCCCTCGCAGAGACCTTTACAGACAACAGGACGACACATACCAGCATAATTACAGAGTGGACTTCTCACCGCACCGCAGGGAGAGGTTTGAGGATTACTATTCTCCAAAATACTCCACTGCAGCCGGCACTGACCACTACGTGGATTACAGACAGGGACAACGGCATGACACCATGGCTTCCAACAACTCATCATTACAGAGACGCAGTCCAAGCCCTCATCACAGGCGTGTCACCTTTGACGACTACCAGGACCATCATTACAGACCTCAACAGCACAGCCTGGATCATCAGGGTGGTTCGTGTGATGCCTACCTGGATCGTCGCAGCTATCGTCAGGGAAACTTCCGTTAGCTGATGTGTCGCTACCCAAGCTGAACGGGCACATACAGCAGCCAAATTGGTACAGCCAGTTTCATCTACGGTGAGAGAGAATCCGATGGCACAGACAGTGAATGTTATTTCTGACACTGACACTCTTTTTTTGAAGCAAGCCATTGTTGATCTCACAAACACAGTCAAAGATTTAAGTAAGGATGTCTCGGCATTGAAACTTCAGCTGCATGATCAACGCAGCTGATCTCATCGAAATCATTACAGAGACGCAGTCCAAGCCCTCATCACAGGCGTGTCACCTTTGACGACTACCAGGACCATCATTACAGACCTCAGCAGCACAGCCTGTATCATCAGAGTGGTTCGTGTGATGTCTACCTGGATCGTCGTAGCTATCGTCAGGGAAACTTCCGTTAGCTGATGCGGCGGGGCACACATCAGCTATTTCACCACCAGCCCCAAGTGACACCGAGCAGATGACGGCCACAGACACCAGACATCCAGATAATGGATGTTCTCCTGTTGCGGACATGACAGACACTAGTACAGCACACATCAGTGGTATTGTTGAAGGTACTGACATGCACATCATGATAGACACTGGGTCTAGTATTTCATTAATTAATAAAACTACCCGTATGGCAATTCCTTCATTGCGTAAAAGACCACTAAAGAGTACTTTCATTCTGTCAAAATCTGTAACTGGTCAGAATTTAGATACTCTGGGAACTGTGAATGTTAACCTCAGATTAGGTACACTGACATTACAGCATGACATGCACGTCATCAGAAATGTGAATCAGGGTATCATACTTGGTTGGGATTTTCTCCAGAAGCACCAGGTGGTCTTGAATGTGGGTAAATGTATGTGTTACCTATATGACCAAACTTTTCCGCTTTTAAGCAAATCTCAACTTACCCCTGTACATTGTACAGCTCAAATCACTGTGACAACTACAAGTCCGGCCCAATGTGAGATGCACTGTATAGCTAAACTTATCCCATCTGCTGTTCATGCAGGTTTAGCAGATGGATACTGTGGCTTGTTTGAGCCATATCTATTCAAGTTAGATGGTATTGCAGTTGCACGCACCCTTACAATAGCTGAAAGCGGTCAAACTGTAGTGTGGCTCATGAATCCAACTAACAGCCCTTTTGCACTGCAACCAGGTATGCAACTGGAGGAGTTCACTCCAATAAACTCAGATGATGTTGTTGAGCACTCTGATGTTGTATGTAATGTGTCAACCCCTTCTACACAGGTATCACCTCTTCAATTTGAAGTACAAAGGGGGGGTCTCTCTGATTCTCAGGTGAACGAACTGCATTCATTGTCACATGAGTTTTGTGACGTGTTTAGTAAGAGCCCTACAGACTTTGGTAAAACAAACATAGTAACACACAAAATCAATACTAACAATGCAATTCTCATACAGAAACGTGCTTATCGCACTTCGCCTCAGATGCAGGAGGTGATTCAGTCACATGTGGACGACATGGTGGCAAAAGGCATTGTGGATGCCAGTCATAGCCCTTGGGCTGCGCCTATCGTTATGGTGCTTAAAAAAGATGGCACCTGGCGTTTTTGCGTAGATTATAGGGGCCTTAATTCTGTCACCATTAAGGATGCCCATCCATTGCCTAGAACAGATGACACATTTGATGCACTAAGAGGTTCATCTATATTCAGTACTATGGATCTTTCATCCGGATATTGGCAAGTGCAACTTCATGAGGCAGATAAACCAAAAACAGCTTTCACCACGGGTCGGTCTTTGTATCAGTTTACAGTGATGCCGATGGGCCTTGCCAATGCTCCACCCACTTTTCAACACTTGATGCAGTTAGTGCTGCGTGGCCTGTCCTGGAAAACATGTATTTTATATTTAGACGATATAATTGTCTATAGCAAGAGTTTCAGTGAGCACATACAGCACTTGAGAGAGGTTTTCCAGCATTTGAGGGCAGCAAACCTGAAGCTAAAACTAGCTACAGTGCCTTGCGAAAGTATTCATTTTTTTCACGTTTTGTTATATTGCTGCCTTATGCTAAACTGCTTTAAATTACTTTTTTCCACATCAATCTATACTCCATACACCATAATGGTAGAGCAAAAAACTGGTTTTTAACATCTTCGCAAATTTATTAATTAAAAATAAAAAACTTAAATGATTCCATTGCGTAAGTATTTATACCCTTATCTGGGACAGTTAAAATTTAGCTCAGGAGCATTCATATTGCTTGTAGATGTCACTACACTTCGAGTGAAGTTAACCTGTGGCAAATTCAATTGAATGGATATGATCTGGAAAGGCACACACATCTTAATAAAAGGTCTAACAGCTGGTAATGCATATCAGAGCAAAAACCAAGCCCTGAGGTCAAAATAACTGCCTGTAGAGCTCAGAGACAGGATTGCATCAAACCACACATCTGGGGAGGAGTTCAGAAAAAAATTCTGCTTCATTGAAGGTTCACAGAAGCATGTAGTCTCTGTTACCCTTAATGGAAGAAGTTTGAAACAACCAGGACTCTTCCTAGAGCTGGCCTCCTGGCCAAACTGAGCAACTGATGGAGAAGGGCTTTGGTTGGTGTGGTGACCAAGAACCTGATGGTCACTCTAGTTGAGCTCCATGATCATATGTGGAGATGGGAAAAACCTACAGAAGGACAAACACCACTGCAACACTCCATCGATTTGGGCTTTATGGCGGTGTGGCAAGTCTCAATCCTCTCCTCAGTAAAGACACATGAAACCATACTTAGAATTTGCAAAAAAGCAACTAAAGGACCCTCAGACTGTGAGAAATAATATTCTCTGGTCTGATGAACCACAATTCCAAGCATCATGTTTGAAGCAAACCAGCTCTGCTCATCACCTGAGGAGTACCATCCCAAAAGTAAAGTGTGCTGGTAGCAGCCTCATGCTGTGGGGCTGTTTTTCAGCGAAAATGAATACTTTCGCAAGGCACTGTAAATGCTCTTTTGCTCATCCACAAGTGACATTTCTGGGCCATGTGATATCATCTGCGGGTCTTCAGCCAGATGGGAAAAATATTCAGAAGGTCAAGGATTGGCCTACTCCAGGAAGTCCTACAGAAGTTCGAGCTTTCTTGGGTTTGTATTCATATTACAGGCGTTTCATTCACTTCTTTGCTCAAATTTCAGAGCCACTGCATGCTCTAACTCAGAAAGGGAAGTTGTTTGTTTGGACTGAGACAGAACAGGAAGCTTTCAATTCCCTGCGACATGCACTTACAAATGCTCCAATTCTTTCTTACCCAGACTTTTCAAAATAGTTTTTACTCTTCACGGATGCTTCTAACACAGCCATTGGGTGTGTTCTATCTCAGTTGAATGCTGACAACAAAGAAAGGGTCATCGCTTACGGTAGTCATGTTTTGACATCTACGGAGAAACGATGGTCCACCTATGACAGGGAGTTGTGGGCTATCGTTTGGTCCATTCGCCATTTCCATCAGTACCTCATGGGGCACTCTTTTCGGATCATCACAGACCATAAGCCCTTATTTAGTCTTAGGCGAATGGTTTTGGATGGCGATCCAACGGGTCGCAGAGCAAGGTGGGCTCTAGAGATTGGACTCTATGACTGGAATATTGAGTACCGGCATGGTCATAAACATGCCAACGCAGATGCCATGTCTCGTCGACCTGACTAAGAGAGCAGGGAGATTTCTAATAATTCTGAGATCAAGTCTGTCCATTTAGTGGCCACTTCAATGCAGACTGAGGTCACCGAACCGTATTCTACTTCTGTACAGCCTGCTTCTTCTGATACATGTTCTGGGTTTGAACCTTCAAATTCTGCTTTCCTTACCTGTTCCAGCATTGCATGGGTAGTGAAGATATGGCAATTGCTGATCAACGTGCAACGACCATCGCTAAGTGTTTGTTCGAAGATTATGTGGGCCAGCATGGAGTGCCCCAGAGTTTGCACACTGACCAAGGGCGGCAGTTTGACTCTGACTTGGTGAAAGAACTGTGCTCCCTACTTGGGATTCATAAAACAAGGACATCCCCATATCATGCTATGTCGGACGGTATGGTGGAACGTGCCAATAGATCTATAAAAGATCAGCTTGCAAAGTACCTGTATACCAAAGGGGGAGAATGGGATGACCACTTAAAACAGGTTGAATTTGCTTACAATACAAGTGTTCATTCATCGACCAAACACACACCTTTTTTCTTGGCACATGACCGAGAAGCTCGCCTTCCTGCTGATTTTCTTCTGGGTGTTCCCATAGCACCTTCTAGAGCTACCCCAGGAACCCCAAATGAATATGCGCATTCTATGCTTGGCCGATTACGTTCTGCTTTCACCACTGTTGCAGACAATATCTGTTGCAGACAGCTGGAGCACAGCAAAAGCATTACTATGACCGCCATATCCGCCATACAGCTTATCAGCCTGATGATCTTGTATGGGTTGATCTTCCAGCTATGTCAAGACACAAACTCTCTCCAAAATGGACTGGACCATACAGGGTCTTGAGCAGATTGGATTCATCCACAGGTGACATCGGAGTGACATATAAAGTGTTAGATCTGCTTGATCCTAGGTCAAAGCCTAAAGTGATTCACTATAATCGGCTAAAACCTTACCGCTCTGTGTGGTCCCCTGAACCACGTCCAGTTCTGATTTCCCCTCAAAGTGGACGCCCTCCACTTACAGGGCTATCAGGGTCCAGACCTTATGTTCTTCAAGATTCTTCGGTACCCAAGTCTGTAAGACCCATTCAAGGGGTGCAAGAGAGGGGTGGTACATTACCTCCTGTTCAGAATGAACTTTCTGAGGGGTCTAGAGCTAAATTGCCAGTAGAAATCTATTGTGAAAAACCAGCAGAGGGCACGGCAACAAGGTCAGGACGTTCTGTGCATCCTCCAATACGTTATAGGGAATTATAATGTCTTTATTTATCTCTATAGTGTTTTTTTCCCTTCCCATTTGCTAATACATTCCTGAGTATGGGATTTTGAAGGGTATGGTAGAAAACACAGTGGAATAATGTCAAATGAGGTCAGAAACATAACACATTCAAGTTGTTATTTGTATGTTGTAAAAGTTTACTGTTGTTGAAACTTTGGAATTTATTTTTTTTATGTACCTGAAAGTGTTTTGTGTTGAAATTATGAAGGTCTGGAAAGCTTATGTTGCTACAAATGTATGATTTTGTTGTGGTTTTTCAGAAAACGAGGACGTTTCTTTTCATAAGGGGGAAGTAGTGTAGATGTTTTTTTATTTATTATTATTATTATTAATTTATTTTCACATGCTATTTACATATAAAATATTTCTTAAGCACCAAATCAGCATATTAGAATTTCTGAAGGATCATGTGACACAATATTACAGTTTTTGCTTTATTTTTAATTAAATAAATTATGCTTTAGTGAGCATAATAGACTTCTTAATGAATGAATGAATGAAGGAAGGAGTGAATGAATGAATACATACATACATACCCTTCTGAATGGTAGTATTTCTTTGTTTGTTAGAAATCCCCAGTCCTCAAATATATTCCAATATATTTTTCAGTGACATAATAGTCACCCCTTACATGTGAAAATAAAACAACAACAAAACAAAATAAAACAAAACAAAAAGCAAAAATACGTTAGCTCATTGAAAAGAGAGCAAACAAACCCTAAACCTATAATATTAACAAATAGCATACTGTTATTCTTAATAAATCATATAAATAAAAATATAACAATAGCATACTGTATATAACAAGCATTCCTGGTTTCATATAAAGTGCATAACATTTTATGACAAATGAAATAGGAAGGTATGCTCAGATGGACTCTGGGTGGCAGTATTACCTCACAAGTATTACATGACTCATTACATTAATTCTTGAGCCCATTCCAAGTGTTGAATAACACTAATTTGTGAGTTGAGTGTCACACTATAATACGGTGATTAAAAGAAAAATATACTCCACTATATATAAATATGTTTGATCTTCAATTTGAAAAGTATAACCAAACAAGATAACATATTTGTCTTAAAGCTGAATTTCACTACAGCTACATAAGCATTTAAATTATGCATAATTATTTGTGTGGGGGAAAACTTTGTATTTCTGTATTCAAATACTTTAATCTTTTTGACTACCTAACAAAGATCAAAAGGTTTGAAGCGTTTGTCTAGTATTAAAACAAAGTCTGGGAGTATTGTTGCAGTGTGCTGTCTTTTTGCTCATTTTGGGAAAACAATTCACCCTACAACTCTGAACTCTGAGTCTGAACAGGTTAGGGTTGAGCCTGGTCAGTTCCTACACAAAAGACCACACGCTCAAGTGTCTGAGGCTCCAGCAGGTGGTGCTCAATCTCCAGTCTGTATGGATTCCCCTCACGGTCCAGTAGTGACAGAAACACTGTATAAAATGTGTATAAAAAGCCACTGTCCTTCAGATGAGATGTTAAACTGAGGTCCTGCCTGTGGCCATTAAAATCCCAGGGCTCTGCCTGAGCGAAAACCTCCAGTCAAATTAACATTGGAGTGACATATAAAGTGTTAGATCTGCTTGATCCTAGGTCAAAGCCTAAAGTGATTCACTATAATCGGCTAAAACCTTACCGCTCTGTGTGGTCCCCTGAACCACGTCCAGTTCTGATTTCCCCTCAAAGTGGACGCCCTCCACTTACAGGGCTATCAGGGTCCAGACCTTATGTTCTTCAAGATTCTTCGGTACCCAAGTCTGTAAGACCCATTCAAGGGGTGCAAGAGAGGGATGGTACATTACCTCCTGTTCAGAATGAACTTTCTGAGGGGTCTAGAGCTAAATTGCCAGTAGAAATCTCTTGTGAAAAACCAGCAGAGGGCACGGCAACAAGGTCAGGACGTTCTGTGCATCCTCCAATACGTTATAGGGAATTATAATGTCTTTATTTATCTCTATAGTGTTTTTTTCCCTTCCCATTTGCTAATACATTCCTGAGTATGGGATTTTGAAGGGTATGGTAGAAAACACAGTGGAATAATGTCAAATGAGGTCAGAAACATAACACATTCAAGTTGTTATTTGTATGTTGTAAAAGTTTACTGCTGTTGAAACTTTGGAATTTATTTTTTTTATGTACCTGAAAGTGTTTTGTGTTTAAATTATGAAGGTCTGGAAAGCTTATGTTGCTACAAATGTATGATTTTGTTGTGGTTTTTCAGAAAACGAGGATGTTTCTTTTCATAAGGGGGAAGTAGTGTAGATGTTTTTTTATTTTTTATTATTATTATTAATTTATTTTCACATGCTATTTATATATAAAATATTTCTTAAGCACCAAATCAGCATATCAGAATTTCTGAAGGATCATGTGACACAATATTACAGTTTTTGCTTTATTTTTAATTAAATAAATTATGCTTTAGTGAGCATAATAGACTTCTTAATGAATGAATGAATGAAGGAAGGAGTGAATGAATGAATACATACATACATACCCTTCTGAATGGTAGTATTTCTTTGTTTGTTTGAAATCCCCAGTCCTCAAATATATTCCAATATATTTTTCAGTGACATAATAGTCACCCCTTACATGTGAAAATAAAACAACAACAAAACAAAATAAAATAAAACAAAAAGCAAAAATACGTTAGCTCATTGAAAAGAGAGCAAACAAACCCTAAACCTATAATATTAACAAATAGCATACTGTTATTCTTAATAAATCATATAAATAAAAATATAACAATAGCATACTGTATATAACAAGCATTCCTGGTTTCATATAAAGTGCATAACATTTTATGACAAATGAAATAGGAAGGTATGCTCAGATGGACTCTGGGTGGCAGTATTACCTCACAAGTATTACATGACTCATTACATTAATTCTTGAGCCCATTCCAAGTGTTGAATAACACTAATTTGTGAGTTGAGTGTCACACTATAATACGGTGATTAAAAGAAAAATATACTCCACTATATATAAATATGTTTGATCTTCAATTTGAAAAGTATAACCAAACAAGATAACATATTTGTCTTAAAGCTGAATTTCACTACAGCTACATAAGCATTTAAATTATGCATAATTATTTGTGTGGGGGAAAACTTTGTATTTCTGTATTCAAATACTTTAATCTTTTTGACTACCTAACAAAGATCAAAAGGTTTGAAGCGTTTGTCTAGTATTAAAACAAAGTCTGGGAGTATTGTTGCAGTGTGCTGTCTTTTTGCTCATTTTGGGAAAACAATTCACCCTACAACTCTGAACTCTGAGTCTGAACAGGTTAGGGTTGAGCCTGGTCAGTTCCTACACAAAAGACCACACGCTCAAGTGTCTGAGGCTCCAGCAGGTGGTGCTCAATCTCCAGTCTGTATGGATTCCCCTCACGGTCCAGTAGTGACAGAAACACTGTATAAAATGTGTATAAAAAGCCACTGTCCTTCAGATGAGATGTTAAACTGAGGTCCTGCCTGTGGCCATTAAAATCCCAGGGCTCTGCCTGAGCGAAAACCTCCAGTCAAATTAGTCATATTAGCACCTATCCATCATGGCTTCCTAATAATCCACACATAATAGTCTTCTCTCCACCAATACCTGCTGTGTACTCAGCATTCTAGTACATTATGGATGCTGTTCACCCAGGTGGGCGCTGCACACTGTTGGTGATTGAGGAGATTCCCTCCTTGGAGTAAAACGCTTTGACGGAAGGGTGCAGTCAACAGTTATACATGCAAGGAATTATAATGTGCACATGTTGTTTTGCTTTGTTAGAGTGGCGGTAAAACGAATGTTTTAAAAGAAGGATTTCATCCAAATGCATGCATTTATTTTTTTTATTAGATTTTTTTCCTGAATAAACACTATGCATTGATTATAGTGGTAGATTGTGGCATAAGAGTCGAGACTAAGATGAGACATTAATATGAGGCTTTCACTTGAGGACAGGAATAGCCCAGCTAAAGCTTCACTGCTAATTAGAGCTGGCTTCAGCCTCATGGTGACATATTGATGGACATGGATGGAAATCTCTGGAATAAAATTATGCTGTGAAAAATGTGTTTCCTGAAGTGAGAACATATTGATTCAGGGTATGGGCCAATGAAGCAGGCCTGCAGGATATAAACACTATAGCTTAATTGAAATGAGCATGGATTTGTGCAAACAGGCTCTGATTTAGAAAGGCAAGCTATTGGCAGATTATCTATACTGCACTGAGAAGATCAAAGATGCAGTGAACTTTGTGGCAGGTGTTCAAAGAAACCCCTTTTTAAAGCAGTGACGGGTTGGTTCTCTGGGTAATATAGGGTTTGAACTGCAAATGTAATTGAAGGCTTGTCAGACTGAATTTTAATAGAGCATAATGTTCAATAGTTGACATAGATAAGGGAGATTATAATGCTATAAAGTTAATGTACAGTACAACTGAGTATTAGCATTTATTTTCTTTGCTCTGTAAACAGTGTGGTGTCCAAAACCTATTCTCACAAGCTGTTTTTGTGTCAAATTAATAATAATATATGCTAAATTACTGGAGAATAATCAGAAAAGTTCAGATACATCTCCAATGATGTCTGCAAGTGGATAGAACCATATAAAAAATGCATGTTTACAGAAATTATTAATAGTTTGATTTAAATTAAAGGAGTGATTCACCTAAAAATGAAAATTTGCTTAAAAGTTACCCACCCTCTGGCCGCCCAAGATGTAGATGAGTTTCTTTTATCATCAGAACAAATTTGGAAAAATTTAACATTGCATCTCTTGCCCACCAATGGATCCTCTGCAGTGAATGGGTGCCGTCAGAATGAGAGTTCAAACAGCTGATAAAAACATCAACAATAATCCACATGACTCCAGTCAATCAGTTAACGTCTTATATGTGAGAAGTTGCATGTTTGGAATAAACAAATTTATCATTAAGATGTTAAACCATTGCTTCCTCTATTCATAATAGTGTTTTCTCTAGTGAAAAAGTTTCCTAGCCTACATCAGGATAGAAATATGTACGGATCAAGCACTATTTACAAGTGAAAACAGATCAAAAGAGTTGTAAAGAAATATGTTAGTGGATTTTGATGTGGGAGGGGGATGAACTTTTTCACTGGCTTTTGGGTGGAATGCCAGTTTCAAAAAAAGGCCTCAATGATGGATTTTTATTTTCTTATAAACATGCAGATTTTCACTTATTTCTTATGTTTTACAATTTATTTTTATTTTCCCCAAATTTTCAAAATTCTTGGGTAAACTGTTCCTTAATAATGTAAATAATACCAATAATAATACATTTTAAAAATACACATTTCTGCCACAATATCTGGTGAAAAAGCCTTACATATAGTGACTAAATGAAGAAAGTGACTGCCAAAAGCATATACGTAAATTTTAAATATGTATCACTTTTGTTTAACTAGAAACCATTTTGTCTGTGTGCTCATTCATTTTTGCTAATTAAAAGTATACCCCTAAAGAAATGGTTAGTCATATTGAGAATATAATTAAAATGATGCAAAGTGACATGACTTCTCAGCATGTGTGAAATCTGCAGTCCAAACAGAATGAAATGCCCTAATGTGCAGTTCCTACAGAGCTATAGGACAAAAAGTGACTATGACAAGCAAATGCATCTGTGACCGTACAAGAAGCAGCTTGAGGCTGTCCGGTGACGCTGCAATGCAGTAGCCAGCTGCATACCAGCATGAACAACCAACAACACAGCTAAATCTAAAAATATCCATTTTATGGATGTATATAGCATAAGATGGAGTAAAACAGATGAAAAGATGCTAAACAAAAGATTCCAGTGAAACTTTATGTATCTAAGCAGATATCTAGGCATATAAAGTCTGTGGAAACACTGTGGTAACAAATGAATTTTACAAAACACCATATACTGTACATAGATGACCGAAATGTTTCGCTCAGGCTCACTGTAGCACATGAACCATTGCACACTCTTATAAATACCTCGCTATTCTCACAGGTTTCATAAGATCAGAGGCCTAACCTGTTAGTGGGAGTGATGAAAGGAGCACACAGTCATGCAGCTTTAGCATATACCATTCAATTGACTCTCCCACTCTGCAAATTACCAAATATATTTATAAAATGACAAGTGTACCTGAGAGAATTTTGTGACAAGTGAACTTCAAATAGCCTAATTTGTTCTGCTTCAGCAGCTCTCCTCTCTCTCTCTCGCACAGTCATGCTTTAATATATAAGCAATCCAAAAGCATCTTCTATCATGCTAAATATTTCTGAATCAATGTTTCACTCATTGCCTATAGAGTGGTCTGAAGGTCAACAGGTGTTTTCTTTCCACTGTTTTTTTTTATTTATTCGTGGCTTAAAATGGCTTAATGTTCACTGCTGATGGTGTTACCATAGACTGAAGCCATTTCAAGTCATCTTTAAAATATTGTGTATGAAGCACATCAAATGGACAGTTCATACCCTCAAAATTAAAACTGTTATCATTTACTCACCCTCATGTTGTTCCAAACCTGAATGATTTTCATCTGTGGAAAAAAAGAAGACATTTAATTTTAAACCACAGGATATCTTGCTTAACATTTCACACTGCTCATGTGTTACTCGGACAATGTGAAAATAAGGGCACGTGCACAATTGGGTGTCTTTTGCTAAGCATGCAGTCAGAACATTCTAACACTGCATTGTTTCACGCTGTACAAATTTGGCTCCTCAAAAGCAATGCTAACCTTGCTTCTAAATTAGAAGTGTGAAACATGCCTTTACCTGGGGTTACAAGTGGGCTTAGAATGAAAATAACCAGGGTTTAGCACAGTGTGAAAAGCCCTATTTGATGAATGCCAATGGTGTCCTGTGTTGTTTAATGTCACTTTGCATGTAAGACTAGTACATTCTAGGGTCCTATGACCAGCCAAACAGAAAGTTACAGAAACATTTTAATGAGCAATGAGCACAAAATGTAAATAAAACATCAGCATACATAACCACCTGAATAAGGCATAGCAAATAACCGACGGCAGAAGTAACAGCTACTTTAATGTTTGACTACTGTCGTCAACATGTTCTAATAAAAGGAACAGTGCTAATATTGTGTGACAATTACCAGAGCATGCAGTCAAGTACAAGAACTCAATTGCAAAATTTAGAGGTGGGCGATATACCGGTAGACATGATTAACCGGTATATTTTTTACTATCATCTCTATCGCGTTTACACACTCTCTTGATGTTGCTGTGCTATGTGGTCATAATACCTTGCACATATATTTAAACATTGTGGTTTAAAAACAAGTGATATTGAAAATGCAATCAGCAGCGAAAGAGAACTTATTTTACTATATGCACGTGCTGTCTAAGAGAGGCGCACGCACGTGAAGGCGGTGCTCATATTTCTCAGTTATTTTTGACACTGTATAGGCCTTTAATAGTTAAATACACACATGTATGTGTCAAAATGCCCGTCTTTTCAAGTATCCTCGTAAACAGAGTAATAAGGTCTTAAATGAAAGCAAACAGCTGAGAAAAAAAAAAAAAAAAAAAAAACACGTGTCACAATTTAAAATTAAATTAAAGCGAAATTGTCACATAAAAGCGAGGTTACCAAGATAAAAATTAGTAATTCAGCTGGTCATTTGATCTCCAAAAATCAACTCCTATGAGACGACCTGCTCCATTTAAATTGATTCTGCGGAAATCTTTCTGAGGAAAAAGAAAACATTTCATAAGGCTATTTTAAGAATAAATTTGAATAAATTAAGTTGTTTTTATGCATTCAAATAATTAGACATGCTACAACAAAACATTTGGTAACAATAAAACATATGGTGAAAGAAAATAAAACATTTCATAGGGCCCTAAATGTACCTTTTGTTAAACTTTTAATAAACTAATGTGAAGTTGTAGAAGTTTCATGATTTTAATTAATTAGACATGCTTTTTGATTAATAAAATGTAATTTAACTATTAAAAGGATTCCAGAAAAATTAGAATGGAAAAAATGGAATTTGGGGAAAAAACTATTTATTAATAATTCAATTATTATAACACCTAAAATATGTTGCGTGTAAAAAGTGTTGGGGTAGGCCTACCACCTCCGCCTCATTTTGAGCCAGAAAAAACCCTGATAGCCTACTCATTGGTGTCTTCACCTCATGGGAGTCTACATGATTTTAAACAAATTTTTCAAAAGCTCCAGGGGTAAAATTTTTTAATGAGGAAATAATTACAGAGTACACCTTTAAATAAGTGAGGAAAAAAGAATGAAGAGCCGAGCGTTCGTGGATGAATTATTGATGATTTAGTAAGTAGCAGGGTTTTTATTAGGCCTGTAATTTCTTTATTAAACAAGTGAATTTAGTTTAATTTAAACAGTATTAAAAATATTAAAAGTTGGATCCCCAGAAGTCCTTGCTAATCCCTGTTGGATAAAACTAACATCATACTTTAAACAAAAACTGTCTCTCTTTTTCTCTCTTTGTGTGAATTTTCTTTTAAAATCTACTCTTTTGTCTCCAGCTCTTCAGTTTCAGTGTCTGTATTATATGAAAGTGAGGACACCCACTCAACTTTAATAATACTGGAGGTGCATCACTCAGACAGCCTGTCTTTGTGAATAATACTTGTGTCATTGATAATGCTAAAGGTTATTGCCATGCTTGACCGCAAGTTTAAATGACCTGCCTCCCTGCCTGAGACTTATCTGAAAAGAGCAAGGGTGTTATAAGTCACACTTTTTCCTGGTGACATTTGGCCCTCTACTGACTTGATAGACCATCACCTTCTAGGCAGTGCTGCCATTGCTCGGTATAATTTAAAAATGGGGAATTTTCTCAGACAGACTGTGAAAGACATTCACATGTTTGATTCAAACTGTTATTTGAAGTACAAGTATGCATCTCTGTTTAAATTCAGTCTAAAACCAATGATATGGTATAAAAAAACTCATTTTAAATCTGTCTGTAATGCAAGCAGGTAGAATGACACCAATGTTTTAATGCATGATTTCTAATATTTAAGTAAACGTATCAATCTGAGATTGTGTGATTGTCATAATTGTAAGCATCTACACCAAATCCTGTGTCTCCAGCATAATCTCAATGCCTGGTAGGAAACAAAACATGTCAGTGGACTGTTAAGCAGCATACTTCTGCACTCTGATATGAGTTACACGTAATCTGTCTTGAAGTCTAAAACTTCCAACAGGGAGGCTGAAATTACCAGCATGAAATATGCATAAGATATTTTAATATGTTCTGGCTTGTTTTCAAAGTTAGGTAAAAAATAACCACTCAAGTCAGGTGGGAGTCAATATTTCATGAGAGTAGCCCAGAATGACCTGGCATCCCTGGTTTGTTGTATAACAAGCACCTGGTGGGATGAATTCAAAAGAGAAAAAGAGAAATGGAAATACAACCCCTCCGGAAAACATTGCAATGTTCTAAAGCCCCGTTATAGTGCTTTTCTCTTTTTATCCTGTAAAATGGCTTAGGTGGATGTGAGCACTGGGGCAGCTTTCCAGACTGAAGCATACATCACATCCATTTTGAGTTGTGAAATCTTGTTCATTTGGGTTTTTACTTTGTTTAGAGGTCTAACACCTTTGCTTTGTTCAAAAACTCACTGAGCTGCACAACAGACTCAACTCACAACTGAGTTTAAAAGAGTTTGTCATTAGCATGTTGCTAAGCTAACAACATGATACATGAAAATTGGCATAGAAACTAATAATCTGCAAGTAACACATTACATTCAATTTGAAATCTGATGTAGAGAGACTGAAACAGTATTTCAGAGGCTACATTCACACTGTTAGCCTTAGTGCTCAATTTTGATTTTTGCTCAGATCTGATTTTTTTGAATAGCTGTTCACATGTTTGTTTTAAATGTGGCAAATATCAGATTTCCAGTGTAAAAAGACCATGGTTCTGAACTGACCCTCATGCACAAAAGAACTATACGAACAAGGTTGCCAGGTTTTCAGAACAAAATCCACCCAATTGCTTCTCGAAACTAGTCCAAAACTAGTAAATATCACTTTAGAGGGGTCGCTTCAACCCAGTGGTTTTCAAACCTGTCCTGGAGGACCCCCACCCCTGCACACTTTGTATGTCTCCCTAATCAGACACACCCAATTTAGTTCTTGCTGTCTCTACTAATGAGCTGATGAGTTGAATCAGGAGTGTTAGATGAGGGAGAGACATACAAAATGTTCAGGGCTGGGGGGTCATCCAGGACAGGTTTGAAAACCCCTGACTTTAACCCACAACATTGAAAAACAACCGGCGGCAACAGTGGAAAAAGTAGCCCAATTCCGAGGGAAAACTGTGGACTTGGCAACGCTTGCGCAGCGCGCTGTTATACGGAAGTAAACACGGAGGACATAAAGTGTCAAAAACATGCATTTTAAATATTTTTTATTAACAATACCAACACTGCATAGAATATACAAATAATGTGTAAAACAGTACATTCTAACTAAATTTACCTATTTCAATCAATAGTAGTTGGTACAGGATTACATAGTTATTAATAGTTATAAAAAAAAAAAACATTTGTATTTCTGTTCAATAGTCTTGTCTGCCATTTAGTGGATCTTTTTCACTGACCTCATTGCAGGGCATTCTGGGATTGTCTTATACATTAAGGATACATGTGATTCTGTCAAACAAGGTATCTTAAAAGGGAGAATAATATGCTGCTTACATTTCCGAACATCTGGGACCATTCCTATGATGTGTTAAAATGCTGTCAAAGTAGGCCGCTCACTAGGTTTTGGAACAAAGCGGCTGTTGCTGGTTTAATTCTGCATGCATACTTATGGAGTATATATAATGCATACTAAAAATAAATTTGGTTCAGCTCTCACTGGCTGCAAATAAACTGAACATGTGCAATGGCTTCTAGAAGAACCAGTAACAACCCAATTTATCTCAATCTGTCCTATAAGGTCAGTCACCTTCAAAACGTTGTCAATTTCCCATGACATTTCTTGCTATTTCATGTGTAATTTAGAAGACAGATAAAATTAAAAAAAATTGGAGAAAGAGAGAGAAAAATACATTTGGAGTGAGTCAAAATAACTTGGAGTCAAAAATAGCAATACATTTGAATATGAGATTCCTACTGTGAAAAGTTGCCATGGGAACACTGATTCATCAAAGGTCATATCTATTCGTTCACGGTCATATCTATTCATCAGGAAAAACTACTGGAAATTAATAACTGATAGGATTGATAAAGGTCATATTGTTTCACACAACAAAAGAATGGGCAAAATGAAATGTTAAAATAAACAATGAAATGTTTGCAGTTTGAAATGATCTGCGGCGCTTGTAAGATATCATTTCAACTACACATGTCTTTTGATACTTTTCTGAACTTCACTTGTTCACCTTCATTAGCGAATGCCATAATTAACTGTCAGCAGCTCCTCCAGGCCACAAAAAAAAAAAAAAGTAGAGGTCTTGTTGCAGGCCTCAGGCTACATGATTAGATTTAAGCTATCAAAACTAAAAATAAATAAAATCCTCACCCACTTACCATGAACTTTGTAAAGGTCAAAGCACTTTAAACAGAAACACCCGCATGCAAATTATTCTAATAGAATGTATTTCTAATACGTTTCATTAATTTTTTCAGTCATTCTGGGAAAAATGACAACAGCTTTAAATATCCAGTGATCGCATATTAAACATGGCCTGAGGTGTTTGACCAGGATGTCAGTGAGCCTAAATCAGTTTTTAGAGTGTCGACTTAAAACCACAGAATGCAAAGTCACATTTTTAGTCACACACAACATATAAAACTACCATTCAAAAGTTAATGTCAGATTTTTTTAAAGAAATTAATACTTTCATTAGAACACAGACACGTTAAATGCATCAAAAGTGACAGTTAAAGACATTTAAAATATTACTAAATATTTCTATTTGCTGTTGTTTTGAACATTCTATTCATAATAATGGCCTAAAAAAGTATTAAGATTTCCTCCCCAAAAAATTAAGATGCATATAATGTTTTCAACATTTATAGTAATATAAAAATTTTGCTTGAGCAGTTAATCAGCATATTATAATGATTTCCGAAGAATTGTGTGGCACTGAAAACTGAAATTGAAATTGAAAAATTGAAATGATGGCTGCTGAAAATTCAGATTTGCCATCACAGGAATAAATTACATTTTCAAATGGCAAACAGTTATTGTACATTTGTAATAATATTTCACATATTATTATTACAATTTACAATAACTTTGCTATTTGAAAATGTTTTAAAGTGTAATTTATTCCTGTAATGGCAAATCTAAATTGTACTACTACTGTTTTTACTGTATTTTGGATCAAATAAATGTAGCCTTGGGTAGCATAGAGGACTTCTTTCAAAAGCAATTAACAAATCGTTCCAACCTTAAACTTTTGAATGAAAGTGCATCATATTTTTAGAGATCATGAAATCAAAATGATAGTTTTTTTGTTTGTTTGTTTTTTTATTTCTGATATAGTTGATATTATATTTATGATAATATTTTACTTATATTATATAATAATGAATAATGGATCGAAATACTAAAGACTTAATCTAATGGCCAATCAGATGCTTTCTAGAACAAGAATGTCCTGCCCCTAATACCACCTGCAATCAAATAGATATAGATTATTTTTCCCAACCACATCTCAAATAATGTTTTTGTTTAGAATTTGTATTATTGTTAATGAACAGCAAAACAACTTACAAGACTTATTTTATGAGGCATTAATTAGTCAATCACAATGTAGGCAACATATTTTTGAGTAAACCGCAGCAATTTTTGATTTGTGGTGTAGTAACCTTAGCTAATGACAGTGACACTAACTCCCATCAAGCTATGTTTTTCTCTATAATATTACCCAGGCTTCAAAGAGAACTACCCGATAAATGGCACTAGCTCCCATAATCAAAACAATTTACTCCTAAAATTGCTTGCGGATTGACATGCAGAAGCAACCCGCCTGTGATGTGAGCAAAATACATCCAGTATTAGCATCTGAAAAGCGCTGTAGTTGCCAGCCACCAGCAACTGGGCATTTGAGAGAGATGAGAGCTAGATTCAGTTCCTCAGCAGCAAGCTGATGAGATGTCACATCTCCACATGAATATTTATGAGGCTCGTGGTCGTGGGCGGCCTGGGAATATCAGAGCGTTTTACACAAGAGTTGTGTGGCGCGTGACTTAGTAGAGCGCTTATATGATGACGTCACGTCTAATTCATTTTTCTAACAGCTGGAAGTGGTTTAAGGTGGGATGTCGAGATTGTCCAGTGGGAATAACAGTATAAGAAATCCTGAAACCCCTGCTTTTGCCATTAACTAGGAGTCCCTGGAGGCTCAATATAGAGTTAAAGTGAAACACTATTCCTCCTCATTAACACTTGATACTGAACTCTCACTCTTATGAATATTTACTATGAAGGAGAAAATGGCTCAGAATCAATTTGTATTCATTATCGTAGTAAATGTTTACATAAGTGAGAGTTTAGCTGTTAATTAGGAAGAATATATAAGAGAAGAGCTCAAATACTGCGGATAACTGTTCCAACCTACACCAAGACTATGTCAGATTATTTTATACTCTTACGTTAACATTATTCCAAATGACAAGTATGCTTTTTGCTACTGCCATTCCTTTTAGTGCTTTAGCACACATCAAAATACCCTTATTAGATTTGAAAAATTCCCTTTTTAGTGTGCATTTCTTCTTATGCTGACTGTATACTGGTCTCAACGTGGGTAGAACAGCATTCTGCCTAATAAATAAAAAGATTTTGCCATTTAAAAAATTATAAAATAAAATCTCCAACTACTACTACTATTAATACTAATAATCATAATAACAGTAATGTTAACCATAACAATATTATAATACATTCAATTTCTATAATATTAGCAAAATACATGTTTTAAATAAAAATGATATTGAGAATGATACTACTACTACTACTTTTATTACTATTAGTAACATCAACAACAACATTTATATAGTATATTCTGCACAAATACCTAGTTTTTAAATAAAAATGAACTGTTGATATTTAAATGATACTACTACTAACATCATCATCATATTTTCTAGCATATTTTGCACAAACTCCTAGAATAAAATAAAAATGTATTGCACTGATATTGATAAGGATACTATTACTACTACTACTACTAATAATAATAATAATAATAATAATAATATCACAATCATCAAACTACATTTTATAGCATATTTTGCATATAAAAAAACTTGGTCTTTATCATGGAAATACTACTTCAGCTAATCTAAAATCATCATCATTCTAGCATATTTTGCACAAACTCCTAGAATAAAATAAAAATGTATTGCACTGATATTGATAAGGATACTATTACTACTACTACTACTAATAATAATAATAATAATAATAATAATAATATCACAATCATCAAACTACATTTTATAGCACATTTTGCATATAAAAAAACTTGGTCTTTATCATGGAAATACTACTTCAGCTAATCTAAATACTACTACAATTAATCTAAAATAAACTAACAATATTAATAACAACAATTTTTCAAACATTTTCTAGAATATTTTACACAAATACATAGGTCTATGGTCTCATTTCAAGTTGAGTTTGCAGTGGCTTGAAATGAGACCATAGACAATCTCAGACTGAGACGAATTAAACACAGAATGTGATTTGTCTCAAGAAGCAGGGGGAATGTTTAAAGACAAGCATTAAATCTAAACCTCATGCTTGGCACTATTCTGCAATGCCCGGCCCACAAATATACACTTCCAGCCGGTAGAGAGATAAGCAGAAGCATTTGCTCATATGAAGCAAATAGGTTTGTTGAGAAAATCAATACTGGATGCATTTGAATCTGTCTATTCTGTGGAGGTGTTTTCATCAAGCCTCTTTGATGAAAGCAAAAGAACCAAATAAGAAAGCAGTCCTTGAAATATATTTCCCCCTCCAAAAAGACACACTCATACTAGTGCTTTTAATTTCAAGAAAATGTTTGCTTGTCAAAATTTTTTTTTATATTTTTAAAACGGCATCTAGTTTTGGCTATGTAAATATTCACTGCAATAAAAAAAAATAAAAAGCAAACGCAAACTACATCTAAAAATTATTTAAATATCGAAAGTCAAGTAATTAAAATATTACATGACTAAACAAGCACATATTCTGTGCCATACATAAGACAGATCAATGAATCACTCTCTATTATAATGACCCGAAGTAATGACATGTAAAAAAATGAAAACCATTACAACATTATATATGCATTACTGTGAACAGACTGTTCATGTTTGCAAATGAAGCATTCTGACGTATGTGAGACCTTATGGGTATATGAAAGACTGACAAAGAGAATAAACACCCCAATATTATAATCCCATTTAAAATGCTAAGCAGATCCATTTAAACCATTTGCCCGCACTGACAAATCATATCCTTAACAAATTCTTACGTATAAATATTTCAAACACAGCAGCAGGAGATGATTACGGGTACAGATTTAATGCAGCGCAATTGCATTTGGTTGGAAAGCGGTCGCTCGTTGAAAATGTGGGGGTAGAATGAGAGGAGTTCCTGACCTTGGTGGATGTGCTTTGTGTCCATCAGGATTCCATTATGTTTGTGCTCCCATTTTTATGGTGATTGGAGCACATCAATCACATTTAAAATTCTAACAGTCTTGCCCACCACTGTAAGAACAAATGAAATGTCACAGGAATCTCGTAGCGATCTTCTCGGGGAACGTTGAGGCCAATGGATTCAGGGTAATGTGATGTACTATATATATATATATATATATATATATAGCTTGATACTCTAATGGTTCAGGAGCCTTTATGAGGTATTTGCACATTTATGGTCGAATGTGAATGTGAAAAGACCATCAAACATCCTGCTTCTGTTGTACAGCAAATGTTATCAGTCTTTTGCATGTGTATAATGTACCAACGCATTACACAGAGATCATTGCATATGCTTTAAAGTTCGAGTACATATATGTAATGTAGTTTGTAGATCGGGAAGGAGGAGGCGGGAACCGGCAAACATTAAAGATTTTAATAAAATAAACAAACACAAAACGAAAGTAAAGCGGCAGCCCCTCGCGGATGACTGCCGCACACAAAACACAAAATAAACTCCAGGCCTGGTCCTCTCTCGTCCGACACTGTCGTCACTCCTCCCTTTTATCCTTCCGGAGCTCCTCCGTGAGACTCGAGACCGGTGAGTGGTGCAGGTGTCGCTCATTATCAATTACTCCACCGGCCTCGCTCCGTTCCCACGGCTCTCGGCCCCGCCCCCACTCGTCACAATACACAAATGTATGATGTTGATGGATGTGATGACCCTATAAGATGGCATTTCATCATTTAGATGCCATCAGTAATTCAAAAAGGGCCTTTTCCCAATGCAGACAGAATATCAAAGGAGTAACTGTATGCAATAAGGTCACCTTGTGATTTGCCATTGATCAGTGCCAGTTTCTATTCCGGGTGAGATGCTGGTCTAAAGGGCAATTATCATTCCTGAAGTGTGCAGTTAGGCTTTCAGAGATCCCTTGCTCATTCTGATTTTAGCTCCTTTGTTTAGCATGTACGAGGACACATCTGCAATGCTGCTGTGACAGTCGGCGTGTTTGTCTTTCTGGGGGTTTTCATCAGCTCGTTATTTCTCCACATCGACTGGTGATGGCCAGCCGTAAGTGAATTGAATGTGCAGACGGCCCAGTTCCTGGGCAGCAGGGTGAAAGACAGTTGGATATGTTTTTAGAAGATGGACTACGACTCATACATGGCAGGTGAGCTCATGCTTAGCAGCAGACATTTCCCAGTGCTGAATGGCTCACAGATCTGCCTAAGGCTACTTGAATACAAATGGCATCTGCATCCTCTCCTTTCCACAATCCTATAGTGCACAATATATGTTTTATCAAACTTTAAACAGAATTAGCTGTCAACGAAAAGTGTTGGAGGAGCCTACTGAAATGTATCTTGACAAGCTTCAAACCACTTATAATTTCAAGTAGTCAAAATACTATTTTAAAATGTGTAGTTAGCTTTAGTTCAGTGTACTAAGAGGAAGCTGACTATGAGATATTTCAGGTAAACTTATTGTTTAAAGATATATAAATCCAATTATACAATTATTAAAAAAGAAACAGTACTAGTACAAACAAATAGGGCAGTCAGGCAGTCCACCCTCAATACCACGACAAGGTGAGACCCTTGAGCAAGGCACCGAACCCCCAACTGCTCCCCAGGCACCGAAGCAATATGGCTGCCCACTGCTCCGGGTGTGTGTTCACGGTGTGTGTGTGTGTGTGTGTGTGTGTTCACTACTGTGTGTGTGCACTTGGATGGGTTAAATGCAGAGCACAAATTCTGTGTATGGGTCACCACACTTGGCCACATGTCACTTCACTTCACTTGAAATGAATGGTTTATGTAGTACAAAAACAATGACAAACCTATACACTGTAAGTGTTTCTACATCTTCAGGCACTTTTTGGATTTATATTAAAACTGATATACATTTAAACAGATTTCTTTTAATGAGTTCATTTATTTAAAAAAAATAAGAAAAAAATATGTTTAGATTTTATTGTTTTACCATTCTTGTCCCAGACTTTCAATCTTAAAATTCATTGTCAAATGCATTCTTACATATTAAAAATGACGATAATCTAAACGAAAGGGTTCAAATGAACACAAACATTATCAATATTTACTGTGTGAAAATGATTATATCAATTTTTAACATTGTTAGTGGACAAAATTAACTGGCAAAAAGTGCCCATCATTGAATAAAACATGCATAATTTGGCATTAAATATAGTTCATAAAATATAAATAAATAAACTTCATATTTCATTCAACAGAATTCATGTTCAACAGAATCAGACTGCTACTTTAGAAAGAACTAGGATTCAAGAATCGGCTTAGCTTGTTTGTGCACAACAGAATGTGAAAAAAAATACAGTGTAATGTCATTAAATGTTCTAAAACATCTTGCAAACAACCGAGCTTCTGTAACGCTACCAAAAATGTAGTTAAAAGCATCACTACTTTTAGTAAGTTTACTTTAATTACGACATACAGCAATTTAAAAATGTAATAATCTAATCTATCTTGGCCTACTCTGGTACTTCAAATTTCAAGCAGAGGTTCCTCACCATCCTGTCGTGCATGGTGAATGAAGCAGGCTGTGTTGCAAGTCTTTGACTAAGGGAGATCTTTGAATCAGAATGTTGCTCTGGGCTGCGTCTCTAAGGTCTTATTAGATGGACTTTGTGAGAGAATTTGCTGTGCTGCAATACCCTGAATCCAATAGCATCAACAGTCCTACACATGTTTATGTGGATACAGAAACATTGCTTTAGGACAAGAGCCCATAAATTGGCCACAGCCAACAATTGTTGAGACCACTGAAAATGCATCTACATCCAATTTTTCAAATGTAATACTTTTTCCATTAAATGTTATATTATCAGTATAACAGTTAGAGTGAAAAGTTGAAACAAAACGTGAATTTCAGAACTAATGATCATGTTCTCTAGCATGATTTGAGATTATCCAAAAGCATCTTGCCAGAAGCAAGAAATTCTGATTTCATGTACTGTGGTGTTCACACGGTCACTAAATTTAGTAAGAACAAATTTAACCTAGAAATAATGCAGAATTTATTTCTTTCCAGGTTTAAATTGTGATAAAAAAAAAAATTAAAAATCCAGGATTTTCAATGTGTTCTCAGACACACAGAGAGAAAAGATTATAGATAGACAAAACACTACTATTTAAAATAAAATATACATTTTCTGTTAATAGTTTATACAAAAATGTTAAGCAGCACAACTGTTTCCAGCATTGATAATAATAAGGAATGTTTCTTGAGCATTAAAATCAGCATGATTTCTGAAGGATCATGTGACATTGAAGACTGGAGTAATGGCTGCTGAAAATTCAGCTTTGCCATCACAAGAAAATAAAAATAAAATAAAACATATTAAAGGGGTCATATGATGCGATTTCATTTTTTCCTTTCTCTTTGGAGTGTTACAAGCTCTTGGTGCATAAAGAAGATCTGTAAAGTTGCAAAGACTAAAGTCTCAAATCCAAAGAGATATTCTTTATAAAAGTTAAGAGTCAGCCACACCCCCCTAAAACGGCTCGTTCGAACACGCCCCCACATATCTACCTCACTATGTGGGAAGAGTTGCATAACCCCGCCCAAATGTTCACGCAAAGAAAGAAGACGTAACTTTTATTCTCGCTGTAGTATTGTAG
>NW_015653486.1:204224-206029 GCF_001515625.1 Sinocyclocheilus rhinocerous
ACTTTAAACCGCATAAACACATTTCATTACACCAAATACACCAAATAATGTTCTTTTTAGCAGCATCATATGACCCCTTTAATACCGAAACTTTTTTTCCCCCAATTTTTTATCCTATTTCACAATAGTACACAATATACAGTACTATATGTATACAGTAAAAACAGTATAAATGCAGCTTCTGTGAGCACAAGCAATTTCTTTCAAACATGTTAAAACAGTCTCCAAACCTTTGAACATTAGTTTACATATATATGTATATATGCATACTTTATCAAATTTGCAAGTTTTTGAGCCCTCTAATCTCCTCAGCTGACATTCTGTTTGATCTTCCCTGCTTCATTACTAGTGCAATTTCTAACAGCAGAGAATCAGGCCAGTCCAAATCTGCAGCTTATAATTGGGCCTGAGCTATAGCTAGCCAGATGCGATATTACCCCACCGAATGAACTGCTCCTAATACCTCGCTGCTTTTCTGAGACATGCTCTTTGATGACACCATTGGAACAACCATCGTGCACAGATGCTTACAACAAACGGGTTTCAGAGTAGTTTTATTTTCCACAGCAATAAGGTTCATTTAGCTGTGGAATGATGCTGTAAAGATAGCACTAAACAAAAGTAGCGCACTGCCCTGTATTTGTTCGTCTATTGGCCGTTTATCACAATCAGCAGCCAGGACTGTGTCCACAAAACCAAATCCCATTCCTGTATACAGTGTAAGGTACACAATGTAAGTCCAGTAAACAATGTAAGGTGAAGCACTGTAGAAAAAGGGTGACAAGATGGCTGATTTAATTGTGTAGTCACTGTGATGTCCCCCGCGGTATCTGACGTGTCCTTATTTTGTAGCCAGCTAGAGGCAATTAATCTAAGCTTAGCCTCACAATTTGCCCTCTTGGCATGTGCTCAGCGTCGGCGCCACGGGGGGGCCTGAGGGGGCCCGGCCCGGCCACCTCGGTCACTGTGCCCCCTCACCTCTGGTGCCGTCTCCGTAGTGGGCGCCCTGATTTTAGTCGGTGAGGCAAGGTACTGCCCTGGGAAGGTCTCCCAGGCTGTTAAATACACAGATTAAAAGCTAAATGTTTTCATTTCGGTTCGTTCTTAGCAAAACATTATTTTTTTTTCGTTCAGGTTATGCAGAGCGAAATAAAAACAGTGCTTCATTTAGAAATAATTCTTATTAACTTTGCTATTATTCTTGAATTTTCAAACTGCTAACACTTTGCAGTTTCGAATTATGCCTTTACTGTATGACCAAAAATTACGGAGTAGTCTATTTTATGTTTCAGCTGTTTGATCGCGCCGGCGCCTCATGCGCACACTAAGCTACTGCATTCATTGGAAACAGCGCAGCCGTTGCCCGTGCCGTTCGGCGTGAAACCCGGTCCACTGTGGCATATTTTTGCTCATTATGATATTTTTCCTTCGATACTGGAAAGCGCGTGAACTACAAAGCCTATTTTACCTAATAAGGCTAATAGTTTAGCTTCAGCTACATCGCGAAAATGGACACATTTGGATTTGTGCCTGAGAGAGGTAAGCCCAACTTTACCTTACGTTTCTTTATAAATTAATTTGTTTTGGCATGTTTATTGCTAAGCATATATTATTATATACTGCAATTATATTTATCCAGAATTATATATTTTTAAATTCTTATTCTGTTCTGATACGTTAAATTTAAAGGATTTGTTGTAAAGTGAGGGGAACTAAAATATCCTATAGTGTTCATAATGTTGGTACATTATAACATTATTAGGCCTGCCGTTATTATTTCTGAAAATGCAACTTATACGAGACGT
>NW_015653486.1:206888-208774 GCF_001515625.1 Sinocyclocheilus rhinocerous
TCAGAAATTCAAAATGGGCCTTTTTCCAATGCAGACAGAATATCAAAGGAGCTTAACTGTATGCAATAAGGTCACCTTGTGATTTGCCATTGATCAGTGCCAGTTTCTATTCCGGGTGAGATGCTGGTCTAAAGGGCAATTATCATTCCTGAAGTGTGCAGTTAGGCTTTCAGAGATCCCTTGCTCATTCTGATTTTAGCTCCTTTGTTTAGCATGTACGAGGACACATCTGCAATGCTGCTGTGACAGTCGGCGTGTTTGTCTTTCTGGGGGTTTTCATCAGCTCGTTATTTCTCCACATCGACTGGTGATGGCCAGCCGTAAGTGAATTGAATGTGCAGACGGCCCAGTTCCTGGGCAGCAGGGTGAAAGACAGTTGGATATGTTTTTAGAAGATGGACTACGACTCATACATGGCAGGTGAGCTCATGCTTAGCAGCAGACATTTCCCAGTGCTGAATGGCTCACAGATCTGCCTAAGGCTACTTGAATACAAATGGCATCTGCATCCTCTCCTTTCCACAATCCTATAGTGCACAATATATGTTTTATCAAACTTTAAACAGAATTAGCTGTCAACGAAAAGTGTTGGAGGAGCCTACTGAAATGTATCTTGACAAGCTTCAAACCACTTATAATTTCAAGTAGTCAAAATACTATTTTAAAATGTGTAGTTAGCTTTAGTTCAGTGTACTAAGAGGAAGCTGACTATGAGATATTTCAGGTAAACTTATTGTTTAAAGATATATAAATCCAATTATACAATTATTAAAAAAGAAACAGTACTAGTACAAACAAATAGGGCAGTCGGGCAGTCCACCCTCAATACCACAACAGAGGTGAGACCCTTGAGCAAGGCACCGAACCCCCAACAAAAATCCAGGATTTTCAATGTGTTCTCAGACACAGAGAGAGAAAAGATTATAGATAGACAAAACACTACTATTTAAAATAAAATATACATTTTCTGTTAATAGTTTATACAAAAATGTTAAGCAGCACAACTGTTTCCAGCATTGATAATAATAAGGAATGTTTCTTGAGCATTAAAATCAGCATGATTTCTGAAGGATCATGTGACACTGAAGACTGGAGTAATGCCTGCCCCCTCACTTTGTGCGCTCTGGCGCCGACCCTGCATGTGCTGTTCCACTGTTTGCTTTCAGTGTTCTCTAACTGTTGCAGAGAACGTGTCGTGCAAATTAATCGCGCATCAAATTTAGCTGAGAAATTACTCCCAAAAGATCATTTAAAGTCATTGTTGTGTAAAGCATCAAACAGACATTACAATAAGAAATATTTAGTTTGATTAAATTTATAACATATTCTCTTTTGGACCATGAGGGTGGGTGAGTGATGACACAACTGTCATTTTTGGGTGGGTGAACTATACTTTTAATAATTTATTTTATTAATTTTATTATTATTACTATGGAAATATGAAATTATTCTTTAATGAAATGATACTCTAAATAATAAACTAAAACCACCAGTAGGTGGTGGTAAATGTCTTAATGATTAAGTCATCGAGTCATTTTTTCATTCATATGGCTGATTCATTCAGGAGTGAAGTAAATGGTTCTTTATGAATGGTCCATTGAATCATTAGGCTTGTTTGACTTGAAGCGGATCATCACCATCAGATCGATCGGTGTGTGACATCAAAGTACAGCAAGAGCTATAGAGAACAGACGGCTCCTTATGCTTTTGAATCGCTCTCGCGGTCCTTTGATGTCATACACCGATCGGTCTGTGCAGCGCCGCTTCAAATCCAACGCGCCTATGGCCAATGGTTCAACGCGCCAAATGCATACCTGTCAACCCTCCCGTTTTTCTCGGGATTCTCCCGTATTTTACCATTCTATCCCGCTTATGATAGAATGGTA
>NW_015653486.1:209586-231970 GCF_001515625.1 Sinocyclocheilus rhinocerous
TTGTGTAAAGCATCAAACAGACATTACAATAAGAAATATTTAGTTTGATTAAATTTATAACATATTCTCTTTTGGACCATGAGGGTGGGTGAGTGATGACACAACTGTCATTTTTGGGTGGGTGAACTATACTTTTAATAATTTATTTTATTAATTTTATTATTATTACTATGGAAATATGAAATTATTCTTTAATGAAATGATACTCTAAATAATAAACTAAAACCACCAGTAGGTGGTGGTAAATGTCTTAATGATTAAGTCATCGAGTCATTTTTTCATTCATATGGCTGATTCATTCAGGAGTGAAGTAAATGGTTCTTTATGAATGGTCCATTGAATCATTAGGCTTGTTTGACTTGAAGCGGATCATCACCATCAGATCGATCGGTGTACGACATCAAAGAACTGCGAGAACGATTAGAGAGCAGACGACTTATGCTTTTGAATCGCTTTCGCGGTCCTTTGATGTCATACACCGATCGGTCTGTGCAGCGCCGCTTCAAATCCAACGCGCCTATGGCCAATGGTTCAACGCGCCAAATGCATACCTGTCAACCCTCCCGTTTTTCTCGGGATTCTCCCGTATTTTACCATTCTATCCCGCTATCATCCCGTTTAAATATTTTCTCCCGTATTTTTAAACTTTCTATTAAAAAAATCCAACTGGGCATATTTTATATGTTTGCCACATTCGCTTCCGGTAAAACTCCCATAATTTGTATGGGCCAAACTTCATTATATGAATAATCACGTCAACAAATTCCAAGGTTGCTCAGTTGCCAGATCTTGTATGAAACGCATCTTTCTCACACGATCGACGCATACAAATTTCAACCCATCTTTCCCCTCAACTTGGCAACCTACAGCCCAAATATATAAAATTTTTTACTTTTGACTCTGTTGTATAAGATCAGTATCACATTTACACTCGTGTGATATTACACTTAGCCTATTGCTCGTGTGATATTGCTTAACTATATGATGTAAATATGAGACAAAAACTCAAACAGGGGCATTTTTGCCCCATATCTTGAATTGTAGGGACATTCTAACTACGTTATTTAGGCTCCATCACGCAGTGAGTTGTTGCCCTGCATCAAATTTGCTATAATCAACTGTATGAAATGTCAGATGACCCACGTAGGTCTGGGGCGTGTAAATTGAGATATAGCTTACACTTCAAAAGGATATGGTTTAATTGATTAAATATGAGCGCTGCAAGTTGCTGCTTTGTTTATTGCGGTTAAGGGGGAAACGGCTATATTCCTGGTGAAAAGCGCCACCTGCTGGCAGATAATGAATTTGCATTTTTCAATAAGCCCTTCTGCTCTTTGTTTAGACCAGGGGTCTCCAAACTCGGTCCTGGAGGGCCGGTGTCCTGTAGAGTTTAGCTCCAACCCCAATTAAACACACTTGAACAAGCTAATTAAGGTCTTACTAGGCATACTAGAAACTTCCAGTCAGGTGTGTTGAGGCAAGTTGGAGCTAAACTCTGCAGGACACCGGCCCTCCAGGACCGAGTTTGGTGACCCCTGGTTTAGACCAAGGCCAAAAATGACCCTTATTTTTACGTAGAAAACATGCAGTTGTAAATGTGAACTGGTGGATCGACAAGAAGATAATGAATTATAAAACTCTAAAGATATAGCCTACACGAAGATATATTTGTAACTAAATAAATATAATTGTTTGATAATAATTGTTTAATATAATATAATATAATAGCGTTACATTACCAGCCCTAATTAATACACATGTAGCCATTTCTGCAGTTTCTTAAGCCTGTAAATTATGCCTAAAATATAGGGTTGAGTAAAATGATGAAAATCAGAACGAAATAAAGGTTGTCTTCGCAGGCTGCATGCAATAACAGAGTGAAGTCTGGTTTACAACCAGTGAAGTCCAATTTACAAACAAATAACTATTTTAAACTGGTTCTTTGTAGTAAGTTAAAAACAAACAGCGCAACCAGATTAGTCCGATTCATGAACAAATTACTATTTTAATCTGTTTCATTTTAGTGAATCAAAAACATACAGCGTAACCAATGTCTGGTTTAATATAAAATTACTCGTTATATATACTGTTCTGTAAACATGCAGTTCAGTCATTTACAGGAGAGACTATTGCCTTCTACAACTGAATTAACTGGTAAAAAAAATCCTGGTAGTGGCAGCCGTATTTACAAAAATTATATGCATCGTGCACGGAACCAAATTGAACAACTAGCTGTTAATGACGTATTTCAGTGCGTGCCAGAGTTGTGTCACTTTTTTCTGTATGCGTGGGTGCAAGAAATGACAGGGAACAAGGTTCAAGAAAAGCAACAAGAAAAGAAAAGAAAAGAAAAGAAAAGACATGCATGGTTACCCAACAATTCAGCCCTGCTGCAGTTCTCCTGGAGGCATCATGTTAGCTGAAGTTTGTTTGTATTCACTCAACTGCATCCACCTGGGTGTCTCTCACAATCCTTTCTGGAAAGTAAAAAATAAGAAAATGTTAGAAATATTTTAATGTACAATAATTGTATCCAAATGTTAACTGATTAAAGAATGGACTATTTTAATTTGTGTATTATTTTTTTTTTAATATTTATTTTAAGGTGTCCTTGATACAATGTAATTATACATTTAGGTACTGAGTAATATTTATTAACTACATGTACTTACTATATGGTTAGGGTTAGCGTTAGGGTTCGGCTTAGGGTTACTTGCATGTAATTATGCATAATTAATTTATTATAATAGTAAGTACATGTAACATCTGTAACAAGGAAACCTTAAAATAAAGTGTTACCATGAATTACAGTATATGTAACAATTTGATTTGAACTTTAGTTTAAAATGCTATTTTTATTTAGTTTTATATCACAAAACAGCCAAGCTTCACTGTCCTACCCACAAACAGGTTAACTCTCAGTAATCCTCTGCTTTATTGATTTGCCCAACTGCTGCAGGCGTTTCATATGTTTCAAAGAAAGATTATGTCATGAAGCTTTTGCCTCAGAGTGGTTTGCTTTCTATTCTTGGTGTAAATCAAGTAAACTCCCAACAGTCTGATGAATCACCAGGGCTTGTCAGTCTAACACCTACTATACTACAATATTGTGCAATCCATTAGTGAGCCCTTCGAAGTTGCCTTTGGTGCACTTTTTACATCTTTCAAAAGTGTTCTTTTAGTTTCGACTCAAAAAGGAAAGTGAAGCCATATGCCATATGCTCGTCACAGTGAATGGCAGACATCAACACATTAACATTCTCACATGCAGACCGAATCTGTAAAAATAGCTCATTCTGACAACCGATGCCTGTGCTTCCCCTGTGCTTGCCCCCATAAACACATCTGAGTACATTTAATACATTTTCTTTCAAGTATCACAGAGTTTCCTCTCAGGTGAGCGTCATGTAAAATAATAGTGGATGGAGCTCAGGGGATTTCAGCCCCCCGATCTAATCCCATAAGCCAAGTGTATGGCCAGAAATGAGGTCAGGTGGAATCTTTTCCTCTACAAAAAACTATTTACCGAGTACGAGTGGAGAGAACGCACCAAGACTCATTGAGTTCCAGCAAATCGAGTTTGTGAGACTTAGCAGGTCCCTCATCTTACTCAAAAAGACAGTCAAGCAGTCACGGTCAAGTGCTGTGGTCGTGTATCTAATGAGACTGAATGGATGTAGGCTGACTGTGTGTGAAGTGACGAGGCCGAAACAAATTAAAGAGCTCTCCATGTAAAGAGAGTGAAGGGAAATAGACTGGTAGAGAAAATAGACTTCTCTCATGCATTCCAATGATGGCACCTCAGTGGTCAAATTATCACACTAGATGCAGGCCGCTCTGTGAGCACGGCAGGGTTGATGGGGTCTGAAGGTGGTCTCCTTCACTCCTCCTGTGCCTCTCAGATACTGCGCTTGGACTCTGAGCCCTTTCTTCTCTCAAAGGAACTGAATCGCAGCAAGCTCCATATGGATCTACATTGACCAGAGAAATGAACCATCGCTGTCACATTCCATCTGATGGAAGGAGCACAGGGGAAATCTTAAAATTACTGTGTTTTTCCCTCTCCTGCCTGATAAATTATATGTGGTTTTTCATCAGCAATGCAACGGATTGTCTTTCAAATACCCTTATTGAGATGATATCCCTACCCATCTGTCACAACTTTATGCTGAATCTCCCACTGCGGGTATGGTGAATCATTTTTGACATTGAAATATTTGCTGCACAATAAAGCGTTTAATAATGTTCATTAATAAGTGAATGGATGAGGATAACTGACAAACAACCTGTTATTGTGGTAGAGCTCAGAGCCCACACTGCTCCCTAAGCAAAACAATCACACATTTGTTTTCCTATCATGGTGGACAGTTTCAATGACTTCCTTTTTTTTACATTGAGATGATTATATTTTCTATCCCTTGTCCATATCCACAAAAAAAAAAAAAAAAAAAAAAAAAAAAAAAAAACACATTTGATAGAAAATTCAACTGGTAATGGGATTCTGGGAAATAAAGTGTTATTCAACCTTGATCCTCTTTTGCTCACCAAGTCTGCATTTATTTATTAAAAATACAGTAAAAGCTAGAATTTTATTACATTTCAAAACTACCATTTTCTATTTTGAAATATATTATGTATAATTGTATAAGTGTAATTTATTCCTGTGATGACAAAGCAGAAATGTTAAGCCATTAATCCAGTTTTCAGTGTCACATGATCCTTCAGAATCATTCTAATATGCTGATTTGGTGCTTAAAAAACATTTATTATTATCAGTGTTGAAGATGGTTGTTCTGCATAATATTTTTGATAGATAGAAAGTTTAAAAAAAACAGCATTTATTTGAAATATAAATCATTTGTAACATTAAAAATGTCCTTACACCACTTTTGATCAATTTAGTGTGTCCTTGTTGAAAAAAAGTATTATATTTAGTGAGTCTAAACCTTTGAATGGTAATGTGTAAATTAAGTACAGAAACTAGACACTATAGGTGACATTTAAAACAGATCTGTTTCTTTGTCTGTAAGGCACATAATACATTAAAAAAAAATCAAACAATGTTTGCAGCCTCAATTAAAAAATGTAAAGCATTCTGAAATGTCATTAAAAATACAATGGTGAATTCAAATCTTCTAAACCATTTTAAGTTTTTTTTTTTTTTTTAGCTAACTTTACCTAATTTATATTTATCACATTTTACAAATATTGATGTCTCCAAAATAAGGGTTCGTCAGATTTAGCTCACTTCTGGGTATAAATTTGTCCCCAAATATGGTTATGTAGGCACACACAAACAAACACACACATTACTCTGCTAATCTACATCACTCAAAATGACAGGCAGCACAGATGTTATTTGAGGTGAAAGCCCTGAGTTGTAGGAAACATCATGACACACTATGACCACATTTAAACCTGTTCTTGATTTTATTACAGACAAAGCAACAAAAAACGTTTCTTTAAAAAAGCACACTTTTGCTTTCAAACATACTTCTACATGTTCAAATTTCACCGCAACTGTGATCATTTTTGTTTCAGTTCGGCCACCTGTATTAACTTGTGGTTCTGACTTTCTCCGAATGTGGATTCAGTGATCAGATCATACAACATTTTGGAACTCATTTTCTAACTGTAATCGGATCACTGAATGTTAATACCAGGTGCAAACAGGGCATATATGTTCACATCTGCCTCTTTCGATGCACTATGTGTGTGAGTAGTTAAGAGATCACAGACCGTATCCAGTAGAAGCTCGACTCACACCTGGAGGCCTGGATGATCTCAACGCCTTGATGGTTTGGCCTCCACTGAAGCTTGCAGGACTTTAGAGACTTTCCACTCCCACACTTGGACCCCCCTCACTCCAAAAATAAGAGTCTCTGTGTTATAGCCCACCATGTGATGTGAGGATTATCTCTTAGTCTAACTCAGGATGGAAGCTTGCCATGCCATCTGCTCCGAGGATGATCAGACTCGGGGATTCACGCCAATGCCTGACAGAGTAAATTAGTGTTTGTGATGAGGAAACCCAGAAACACAAATAACCGCACTCTGTATCACCCAGCATGTTTTTAGCCACACCATTAGTGTGCTCAACGGTTTTGCATACGTAGGTTGTAAGTAAATGGAAGAGCGGACTGGAGTCACAGTTAATGGTCCAATTACAGAAGATAATGGTGCCTTGTTTAACTGCTTACTAGGTTGTAGGTAGAGATATTTAGTGGTTGTGCGTGCTGTTTGATTGTGTTGCATCTTGATCTAAACTGCCCAGAGTCAGCACACTTTTACTCCATTAAGCATAGATGGCTTTAAAGCCCATTTTGCTGTTTACACACTGAACAGTAATATGTGCTTACCCCAAGCTCTTCGTTTTATGTTTTCTTGCTCAAGCTGAATGTGCCTGTGACTGAGTTCTGTGAGATTCTTCAACCACATTCTTGGGTGCTTCTACAAAAAAAAAAAAGAAGAAGGGGTAATTCCATAATGTGAGATGCTTCAGACGGACATTAGCACGTTTAATGTGACTTTCGAACTGCTGCAAGGCTGTTCACCACTGAATGTGCTGCTCAAGATGACATTTAAGAAATAATTGATGACGGGACGTTGAATTATTAGAAAAAGAATGCACACGTTACACCTCGGGTGTGCATTATTTTTCTAATAATTCAACGGCCTAGAGTCAATTATTCCGCTTATACTACGATTGCCACACCTCAAGACATCGATCAGATGATATACTTCAAGGCATTCGTCCAGTTTTTGTACTTAAAACGCTATTGTGGGTAGGATTAGTTTCTTCCGCATCTCATACAACGCCTCGTTGCTAATTCCAAAACGTCATTTTAGATCTAGTAACGGAGGACTGAGCCGTTGATAGCAGACTTATGCAACTATTTAATCAAGTTATTAGAGAGAGAGAGAGTCTGTGTGTCTCTCAAAAGTGTTCGGCAGCAGTGCCTCTACTAATAGTGAAACTTTAAGTTCATTTTCTTCATGAACAGCGCCGTCGTTACCTAGCTTGTACGAAATGTCATGTAGCTCTTAAGTTGCTAAACTATTTTACTAATAAAACTGATAGCGCTAACAAAATAAGCGCATATCCATGTGTGCAAACTATGTGTGTCAAAGGAGAGAGAGAGGGAGAAATAGACTATGTGCTTTACGTACACAATAAAACTTAATTTTGTGGCAAAACATGGAAATAATCTTGTTTTTATCCTATTGTTTTCTATATTTATTTGTTTGACCAGTGTTGTGGGTTTTGGTCATTTTGCTGTTGTAAGCTGTAAGGACCTTTGAAATAACTGAAATAATTTGGCGAAGTGATATTTACATGTAATGCGGTCAAGAGCTGCCTGGAATTACGTTCGCCGTGCGTTTCCCTGAAAATAATTGCACACCTTAGAACGTTGGTCAGCCAATCAGATTCAAGCATTCAACTGCCCCGTAGTATAAGTTGAAATAAATACCATTTTCCAGACAGAATCTGTGATTTTGAAGGAAAATCGCAGATGAAATTTAAATATGTACTGTATCGATATTATTAAAATTAATATTTAATAATTACAGTATATTACATTGAGGCAGAACTAACACTGTGTAAAGCAACAAGTTCTTCTCATCAGAGTTGTTTAATAACTTTTTAAATATTAATTTATTCATTAATATTTTATTAATTTTGAAGAATACTGAATCTTTTTTTGTGCAGGAGAATAAATACATGTTCATATTTAGTCAAGAACTACAGTAACATCATGTTCACATGGCGAACACAACGCCTCTGCAATTACTCCCGATTTCTCTCAACATGGCAACACGAGAGCTGTCAGTCAAGTCATGGGAAACAAAGTAACATTACTTATTTGAAAAAGTAACTCAGATATTTCCTTCTAAATTAAAAAGTAATGCGTTACTTTACTAGTTACTTAAAAAAGTAATCTGATTACGTAACTCGTGTTACTTGTAATGCGTTACCCCCAACACTAAATATAAGTACTGTAATATGCCCCTATATTTAATAAACAAACACTCGACAGGCAAGAGATCTGTAAAACATTGTGAATGACAGATATAGCCTTGCGGATAAGTATAACGCATGTAATCTATAGGAAATCTTTCAAATCCAAAATGCACGTATTCACCACAGAAAAAAATCTAAACTGTAAAACCTCTTCCCCCCCATAAAGATACTTCAAAAATCTCTTTAACTGGGTCAAACCACATTCAGGGATTCACACATCAAAAGTTATTAATTGATTAACACACAGTATGTTTTCGTCAAAAAAAAAAATCCATAAAACAGTTGGAAAAGTGAATTAGCCAGAAGATTTTGAGAATACACTAATGTTCTACGTTCACACGTAAGGTGAAAACAACTGAATGTGACAAAAAAATCCTTCAGCTTGTTCATTGAAAATCTCTATATCCCCTGAGGGTAACGCAGCAAAGCTGACTACGCCGACTATGTTTAGCACTGGTGGGACCCGCATTAATCCAGCAATTTAAAGGGGGAGGAGAGCCAATCTCTGGGAGGGAAGTAACGGCAGACGAGCAGCCTCTGACACCCACAGGCACCCAGTTCCAAGAGCATCAGTCCTGAGCGCATATGAGCATTACAGCAGCCAGCCTCACTCTCTCTCTCACTTCTCTGTCCCCTTGACACTGCAGGGGTGAATACTGAATTCAGCAAGCGCTTTGCTCTCCCCCTCATTCTGTTTTCACAGAGCTCTGCACAATGCTCAGATGAGAGAGGGAGAGACAGTGTGTTAGAGAGAGAGAGAGGGCAAGTTAAAGAGAGCCAAAGAGAGAGCGAGAGGGCGAGCGCATTACAGAGAGTGATTGAGGAGAAGACCAGAAAGAGAGCGTGTGCGCGAGATCGAATAGTTTATTGCAATTGCGACTGGAGGTCTGGATTACGCCGCTTTAATCCTCAGGAGACTTTGTGGGACGTTTTGAAGGTATGAGCTAATTTTTGTATAAACAACTTGTTTTAAAGTGACCACAAAGAGAATTTCTTCCACATTAAATGTGGAAAAAACTGAATTGCTGATGGAGAGCTTCTGCAGTCGTTGTGCGATCGTTATTCAGAGGTTGTTTCTTACACGAGTAATGTGAGTCAACCACTCTGGAATGAGACACATACTGTAAATAACAAGCGCTCATGTAGACATGCGTAATGTGTGAGCGTGGTTTTGAGATCTAACTGAAACATGTGATGGGCAGTTTGCGGCTGTTAAGCAGATGCTGTGGTCAGTTCTTGGTGATGCACTGGTTAAGGGTAAAATATTTATCCTAAGTGAGTGCTGTAATGAATAAGAAATTAATTCTTCCAGTATTCAAGTCAATATAAGGCTTACTGTAAATATGTAGAGGGAGAGTATACCAAAAAATTAATTTACTCACCTCTTGTCGTTCCAAACCAGTATGACTTTCTTTCTTCTGCAGAACAAAAAAGAAGATATTTTAAAACATGTTTTAGTGCTTTTTTGTTCATACAATCAAAGCCAAAAACTCTTTGTGTTTAACATAAGAAAGGATTGGTTTGGAGGTTTGGAGTGACATGAGGAAGAGTAAATTATTTTGGGATGAACTATCCCTTTAAGATTTCGCACAGATTGCGTATGGTTCAAAGATGTTCTTTGTGAATTTTAACATCAGGCATTTTATCTTCAGAGCGACAGGGATGGAAAGTGAATTCGGAATAAAAGTGGCAGAAAAAAGGCACATTTTACTGTCATACTGTCAGTACAGAACCTTGTTTCAGGTATCAAACCAAGAAGTTCACTAAACAAATAATGACACTGCACATGTCAGAGGGGAAAAAAGACTCTACGGACAGACCCCCTGAATAAAGTCTGGCTGAAATCTTCAGTCATTTCCTGTAAACTACAATTAGAATGACAATGTCCTACCGAGCATCGGTGCATATCTGAGTTGCCTCATGCCACTGTATATAACAATGATGGATGATTCTATGTTTGAAAAGGTTCCCTATGACAGACTAGACTAGTTTTATGCCTGCTTTTTTTTGTATTATTGCATGTTTGTGTAATTATCCCATTGTTTGCATATTAAACACAGTGTAATGTGCACATTTGCATTTGACAAAATAATCCATTCAATATTCATTCGCCGTCAAATTAACACACAATAACATTTGTTCTCTATTTCCCAACGGCACAGCTTTCAACATCTCAGCTCTGCTGATAATAGTCCGCATGGAAAGCCATTGTTCGAGGTCTTAACATCAGCCATGTGTGTTCAGACCTTCAAACACTAGTATATCAGAGTCTAGGTTGTTCTCTTGGGCTTCATGTGGAAGGGCCAATAACTCTGTGAATATGAGATTAGACACATTGTTTCATTGGATCTAAGACTCAGAGGACAACAGCACAATTAAACACATCTCTTTATTTACCACAGCCTACATTGATGTGGTGGCTAAATACAGATTTAACCAGTATAGTGATTAGCGTTCCCTTTGGTTGAGCTGGGCACTTGGAACTTCGTTTACGTTACTATATTTTTTTTCCCGTTAATGCAGCAATGCATCATGAAGACAGAGTTATTTGATTTCAAGGAAAGACAAGTAATAAATAGGTTGTTTTTAGAAGGAGACCTATCTTCTAATTAAGTCATTGGTGTATTTTGTTTCTGTGTGTTTATTAAGGAACTTTTTCAAATTTTGTTTTTCATAAATACCTTGTAATGCCTTTAATTGGGTTTATATAATCCTTAAATAATGTGTGGTAATATGCTAAAGTCACACACAGACTTAAACATTCAGCACGTGAATCACAACAATGGTAACAATTCAATTTAATTTATTTTTATTAATTGTAACAATAACCATTTTATTTGCTCGTTTTGTTGTGCTACTACTGACACAAGACAGCAAATAAAATTGGCAAATAAAATCAACAACTGTAAAACAAAGCAACTGCATAATTTATTCTGCCGCAATGCACTCTGGGAGTCAGTGAGTAGCTATACTAAGTCATGAGTAAACCTAAATGAAAGGATCAAGTACCCCCTACAGTTCTTTTTTAGTTACTAGAACTCTCGTGTAAGTAAACTATACTAACTAAGCATTTGTCAGTACAACATACTATTCCTATTTCACTTTACTTAGTTTTTTTAAGGCAATCGGTTTGCATGCTTTTTTTAAGTAAGCCCAATTAGATTTTACAGTGTGGTAACCAAACAGTTTTGGTAACCACTGACTTCCAAAATAAAAATAAATAAATAAAAAAACCTCTTTGAGACATTTTTCATATCTTTGTTGTTGTTGTTGTTGTTCCATATAAGACAGAAAGTCATACAGGTTTGGAATGACATGATGGTGAGTAAAAGATGACAGATTTTTTATTTATTTATGTATGTATGTATGTATATATATTTATTTATGTAATTTATTTTTTATTTTGGGGTGAACTATCCCTTTAACTAAGTACCACCTATACCACTCCTCTATTGCTGGATGTTGGTCAAAATTCGATATTGGCCATGAAACTCAAGGTATGATAAATCACTCTACTGTTCCAAACACAACAGAATAAGAAATCATCATGACATGGTACAAGGTGTATATGGAACAAATAGCCTTAAAAGGGCCATGACCGTCTGCTCTTCCAGCACCATGAGGGAATTAATGCTCAAATCAACCTGAATCAGAACCAGGTTATCAGAACAAGCACTTTATTTAAAAACACACACATACTGTCCTGTATGTGCCAGATATTGATCTGGTGAAACAACAAGCAAACACCAAATTTGCACAATATATTGAAATTTTAATTGCAATTTACTTAACCACACAAGTAGACAATGGTGTTCCCAAATGTGGTGACCACATCAAAAATCAAGGATTAAAAATCTAATTTAAGCAGAATGTGGAAATTACAAGTTTATGATGCAAAAATAATAATACATATTTAAGATTCTGCAATATTTCTAGGTCACTATTTAAATTTGTGATAGTGATCTGGTGAACTCTTTCGACAGACATTACAGATGCTAAAGCTCAATTGAAGCTCTTTGATGCTATTTGAATCATCTCAAATCATGCTTGAGAACATGATCATCAGGTCTGACACAAACTTGTGGGGATCATGCAGCTCAAATGATGCTGTCATTAAAGCAAAAAAGGAGAAAACCCAAAATGCTTAGACATCCAGAAATGCATGTTAAAGGGATAGTTCAAAAATTTCAAAAATAAAAAATCATTAAAAAATTTAATATAGTTTGTATGTATCTATACACCACATGCATTGTAGCTGTATAAAAGCCATATTATGTGCAAATAGCTTTGAAGTGATTCACTTTATGTAAATTCCTTTTCAAGATTAAGATTCATAAGAACAACATATAGGCCTACACATCTTTGTAGTGACACAGAGAAGAAGGAAAAAAAACACTTTCATCTACTGCAAAAACAACAAACATGCTGTAAAGAATCAGAAAAAAAGAGGATCCAAACACTGCAGCAGCTAGAAGCTCAGTTAAATAAAAATATTTGCGATTGTGGGTGCTGAAAATCATTCAGCCTTAGGGAGGAAAGCATACACTCTTTTGGGCAGCACATGATATCACAGAGAAAAAAAATAAAGAGCAGTGAGAAGCATTTTTATGGGCCACAGTAAGACTTATCAAATGTAACATGTTTTCATAATTTATACTGTGATGTTCACAAAAACAATTTTTTTTAAAGGATGTTCATTATGAATGGATGACAGGCACAATTAAGCAATTTGTGAGCATTTAAACATCAGTGGTGACTCACACCGGAGTGAGATGAACAGATGTTTGGCCAAGACTCCAGTTTGTAATAAATCATACCTTATCAGCCCATTCACTAATTAATCATGCTTATAAAATGTCATGTTTGACATACATAAAACTGTGTTTTACATATATATATATATATATACTGTATCACCAGTCAAAAAGTTTGGAATAGTTAAACACTTTATGTATTTGAAAGAAGTCTCTTATCAACCCTCTACATTGCGAGTAAATCACTCGCATATGCGACTGTTTCCTGATCCTGGGAGAGTAGACTACAATGCCTGTAATGTACGTTTTCATTTAAAGGATTTGCCACTGATGATTCAAACGCATGTCTCGTTTATAACAGGTTTTAATGCTTTTGTCTCGTTGTTCCGGCCGGGACATGCCATCACAGTATGGTAAGGGGAATAACATTTCCATCACACGCTTGAAGTATTCGGCCAATCACAACGCATATGACCCCTTTAATGCATCCTCTAAACATGACAATCATTCATGCAAGAAAGAGAGCAGTAGAGCATAAGAGGGCAGACATACATACAGTAATATTAGCAAAAGAACACAGAGTTCAGAAACCCATGTGCTCAAAAGTCAGAAATGCACAACTTGCATGCACACCCACGCATCTATTTTCAAAATGCCCTGAGAATCCAAAGACTTGGCCCTGTGAAGTGCACTTCTAGGTCTTGCTGGGCTAACCGTGTTGTTTCTGCCATGCCCTCTTGTTGAGCACAAATGAAAAAGGGATTTGAATGTTTTCTCTGAGGGGCTACAGTTGGCCATGGGCATACATGAGGCAACTTATCCAATTTCAGCGATGGTGTTTAGGCAGAAGGATTGAATAAATCTGCAATATGATAAACAAAAGTAAAAGCCATCAGTTTCAGTCTTGAAACGGAAACAAAACGGATCTTTATATTTTGACAGGTCTTTATGTACTTTGACAAGTAGCCTATGGGTAAAGTCATGAGCGTACCTTTACATGACCACAAAACTTAAGCGCCAACAGACCAGGGTACGTTAGATGCTATATTTAATTTGATGGATTGGATATATTGTTCAGTCGACCTCTTATCTAATATTTAAAACCCATGCTTTCTGTTTCTCGTTCACTTGAAATTTGCAGGAATTCATAATGTACGTGTTTCTCCGGCTGAACGGTCGATAATATATTGACTCTTATCTATCCCTCAAAACCTTATTTCCGCTTGTGTCAAATGCAATATGCTGTCTACGTTACCCTGACTAATGTCTATTATTCTTGAGTAACGTAGTGCTTTGAAGGGGAAAAAATACCAACATCCTCTCTGACATACACAAGTTAGTTTACCATTTACAGAGAATATCCTCCTGATGTCTTGTAGCTAAATAAGAAATTGCAAAACGAGGCTGTGTTGAAATTCTATAATTTACTACAACATTTACAACAGTTAAATAAACAAGAAATTATGTCACTTACATTTCTAGAGCTGCCAGACCAGGGGTGTCCAAACTATGGCCCGCGGGCCGCAGGGATTTTTAAAAATGATAGGAATCTGCAGAGGTGGGCAAACTACAGGCGTTTTCATCCAGCCCGTGAGGCAGTTGGTCCAAAATAGCTAATTTGATGCAATATCAGTAAAATCCAATAGATGGCGCCTGTAGTATAGCCTGTAGTGCGGTATATAACCCCTGATTTACACCATCCCGCCGCTCCGACTCGGCCTCTCCAGTCAATGCTTGTGTTTACACCTGCCATGCCGCGGCACGTTTCAGAACACGTTTTGACCGACGCTGTGTTCAAGCCACACAGCAAATACAAAATAAAAAGGGTTTTTTTTTATCTTGCAAAAATATGCTTTTTTTTTCTTCGGTTTTCCACACACATTTTTTATGAAAATGGATATAGTAGTGTTTTTTTCTGGATTATAAATTGCGTTTGTTTTTTTTGTGCTACATGCTGATTTCCAAGGCAAGCGCAAAGTGCGCACATTATATTGGTGACGAATGAGAAAAGGCAAGTGAGTTTGATTTGAGTTTGTATTGTGCATTTTCCAGCAACCACGCTGCTAGTTTCAGTTTCGCTTTAAATATTTATGCTTTTATAATAGGCGTTTTTTTAATTTAGGCGTTTATAATATATGTTAGAGTGAATGCCAGTATAATTAGGGCCCGAGCACCGATGGTGTGAGGACCCTATTGGAATTGCTCCGTTTCTTATTCTTCTTCTTCTTCTTCTTCTCATGCAACTTATCTGTGTGTCATAAAGTGCTCATAAAAAAAGGTAGAGATGGTACAAATAGAACTGCCATGTAGGCCTATGTACAAGTAAGTGAGTGTCAATTTAGAATAAATCAAAGCTTCATTTGTCATAAACTTATAATGCAGCCCCTCACTTAATGTGGAAAACTTGATGTGGCCCTCGAGTCAAAAAGTTTGCCCACCCCTGTGCCAGACCCTTGTTTCATTTTGTTTCCTTAAAAATAGTTCCAAACGAAGACCAAGTTCAGGGAATATTTAATCAAGTCTTGCTTGATTCAAAGAATCTGATTTGACTAAATAACCATGAAATTGTTTGTTTACAACAATCAATATACCACTTAGTTAAGATAATTAGATTAATGAAAATGTTTGTGAATCGGTGTATTAAACGAATCAGTTGGGTGATGATTCAAGAGTGTCAGAGTCGTTCTAAAAATAAACTCTTGAGGTTGCTGAGTGAATGAACCAGTCTGTTAATGATTCGCTCATAACATTCACTTGTGGCCATCTACTGGTGTAATGTAACCTCCACAATGAGTCACTTAGAGTATAGTCATATACACTCATCCAATGTTTAAGTCTAAATGCTACAGTAACACAGGCTATCCTCTCATACTGCTGCCTAATCCATGTGTCTAAACTTGATAGGCTTTCAATTGGATGAGCTTTACGGAGCTAACATGATTGGTAATTGGAATCACTTTTAATCACAGGGGAACTCTCAACTTTTCATTGTTGAATGAAGTTTTAAGATTTAATTATATGATTTCCTTAATTTGCATATCATTCTCTGCTCTGAATAACCCAGGCACACTGCCGTCAGGCTTGTAAAACAGTAGTGAGAGCATATTTAAGAGTATCATTTCATATCATTTAACACTTTCAATGGTGTTATATAAGTATGTTTTCTTCCTCTGAGACATCACTTGGTTGTACGTCTCTAGTGTGGTTGTGAGTCCTCAGCCTCTGCTTAACAGCCCTCTCTTTCTAACATGATATGACAGTGTAACTTCAGTGAATCTGCTGGGTGATGCATGCTAGAAAGTCGCATGTTAATTCAGCAACAGACATAGAGAGTAAAGTTCACTCACATCACCTTACATCACGTCAGCCTGAATACACCAGTTAATTCATTTACCACAGACTGGCAGTAAACTTTCATAGTCAACAAGCAAAAAAAATAAAAGTGCAAAATAATGAGGGCATAGTTTTAATGTGTGATGACCTTTGGACAGACACCGAAAGTGCTCTTTCTGGGTGCACTGCACTTGAGGTCTTTGAGCTTGTTAAGTGTTGAGACAATTGCTGAGGTTTCTCCATGGGGAATAATAATATTGCTGCAGAGACACAATGTCCTGCCAACCATAAGACATCTCGCTACTACGGCACACAAGAGGTCTCCAGGGATTCGTATTGCAATAATTTGCTCTGCTTGGTCTGTCTGGCACGAGCTCATACTGTTTGTTGTCCTGCCCTCTTTATCTGCATGGATTTTTTGCATGTTGCAGCATAAAATCACTTCTAACTAAAACATATTTCATCTCCCATTCTGTCAGATGGGTGCATGTTGTAGAAATATTAAACCAATATATTAAGTTGGGGCACAGTATGTACTGTAACAGGTATGACATAAGGGTTGGAGAGGGCGGGAGGAAATAAGTCCTGTGAGAATATGGGAAAATATTGTTTTATCTCATCCCTCCATTGCCAGTGCTGTGAAATCACTGCAGTGTGCTTCTTTTAAAAGTCATGATTTTGTGTTTTACTGTGTCTTGCTGATCTGGATTTGGCAAACTAATCATTATCCGTACAGTTTAAATATTGCCTTACTAATATAAAGAAGAGTCTAATCAATTTATTTATTTAATGAACATGTGACTTATATTATGCATACACTCTTAAAAATGCTGGGTTGTTTCAACCCAACTCTGGGTCAAATATGGACTAACCCAACCGTTGGGTTAATTTTTTTAATTAAAATGTTAACCCAAAAGTTGAGTTAGTCCATATTTGACCCAAAGTTGGGTTGAAACAACCCAGTATTTTTAGAGTGTATGATGCAACTAGATATTATTTAACATATGTACACTCATGATAATGCCAGAGGATGATTCTCCATCTGGGTAATATTGCTTTTATACAACAGTTGAATAAACAAGAAGTTAATTTAGAGAAAATTAGATTTTAGACACAATATTGCCACAGCAGAACTAACCATTGCTCCAAGCAACACAGCAGTGGCATTCTTAATGAATCAGTGTTTTGAATGAATCAGATGAACAAATGATTCAACGGCTCACTTATGCTAATATTAACAACTTTTGTCCCTGAATGAATTTGCTTTTTTTTTTTTTTTTTTTAAAGTGGTTGAGTTAAGGGTTTAATGATTGCATTAAGACAGTTGCTGTGTTCTGAATAGCATACTAGCATATTATCAGTGTTGGGAAGGTTACTTTGGAAATGTAATAGGTTACAGATTACAAGTTACCCTATTTAAAATGTAATAGTAGTGTAACTTTTTCAATTACTTTATTAAAGTAATGTAACTGATTATATAGTATTTTTATTGTAGGCTTAACTAAATATTCCAGAAATGGTAGGACTAACAGTAATATGGTAGTAAGCTATTCCAAGTCACTTGTTTAATTCCTAAATGAATCAGTGTTTTTTGATTAATTGTTTGAGGGAATGATTGAATAACTCATTTGACAGTCATTTCATTCATGAATTAATTAGTGTTTTTGAATTGAGTCTAGAGCAACTAATTGACTAGTAAAAAGGTTTACTTGTCTCTGCCTATTGGCATAATGGTGTAACCTGCAGAAAAAGTCAGTAAAGACCAGTGTTTAATTGTGGCTTTATTTTAAGCATGTGGTGGTGGAAGTGCTGTATCATTTCCAATAGTCCCTAATGTATATAATATGTATATTGTATACTCAATGAATACCCCAGTGATTGTTTTTTTTGTTTTTTTAATTCTGTCTCATATGGGTCTAATGTAGCTTATTTCTGATTTGAGAATAGTTGTATTGTGTATTTATGTTAGAGTAATAAATAAGCTCCATTACTTGTACTCCAGCCTGTTGATTCACTGATTGGAATACATTCACCCAGTAACTTTAGAACCAGCTGTGAATCTCCAATGGCCTCATTAGTTACCTCCATTCATACTGTTATATTAATTAACAAAATATTTCCATCTGCTACACAATAAAAATTTTAAAGCCTTTGGTTGATATACCATCTTAATTCTCATAATACTTGGTACAACAGTGATGGATAGTCCTCTTGTACATAATTATACAGGTTCTCTCTATTTAGAGGGTGATTAAGAGGAAAGTTGTCTGATTTGTGACCCCAAGCATCTGGACCGGCTTTTGCTTCCTGTGACATACCATCTGTGTTGCCAGGTCAAAAACAACCCTCCTATTCAAGTGGGACCACCTCATTTTCAAGACTAATGCACTGAAAATGAGCACAGAATTGCACCTCCACCACTTTCCTGGAGGTCTGCCAACAGTTGTTCAACTCTTGCCAAACTCCCTCGTTCTTGCAGTCTTTTTTTACATGCTTATTTCTCAAACCTCCCAGTGCTAAATGTGCTAAACGAACTTGAGTGAGCCAATTTGCTCAGCATTTGTAAAGCCCTTCAAGTGAGATTACGTTATAGCTGAACAGACAAAGATTTACACTGCAAAGATGAAAACATAACAGACAGTGATGTTGTCTTCTGCTTTCATTGCATGCCAACATGATACCCAGACACCTCTGCAAATCCTCATAATCTCATTGATTTAAAGTGCCGTTACTTATTTTCTCCTGCAGGTGGTTCACAAAAATTTCAAGCGCCCCAGGAATTCCATGGATGTTAGTTGTTGCATACCGCCGAGGCTTTGTGGAGTTCTTCATATTGGATTCATCGCTCCTTTGCCGTCACCATAAAAGTCACCTGTATCCATCTTTGCACCTAAAGGTTGTTCCAATGCTCATGGGGAACTGTCTGCTGCTGTTCCTCTGGTGCCTCTTAGACAAAAGCTTTGTTTCTCCCCTCCACTCTTCATCCCAGAGCAGGATGGGGAAGGAGCAGCATAGGAACATGATGGCACATAGGAAACATGGCATGATGGGAGTTCACAGAGTCAAGAGAGGATGGGTGTGGAACCAGTTCTTTGTTCTGGAGGAATACATGGGTTCTGATCCGCAGTATGTTGGAAAGGTAAGATGATATTGATTCTCAGAGTTGATGTTTAGGGTCAAAGGTATTGAGAATAGATTGGGAATAAAACTGGGGGGTGTTCAAAGGCTTGAACTAGAGCTTGTAGTTATTCTTTCATCTTTCCTTCCCTTTGTTCATGACAAGCTTTGAGTTGCTTGAAACTAAATATTCTATGTACCACATAACATGGTTCATGAGTTGAGCAACCAGATGTTGCAATGTAGACTGCAAGATGTGATTACATATAACAAGATAAAAATATAATATTGAAGAATTTTTTTGTTGCAGTGCATTGGAATAGGCAGAAAAATTTGCATATTCATACATACATAAATATAATTTGTGCATTCAGATGTATGCTAAATGTACAGACATTGATTGCCGCAGATTTGCAAGAGCAGCGAATAATGCAAGATGCTCTCTGAAGGTAATTTATTCAAAGCAGCAGAGAAATTGATTAAAGTGTAGCGACTGAGAGCATGCAAATAAAACATTTTCAGCATCTGCAAATTAGGACGTAAATGCATTTTTATTAACTGCAAACTGTTCATGTTATTTTAAAGTGGTTCACTTCATTAGTTTGACTTCAGAATTTTTATTTTTTTTGTCTGAAGATGACAATCTGACGTCATCTTTATATCTATGGGACATGTTCTGGTCCACCAAAACTGTTACATGTCAAACATAAAAATGTGGATGTTATAATCTGAAACCATTTAATTAGTATTCACAGCAATGGGAGAAGGTTAAAAGAGCTCCATATTGTATCCCAGGCTGAAAATTCAATATCAAGGTTCTCTACAAAGGAGGTTGGGATTGAGCACCTTCAGCTTAAATGGGATCAGGGCTAAATTGAATAGTTTGCAATCAATGCCAGTGCAATCAGTGTGGCCTAACTGAGTGCTGTCTGTGCGGATGCACGTTGGAAGACAGTGACTTGTCACAGGTGTGTTCTCAACCACATGCTACTTCTACTTCTGTTGCTGTAACACACTGAATAACAACTCACTCTTTTTCACTCATGGTCAGCCAAATTACACTGTTGTCTGTAACCTCTGATTTATATAACCCCAAAAACAGCAGTAGCAAGAGCAAACAAAGGTTTAATTGCAAACAAGCATGTTAGCCTGTCACTATAAATAGAGTTTGTTGGCTATAACCTCCTTTAACTCAGGTCACTGGAAGAATATTGCTTACAGGCTACTTATGAATTGCATGGATGATGCTCATGTTGGCATTAAATGAGCAAGCTGCTATTTCAGTAATAATTGTTAACAGTAATTGTTAATTGTTGACATTTTATCATCACTGTTATTTTATCATTTACTTAACCATTACTAATAATGTAGGTCCATATAATAGGGTGGGATGAATTTGCATATGCATGCACTATGAACTACCATGGCAGTGCGGTATTGGAGAAACTACTTTTTTTAGCTTGTAGCTTTCTCGGACAAACTAATATTGAACCTGTTCAACAGAATAATATAAATACGGGTATCTATGAACATTTCCAGATTCTAAAACATGACCTAAAATATACAGGTTAAATTTCTTTATTATTTAACAGATTATTTAATCACCACAACTAAAAGCTAAAGTTTAAAGTATTAAATTATAAACTACCATGAAATGTATAATAAAATATGTAGGCTAAATAAATCAATTGTCCACTGCTGTATATACTGTAAATATTCAGTGAGTTCATTCAGTGAAGGATTCAAACTGACTCAAATGGTAAGTCCTGCATTTGTGTGTGTGTGTGTGTGTGTGTGTGTTTTAAAAGAATCAGTAATTTGTTTGTGAATGCTGTATGTGTTCACTAAAAAGAAACAAAACCAGACATGCATCAAACTACAGTGGAAACGTTGTGTGCAAGAACAGTTTAAACACATGGATCTCAACGCATGCAATTTGGACCTCAAACTAAGGTTTTTTTTTTTTGTATATTCCCTAGCGCCACTGCCGAAAAGCGATGTGTGATATCTTGATTTTAAGAATCAAGATTGTTAAAATGAATATTGCAGTTCATCTGGAATTCAATATGTTCAGCTGTAGTTAATATAATTTATTTTATATTTACAACCCCATTTATCTGGCACAAAGCAATGAGAATGTCAATTAGAGTGAGATACTTCAGGAGATACATAAATGTTCTAATCAACATGTTGTGATGAGCAGCAGCTTTTGACTAAATATTTTCTTTTAAAAAAGGACATAAAATTCTGCCTAACATAGATCTGTGAATATGCATTTAAATAATTCATTAAATGTAATAAATTGCATGAATTAATTTACATGAACTGTCTGAATAAAACAGTCTATTAAAATGACTACAAGATATCATATTTGATTATTGCCTCAGCTTATTTGACTGTAAAGCAAAATTAGATCACTGTAAAACTATTGTGCTGCTGAAAAATATAGATAAATTGGTAGTGCAGTTAATTAGATATTTTTTAGCTGTGTTTTGTCTGACACGTTGTACACTTACGATAGTAGGTCCCAGTGTATTTTCATTAGATAATAACACTTTAAACTTTGCAGTTGTGGCTTCACACCTGCCATATGGGGAGACTGTGATCAGAGGTGGCATCATGGGAAATTATACCACATTCCATCATGCAATGTTTGAGCTGCCGCCACAATTAAAGTGGCATCACACATGAAATGTTATATAAAAGTTACATGACAGGAAAACTCTAATTAGAGCAAGCAAGAAAAACCTCGGAATGGGGAAATAAGTAGTTCTTTCATTGTGTGTTTTGTGCTTACAATATGTGCATTGCACATTATAGGCTACTCTCAATTCAGTTATACCTTGTTTAAAGGGGTCCTATTATGCTCTTTTACAAAGTCTTGATTTTGTTTTGGGGGTGTACTAGAACAGGCTCTCATACTAGTTTGTTAGAAAAACACATTATTTTTCACATATTTTACATTATTACAAATAGGGGGAGGCCGGGGCAGAGCTGAGCTCTCGTGTCTCCGTTGTAAAAAAAAAAAATAGCCAATCACCATCGAGTGTTCACTTTCAGCGCTGAGTAGTGTTGAGAAAAGAAAGCTGGCAAGGGAGGCTAGCCTCCTTCTGATATCAACCAATCATCATAGAGACGTAAATTACGTGATATTAGT
>NW_015653486.1:232067-242764 GCF_001515625.1 Sinocyclocheilus rhinocerous
GTTCGTTGTAGTTTTTGAAAAGTGATTTCTGTTAAATAAAATATCTCCTTTTGAAGTGGACATTGAGCTTTGTAACTTTGCAGATTTTTTTTATGCTCAAACAGCAACATTACAGACTAACTAAAGTTGAAAAAGTGAAAATGCATAATAGGACCCCTTTAAAAATGAATGGGTCAGTTTGAATAAATGTCAATCTGACTATCCATCAACTGCAACAATATTTGAAGTTTGAGAATGTTGGGTGCTCTGTTAAACAGTCAGTTCTTTCTCAGTAGAAGTAAACTGTAGAAAAATACTGGATCGTATAACTTTGAGCTGTAACTGGAGAATCCGTCTGAACAGCCTATTTGCAGATTGTGGTCAAATATATAATGTTTCAGAGGTTGTCACAAGAAAGCCGTTAATTGGATTCTAATTTGAATGTTTTGCGGAGTTATTACAGCTATTTTGCTAATAAATTATAATTACTATTGGAGATACACCAACAATTAGGACCGAGTAGAATAAGAATTGTCCTCTGAAATACAAATTGTGATTTCAAACAAACCATTTTCATTTCTAACAGTCAGAGAACGTCTTACATTTTCATTAATGCTGACAAAGTTACCAATGTACTTTATCAAACATTTCTGCAAGTTTTCTTTTTGTCTTTATTTTTCCATGTGAAGCAAGTTACACTTCTTCTTTGCCCTTTGCAGTAAGGATATATTACCCCGCTGTCACATTTTCTTTCCAAGTATGACCTTTTCAGCAGAAAATAACTCTTCTTGAGAGCCTTTTTTTCTTGGTATTTTACTGTCAACACTAAGCATCCTCCTTACCTTTAAACACATTATGTGAGACCATGTACTGCTATATGTCCACTGGAGGTCACCAATTTAGGATAGTGTATTTTTAATTTACTGGCCTCATTGGCATTCATAAAAGTTTCGTGGTATAAATAACTAACTCATCACAGATTAGCTCTATCAAGGCTGAGTTGTAGCTCATGTACTATCTGCTATCTGCTAAGTGAATCATTTGATAGCCTGTTGTACCCTATCTAATGCATTATTTTTTATTAGTTACTTGGCAGGACGACAGGGTTTAGCAGGACAGAGTTCCTCCTCCTTTGAACATTGTGCATCCTTTCACATTACATCAGTGATTTTTTTTTTCCTTTCAGAGTATTAATTCCAGAACTTCAAACTTAATCCTTCCTTTCCAGTCAAACTCAGTTTCACCCCAGCTGAAGAATTTGCTGTTTCCTTACGCTTCCTCTGAGTTGAAAAGATAACAGTTTCCTGCAACACTCTATAATCTTATAGAGTCCTTATGTTTTGTAATCTTTTATTTAGCAGTTTTTTATCTTTTCTGAAAAAGAAGAAAGAAAAAAAAACTCCAGTACAGCCATTATATTTTCAGCTGAAGAATATCTGTGCTGTAAATAAATCAATGTTGTTGAGCCGCTAACAGAAAATAAATAACTAAGAGTTATCCACATCAATCCTCTTTGGACATCCTCAAACTGCATGGGTAATAATATGCCACCCACTTCATTAGCCAACGTGTAGTCACATGATCAGAGACTGAAATACTGAAGGATTGGTTTGGATAGGCCAAATTTGATTTAGTAAATGGATTAGAATAAATTGTCATAGTCCCATTGGATATGCTAGATTTGTGTTTTATAACTGATTATGTCTTATAACACAAATGTGTCTGGTTTTTGTTTGTCGATTTGCATGTATTTGCATATGTTTACAGGTAAATTACAGTAATGAGTATTTACTCACCAGCTCCCAGTGAGATTTCTCATTGTCACTTTTCACATATCAGCTTCACTCTGACCTGGATAAGGGAGATAGTATGGTGAAGTACACACTCTCAGGTGAAGGAGTTGGCTCTATTTTCACGATCGAGCCAAGCACTGGAGACATCCATGCCTTAAGGAGCCTGGACCGAGAAGAGAAGCCTTATTACACACTGAGAGCGCAGGCTGTGGACGTGCTCACAGACAGACCCTTAGAGCCCGAGTCGGAGTTTATTATCAAAGTCCAGGACATCAATGACAATGAGCCAAGGTTCCTGGAGGGCCCATACTCGGCTAGCGTCCCAGAGATGTCACCCGTCGGTGAGTTCACTTCTCATTATGTCCCAGATGGTTGGGCGTTTGATACTGTGAGAAAATCTTGGCCTCAAAGCATGTTGCTTTAAAGTAAGATGAGAGCCGTTCATTCTTGATGTGACGATCTGAACTCTTCTTCTTTATTGTCCACATACATATTCAAGGTCAGTAAAAGACATTAGACATTAGTCTGTTGCTCCTAGTAATTAACTGCACTGATTTATCCCTGCTGAAAAATGGCTTAAACCAGCCTAAGGTGGTTAGCTGGTCTCCCAGCCTGGCCAAGCAAGCTAAGCTTGTCTGTTTTGATGGTTTTAGAAGGATTTTGGGCATGTTTCAGCTGGTCAGGCTGGGGACCAGTTGGCCAGCAAATCTGATAACTAATCCCAAATACTTAATCTTACAGCAAATTCTGTGGAACACTGCTTTTCCCCTTAGGAAAACATTCACAACTGTTCTGACTCTTATATTTCTGAACAACATTTTTTAATTGATTACTTTAAAGCCCATTATTTAGATTTGCATCCTAGTGCAATGAGACAGTATGCAGCCTACTCACATTTGCTCACATTTTTTGTACATACACTTGCGAGACAATGTATGAATATCAGATTTATGACAAATAAAACTAAGAGAGTAGGAGAACTGAGCAATATGTAGTCACAATAAAAACTGAATTACCAAACATTTTCTTTCATATAGACCTTAGTCAGGTCTTAGACGTCTTATTGAATTAATTGCAGGTGAAAACAAGTCTGTGAGGGATAGATTTACAGTCTTTACAATGGCACGCACTATTTTATTTTTTATTTTTTGAAAGACATTTTGTCAGTTGATCAGTATTTTGTTTTAACAACAGTACAGTCCATTAAACACACTGTACTTCTATCCCTCAGAGACTCATTTTCATTCCTGTCAAAAATTAAATATGGTGCTACCCAGACTAAGGTCTATTGTGATGCACTTTCGAGTGTAACAGATTATCCACAAAGAAAAAAGAAATGTAGGATGGGAATATAGGTTGTTTAATGGATTTTGAGATGTGGGTGATGCACTCAAAAGTGAATGCAAGATTGCAGTTGATAGTGAAAGGGTTTGTGGGGTTTTAAGCAGGCTAAATGACTGGTAAAGTCCCACATACATCACCATTCATTTAAAAATAAAGTTATGACATTTTGATAAAACATGAAAGATATTTCTCTGGTCTTTATATATTCATATTTATATGAAATCATAGTGCTATCTAATGTGGTGAAGTACATATTTATATTAACCTGACCATTACACCAACAGGGACTTTAATGACATTGTCTTCTAAATACATCCCTAAAAAGCCCAGCGCCAGAAAAACAGTGCCATTATCCCTCCCCCACCAAACACTACAGTTAGCACAATGCAGTCAGACAGGTGACTGTCTCCTGGCATCCTCCAAATCCAGACTCGCCCATCAGACTGCCAAACAGTCAATGTTTGTATCGGTCATCAGCTGGAATAAAATTTGAGCATGTCTGTGAAATCCAGGCTAACGTCTCAAAATCTCAAATCTCAAAGTCTCAAAATCTAATTAAGAAAATAGATAACAAGCATCAAAGTTTGATTTCAACCATTAATTTCACTATGGTTTCAATCTTTGACATGGCCTTACTCAGTCAATATTAAAGATGTAAAGGTTATATTTTCACAAAATGTTCTACATCTTTATGAAGGATGGTTTTATGTAGAAAACAGTAAATCACACACAAAAAAAGACTTTAGCCGGGTTTTCACAGGCAGGGTCACAATTCGTTCTGAAAATGATTCCAACGATATATTTTCTCTGTGCCTTTATCGATATAGCTGTGGTGTGGACTCTGCTATTCTTTAATATTGAGAACGATTTTTAGAACTATATCTTTATCATTATCTTTATAGTTATCGTGCTTGGTGTGAACGGGCCTTTACACCACTCCATTCAACGCTTAGCATTGTACATGGTGATGTGAGACTCCCACCATACAGTTTTTGTGCTGATATTAATGCAGTGGAAGTTAGGAATTCTTCAGCTATGGAATCAGCAGAGCGTTGGTGACTTTTATGCACTATGCACCTCAGCTCTCGGTCACCCCACTCAGTGACTTTATCTCCTGCTTCATGGCTGAGGTGCTGCTGTTCCTAAATGGTTTCAATTTCCAGTAATACCTCTTACAGTTGACTGTGGAATATCTAGCAGTGGTGAAATAACAGCCTTATTGCAAAGGTGGCATCCTATCAGAGTACCACACTTGAATTCACTGAGCTCTTCAGAACAATCCATTTTCACAAATGTTTGTAAATACAGACTGTATGGCTAGATGCTTGATTTTATACACCTGTGGCAATGGGTCTGATTGAAACAACTGGATTCAATCATTAAGAGGTCCATAGACTGTATATTTGTATGCTTGTTATTTATATACTGCTTTTAATACATACTGTTCTGAAGCAGCTTACAAAGAATAGTGCTTTACAAACACTAGTGAGCAAGCCAGAGGTGACACTGACAAGCAAAAACTCTCTGAGATGTTTAAGCTGATGAGGAAGAAACTCTTGGAGGAAGCAAGACTCAGCAAGGAGCCATTTCTCCTCTGGCTGACACATGATTAAACAAATTGAGACAAACATAAACCATAACTCTGTTACACAATGTATGCTTGTTTACAATTGCAGTACGATCATAAGTACAATTGCATTTATTGAGAAGTGTCTTAAGATTCTATGGTCTGTATTCATCATTATTGTCTGCATGTGGCAATTCTAGTGTCATTTTATTGCCTCTTATGGTCTCTTTCATGTTTGTAATCAGGCACATATGTGACGCAAATAACCGCCACTGACGCTGATGACCCTACTTATGGAAACAGCGCACGGATTGTGTACAGCATCCTTCATGGGCAGCCCTACTTCTCTGTTGACCCCAAGACAGGTGAAAGATTTATTTTTGGGGAGTTGTTGTATTTAACACATGATCGTTTGCATTCTGCAGAATTCAGCACACCCTTCTGCCCAAAGCCTTTTTGCTTTTGTCTTTGGCATTTCATTCATGCCGTCATCTCCTGATCAAAAAGTAGCTCCTCTGAGAGGGGAGCTATTAGGATTGATTAGTCTTTAGAAGAATGTCAGAGGTTTGCCTTTTCATGATATGGCTCGCAAAAGCGTTGCAGCACAGATTAATGATGGCCTGTTCAATTCTTCATATTGCTGTAGGTATTTTATGTCCATTAGAAGAGCGCATATGCGAAAATCCCGGGGGGGGGGGTCAGGGGGGACAGGACCCTCCCCCTTCCTTGCCTCATAGTGTTTTGGTCCAAATGCCTGCTTTCCTCTTTTACATCACCTCAGTGTTGCCAAGTTCGCCGTTTTCCCACGGAATTGGGCTACTTTAACACCGTTGACTCATGTTGAAGTGACCCCTATAACGCATGGGAATTTTACCGGAGGAACCCCGCCGAAAAACGTGCATTTTACCCCCCGGAACGTGATTTTATTTTTATTTTTTACCGGGGGACCCCCTCGAAACGCGATTGGGCTAGTTTTAAGTAGCAACTAGGCGGGTTTTGTTGCGAAAACCTGGCAACCCTGCATCACCTACACACACACACACAAGTCCGGTGAGCAGGAACAAGTCAATAGTCAATAGTTGTGGAACTCCAAAGCTGTCAAGGCTATTGAGTTCGTTAAGTTTACTAAATTGTTTTAAGTAAATGTCACTACTCTTGGAAATTTGCATACAATTTAGGCAACTGTTAGATCAAGAAAGTAGTTTCTAGTTTTTCTGTGCAACATTCATCTGTCGTAGGGAAGTATGTTACTGTTTAAAAGTTTAGGCTCAGTAATTATTATTATTATTTATTTAATTTTATTTTTTTTTACCAGCAAGGGTGCATTCAATTAATCAGAAACACTTTTACATTATTACAAATTGTCTATTTCAAATAAATGCTTTTGATCAAAATTTAAAAAAATAAATAGCACAACTGTTTTCAACATTGAAAATAATATGTTTCTTGAGCACCAAATCAGAACATTCGAATGATTGCTGAAGGATCATGTGACACTGAAGAATGGAGTAATGGCTGCTGAAAATTTAGCTTTGCCATCAAAGAAATAAATTATACTTTAAACGATATTACAATCGAAAACATTTATTTTAAATTGTAATAATGTTTCACTGTATTTTAATGTTTTACTGTATTTTATTACAAATAAATGCAGACTTTCAGAAACATTGAAACATTTTGCCAACCCAAACCTTTGAATGGTAATGTAGGCATATCGAGATACAGTCTTAAAACTGACAATACGTTACATGCCCACTCATTGAATACTTTATTATACATCAACACTTTATTTATGAAACACAGAATGACAATAAGTTAATAAACATGAGAAAAAAGTAAATGGTTAAACCATTTTAATTATTCATGAAGACAAATGGGACTGAACAAAAAAAAAAAAACCTTTTAGTATGTCTGAATGCATTATTATATATATATATATATATATTGTTTCATACAAATTCTATACTTGTTGATTACACTTGAAAAAAATGCAGTACATGTGTACAGTATATATTATTATTATTTTTTTTTTACCATTATTTATCTAATATTGACTCTCTGTCAGTTTATTTATGGTGAAATGTATATGTTCTCACATGCTCTCTGTTTCTCTCTCTCTCTGCATCAGGGATCATAAGAGTTGCCTTACCCAACATGGATAGGGAGGTTAAAGAAATGTACCAGGTGGTCATACAGGCTAAGGATATGGGTGGGCAGCTCGGAGGTTTAGCTGGGACCACAACCATCAATATCACTCTCCGTGATGTCAACGACAACCCAGCACGGTTTTCTAAAAGTATGTACAAAAGCAGATGTGCAGAAATCATTACAGAGTACACTGAAGCTGTCAGCATTTCTATATCAGCAGCAGTTTATCCCTGGGGTTTATCTTAATGTGAATTTAATCTGGTTTCATATTTGCTTTGCTCTTTGGAAACCTTAAACATGAGTCCATTATTTGAATAGTTTAATTCAGTTAATGGCTGGCACTGATAACAAAGAGGGGCTATCTTCAAAACAGGGACTGAACAGTAATGCATGACCCGAAATGAACCTCAGATTTACAATTGGCCATGATTAAGTCCTCAAGGGCTCTTGCCAAGCACAAACAACTAAATAGAGTTGGATTTGCAAATGTGATTAGCATTCTAGCACTTTTCTCCAGAGCCGCTGAAGTGATTAGTGGATGATTGTTGTTAACTACCTCTCAGAGTAATTTCTAAATGTAAAGTCTTACGTCTTTTCCTGAGGGGAGAGTTTGATGTTTGTGAATCACGACAGGTATCTTTCACCTGCGTGTTCCTGAATCTTCACCTGTGGGCTCGTCGGTGGGGAGGGTCAAAGCTCATGATCTGGACTCTGGGAAGAATGCTGAAGTGGAATATAGCATCGTTCCTGGTGACGGAGGCTCCATGTTTGATATTTACAGCAATAAGAACACTCAAGAGGGAACAGTCATACTAAAAAAGGTATGTGACTGTTTTTATATTTACACTACTGTTCAGAAGTGTGGGCTCAGTAAGACTTTTTTTTATATGTTATATGTTTCAAAGGCGTCAATTCAAGTCACCTTTAGTGCTTTATGCAATACATATTGTGTTAAAGCAGCTTTACATTGTTAAACAGGAAAGTAGTATATCAATAATGCAAGAGGACAATAGCAAACAGTCAAGTTTTCAGTTAAAGCCTGTTCATCGTTGATTCAATTGTCACCATCGAGCCCAGTTTAGTTCTCTTCCGATAGAAGTCTCTTATGCTTACCAAGACTCCATTTATTTGATGAAAAATACAGTGAAGACAGTAATATTATGGTAAAATAATGAAACATTATTGCAATTTAAAATAAATGTTGCATTTTTTATATATTTTAAAAATATTTTTTTCCCCCTGGTATTGCAAAGCTGAGTTTTCAGCAATCATTACTCCAGTCTTTAGTGTCACAGGATCTTTCAGAAATCATAATAATATGCTTATTATTAATGTTGCTCAAGAGACATTTATTAATATTATCGGTAACACTTTACTTAAAGCCTTTATGTATAATGCATTATAAAAGTAGTTTTAATGCATTAATTATGCTTTGTAATGTACCTAATAATGGATTATATAATCTCATTAATAATTTAACCACAGTTTATACATTATAACACTTAGTTATTATCAATTCATTATTGCACTATGCATTTTAAATTTGGTTATAATTATTTACAAAAATTTGTGCTGTCAAATGATTAATCACATCCAAAATAAAAGTTGTTGTTTACATATGTATGTGTAGTGTACTGTGTATATTTATTATGTATATAAATACACATACAGTATATATTTAGAAAATATTTACGTTTATACATTTATATATTCATATGCTTATATTTTATATTATATATAAATATATTTAATATATACACATAAAATTTTTCTTATATAAATATGCATGTGTTTGTATTTATATATACATAATAAATATACACAGTATACACACAAATATTATGTAAACAAAAGCTTTTATTTCGGATGCGATTAATCGCGATTAATCGTTTGACAGCACTAGACAAAATATAATGTATTGCAATACACATTATGAATAATTGCAATGCATTATACCCTTCAATAATCCTCATAATGCATCATACATAAAGGCTTTAAGTAAAGTGTTACCATATTATCAATGATGAAAACAGCTGAAAACACTTCTTAGGATTCTTTGCTGAATAGAAAGATTTAAAATCAGCCTTTATTGGAAATAACAATCTTTTGTAACATTATAAATATCTTTACTTTCACTGATCAATTTAATGTGTCCTTGCTAAATTAAATTATTTATTTCCTTTATGAAATATCATAGTCGCCAAACCTTTAAACGGTAGTGTACATTTATTTATTACTTACATTTTATAATTTTAATATCTATTTCTTTTTTACGTGTAGCATTACATAGACAATTTGCATTAATATAATGGTAATTCCAAACGGTCGTTTTCTGTCTTCTGTTGTTTTTATGTCAGATTTAAATATATATGAACATGAATGAGAGAAGAGTATCACACTTTTACCTATTTAAATAAAAAAATTAACTTTAAAAATCATCTGTGCAAAACAAATCAACTTAAATCATATCAAAAGTGACTTCATCTAAAGTTCAGTCTCTCTAACTTAAAAAAAGAAGTTAAAATTGGTTCAATTAATTCGCTGAAATAAAGCAAAACATGTCGCCATGACTTATTGCTTGTATCATTTTCATTTATATTTCTTTCTTAAACAAAAGTGATCCATATGTAGCTTATGCATCATTGTACATGAAACAGGAGCTCCTTTACCGCACACTAAGTGAATTATTTGACAGTATTTGGATGTTTATTTAGGCAATATATATATATACTGTATATGTATGCTGGCTTAGGCTGGATGACATCATATGCAAATCACAATTCCATTTGCATCTCTTTTACAAACACACGTGAATTCAAGGATGATCGCAATAACCCCTCGTGCTCCTTCATTCAGGGGCTTGTGTGTGTTTACCCCGAGGTGAGTCATATCTTATTACTGGATGGCCATCCATAGCATCCCGAATGAATAATGCATAAAGCCATAAAAGCGCGAATGCTTAACCCACACTACTCAATGCCTGCTCTTGGACTTATCAATTCATTATATGCTTTCCGGTTGTCCTTAGAACATTGTTTTCCCATTCCTGTTTTGCCAACATGTGAAATAAAGAAATGCATTGGGGGTGATGACCTCTCAGGGGATTGAAAAACACATTGCTTGAGTTTCCCCAAGAAAGAGCCCAATATTTTTATATTTAGTGGACATGAATAAATGAGTGCACCCATTGCCATCAGAGCATCTACCTCTTGATGTGATGTGGCAAGTAGAAATCCCCTCAGACGCCCCGTTACATGGCCAATCACAGACTTGCTGGCTGTGCTGTAAGTGCTTAGCTGAAACAAATGCCTTGGTAAAGGCGTGCGGATGAGGCTGGAGTGCTCTTGTCCTCCAGGGAGTAGAGGGGTTACTCTTTCATTACTCAAAGCTAGTGTAGTCTGTAGACACATAATGACAGCCCACTGCTGCTATTCATCTCTCCAGAGCAGATGAGAGAGGCATATGAAGAATATGGAGGCATTGGGGGTTATGCTTTGTTTCATGGTACGTTCCACAAATATGGTACACTTTGGTGCCATTTTTTTGCCATTTAAAATGCACTAGCACTAGAGATATTTTTATGTTAGATAACATAAATCTAACCTTGAATGAAAAATAACTAAATACAAATATATTAGTTATAGCTATATGCTTTATTAGCTACTTACCTTAAGATTTTTTTTTTTAGTAGTAACTTCAAACCATGTCCTTACTGAATTAAATTTGGATTAATGTGCATCTTTTAAACTATTTTTTTTTACTTTTTTTTAACTAAGAGGTTTTAAGTAATGTTAATGTTAGACATGTACTAATATGTATTTATAGGTGTGTGTGTGTGTGTGGGGGGGGGGGAACTTAAAAAGGGG
>NW_015653486.1:243003-247645 GCF_001515625.1 Sinocyclocheilus rhinocerous
AATGGTTTTAAGTCATTTATTTCTATCTTTTGCTGTAGTGTGTCAGTAGGATTACATTTCCAAACATTCATTTTGCCATTAATTGTAACAATCCTGTGAGATTTGCACAAGGAGTCTGACAACAGCTAATGCTCCACACAGAGATCTGAACTCATCATCATCCAGTCTGTCTGGAATGACATGAAGAAACGGAACAAACTGAGACAGACTAAATCCAGAAGAACTGTGGCAACGTCTCCAAGATGCTTCAAGAGACCTACCTGCAAAGCTTCCTGAAAAACTATGCGCGCCGCAAGTGCACCAAGGGCAAAAGCTGCTTTAAACGCAAAGGATGGTCACACCAAATGTTGATTTAATTTAGTTAATAGAAGTTAATTGATAAAGAAAATCTATTTATGACATTATTTTTGACAGCATCCACCTTTTACAGCATTTTTACACAAGTGCCTAAAACTTTTAACAGAACTGTAGCTTTGCAGGTAGGTTTCTTATTCAGTGTGAACATATATTATTTATGATTACAAGTTCTAAATTCTAATGTTCGACTAACCATAGTTCATTTTTAATTAAATAAACAGCCTTTAAATATATATTTATATATTTCAAACTCTTTCTGTACCCTGATTGTGGAATCTCCTCACAATTCGTAATTTAAAAATTAATCAACAGTAGATCATGAAAGGCACAGCAAAACATTTTGCTGTCCTTTATTCCCTCTTTTATTTTCCACTTTGTTATTCCCCAAGCTGAGGCTGCACAGGACAAAGTGACATAGTCCTTACATTGCAAAATGGGTGTGCCATATCTGGTGACCCAAAAAACGTCTGGAAATGGATATGTGGGATCCTCACCATGGGGCATGGAGGAGGGTCAATGACAATGCCCCTTCTTCCCTTTGTCCTCAATAACAGACTTCCCTCTCCCGTTATTTCTCTTTGACGAGCTGTTCCATCACGCCCCTGCTCTGCTACACAGGGACTTTTCTGAAACGCTGAGGCTGAACATTTGGGGTCTCGTGGCTTTATAGGCTCAGTGCTGCTTTGAGCATAAAGAGGATCTACTAAGGTAATGGGTTGAAGGGATAATTGTCTCTATATTAACAAAAGGATTAAAAGGTGGACTTTGCTCTGGCAACATATGGGGATTATCTTAATCCTTCTCTTCATTGAAAAAAAAAATGCATGTACAGTAGAACGAACAGTAGTTTTGAAGAATCATGTACATGCATATGAGATGAAGAATCCGGTCATATCCGGTCATATCAGTAGCACAATAGCTGTTTTAGTGTACATAAAGCAGGTTGCCTTTGCCTTAACATACTTTACAACTTCAAAATGCCTTTATATTTCTTTGAGGAAACACAAATTCAAAGTTGGAACGGATTTCGAATACTTCACAACTTACAGTGTAGAAGTGCAATTAGGAATTCATGAATAAATGTCAATTAGTAGGGGAATTAATTAAAGTTTTGGTATGTGCACTGTACTGAATAACAAAACAACTCTATGGACTAGCATCTGATTAGCATTCTCTTTTGAGTGGAGTGTGGAGAGAAACGGACCTTTGTGTAAATTCTCAGAGGAACAGCCTCGGAAGACTCTGAAACGACCATTTCATCTAAAGGTGTCCAATGTGACTCTGTTTCAGAAGCACAAAATAACAGAAACGGGACATGTTTGGTCTAAAACCAATGGGTTTGTCATGTAAACCAGACTGATGGTATTCTCCCTCTAAGGTCACTTGTGTATTAAGCTTTACAGGCTTTACACCATTAACAATGTCCAAAGGTTGAAATACAGGGGACACTGTGTTTCAGATTGGCCAGCTGGCTCTCTGTGCTGTCATGTCTGAGGTTGTTATTCTTTCAGCATGGTCAGCGCTATAGCAGGCGCGTATCTCAACGCTAGCTTGAAATGACAATGGCAGACATAATTGTTGTTTGCTGTCACCAGTGATAAGACCTCCTGCAGAACAGCAGTGTGGTGTAGACATAAAGCTGATGCTTTTTAAGTAGTTCTAAGGTCTTTGAAAAAATCTTGGCTGACAATGACAAGAGTAAGTTGTCTTTGTAATCGGTCTTTTTTGATGAAAGTGTCTCTTTCACTGCTGTTGAGGACTTATATTCCCTAAGCTGTTCTGGAAGACTTATGTCTATTGTTTTTGGCTTGCAACAGACTGGGACAAATTGTTCTTTTTACACTCGGTTGAAGTCATTAACCAACCCCAGTGCAGTAAAAGTTTTTCTTTTCAGATCAGCACACTGCATTCTGGTGTGGAATTATTTGTGCGAGGCGTACTGAAAATGAATAATTCATTTTTTTAGGACTAATCTAAAATCTGTTGATAAAGATGCTGAAGATTTATCAAAACTGTGCATCAAGAATTGCTTCTGTTGCAAATACGAATACTTTCATATGTAAAGCAAGACTTTTTAAAGTCTTTTTAACGCTGTAAATGTAAGGTTTTTTTGTTTTGTTTTGTTGTTTTGCTTTGCTTTGCTTCGTTTTGTTGTTGTTTTGTTTTTTGTGTTCTTGTTTTGTTTGGTTTGCTTTGTTTTTTTGTTTTTTTTAATGTTATCATAACCATTTCTGCCTTATTTAATCCCTATTTGTTGTAACCTACTGTGTTGAAGTTGATTAAGCAGTGGTAAATAATATTTGAGACTTAATTAAAAAAACAAAAAATACTAATCCCAAACTTATGAACAGCAGTGTGTGTGTGTGTGTGTGTGTGTGTGTGTGTGTGTGCGTGAGTGCGTGCGTGTATAGTCTTTTTAACGCTGTAAATGTAAGTTTTTTTTGTTTTGTTTTGTTGTTTTGCTTTGCTTTGCTTCGTTTTGTTGTTGTTTTGTTTTTTGTGTTCTTGTTTTGTTTGGTTTGCTTTGTTTTTTTGTTTTTTTTAATGTTATCATAACCATTTCTGCCTTATTTAATCCCTATTTGTTGTAACCTACTGTGTTGAAGTTGATTAAGCAGTGGTAAATAATATTTGAGACTTAAATAGACTTGATTGAAATCAATGAATGTAGATGTTAGCACATGAAGCACGTTTCTAGGTTAACATTTTTAGTTCATTTTACAAGCCACAATCATACACAGACAATCAGGCAACTATTAGTGGAAAAACTAATCAGCAGGACATGATTTATCAAACGTGTTCTGCAGTCACTCTTATTATCTGAGAAAGAACAAAGCTAATTGAACTAATTTTCTTGCTCCATACTGTCATGCTTTGTTTGTCATTTCATTCCTAAGACATTAATTATAAATTATTTTAAGTCTCACTCTCTCTCTCTCACACACACACACACATACACGCCCATAGTTGGACAAATGGAGATGCACTGTGTTGCCAACTTAACGACTTTGTAGACCCCTTTAGCGACTTTTTTTTTCTTCTTCTTCAAAAAAGCGCTATAGTGACAAATGTTTAGGGTTTGCCTAAACCTTAGGCCTGTTTAGTTTCTGAGACTCGCCGGTACTGCCGCTCAAGCGAGGTCTCTTTTTCCCAGCGCGCACACCTCTATCTGCGTCTACTCTGTTCAGCAAGTGGCCGAGAAGATCAGCGTTTTCAGCTACTGGCAATTTTTGAATTTCATAAAAAATCTTTTGTATGTTTTTAAGCCTTTTGTTTTATGGGGACACAGGAAGTGTCCTCATAAAACATGTTTACATTGTAGTACCCATGTCATTATACACATTTGTCTCCTCATAAACCATATATACCAGTAAACACACACACACACACACACACACACACACACACACAGGTATATATAAAATATATTTTAGAAATATTTTGTAACAATATATACACTACTGTTCAAAAGGTTGGGGTCAGTATTTTTTTTTTCTTTTGAAAGAAATGTATATTTTCATTCTCCAAGGATGTGTTAAATTGATAAAAAGCATATTGTTAGAATCTTGTATTGTTAGGAATTTCTATTTCTATTTTGAATAAATGCTGTTTCTTTCCCAACCTTTTATTCATCAAATAATCCTGAAAAGGGTATCACAGGTCCCAAAAAAATATTAAGCTGCAGAAATGTTCCCAACATTGATAATAAATCAGAATATTAAATGATTTCTGAATGATCACATGACACTGAAGACTGGAGAAATAGCTGGAGTAATGGCTGATCAAAATTTAGCTTAGCATCACAGGAAGAAATTTTATTTTAAAGTATATTAAAATAGAAAACAGTTATTTTAAATTGTAATACTATTTCACAATATTACAGTTTTTTTGCACACCTATTGTCTTTATCTTATGTGTATTTGATCTCATGAATTCTTGTTCAGATAAACTTCTTGGAAGGGAGAGCTGGTTATGAAGTCTTAATGGGTTGCCTTTCAGTCATTAGTTCATGTTCATTCTGTTGTCTGACAACAGAAACAATAAAACATATAAATGAAAACAGTTTTATTGAGAATTTAGCTGCATCAAAATACAGTATGTGGGCACAGAGAGGCAAACAAATGTAATAATAAATAATAAACGTACATGTTGCATGTTCAGAAGAAGTGAGCTGCCCTGTCCTGCGAAAATGTAAACAGGCTTGTGTAAGTAAATTGCTCAGTGCAGTAATGGGAACATGGAATTTCTATGTTCTTTTTTCATGTGTCTAATAGACATGAACAAG
>NW_015653486.1:248526-249876 GCF_001515625.1 Sinocyclocheilus rhinocerous
TATATATATACCTGTATATATATATATATATAATATTAATTTATAGTAGGGCTGTCAAAATTAACGCGTTAACGCAAATTCATTTTAACGGCACTAATTTTATTAACGCGCGATTAACACAGCGCGCATTTTCTGTTTGACCCGTGGCCTAGCCCATAGTTGGACAAATGGAGATGCACTGTGTTGCCAACTTAACGACTTTGTAGACCCCTTTAGCGACTTTTTTTTTCTTCTTCTTCAAAAAAGCGCTATAGTGACAAATGTTTAGGGTTTGCCTAAACCTTAGGCCTGTTTAGTTTCTGAGACTCGCCGGTACTGCCGCTCAAGCGAGGTCTCTTTTTCCCAGCGCGCACACCTCTATCTGCATCTGCTCTGTTCAGCAAGCGGCCGAGAAGATCAGCGTTTTCAGTTAAAACAGATGTTATGTTGCTTCTCTAATTTTACATGCAAGTATAGTCGAAATCACAGCACACCTATTGTCTTTATCTTATGTGTATTTGATCTCATGAATTCTTGTTCAGATAAACTTCTTGGAAGGGAGAGCTGGTTATGAAGTCTTAATGGGTTGCCTTTCAGTCATTAGTTCATGTTCATTCTGTTGTCTGACAACAGAAACAATAAAACATATAAATGAAAACAGTTTTATTGAGAATTTAGCTGCATCAAAATACAGTATGTGGGCACAGAGAGGCAAACAAATGTAATAATAAATAATAAACGTACATGTTGCATGTTCAGAAGAAGTGAGCTGCCCTGTCCTGCGAAAATGTAAACAGGCTTGTGTAAGTAAATTGCTCAGTGCAGTAATGGGAACCTGGTATTTCTATGTTCTTTGTTGCATGTGTCTAATACACATGAACAAGTTCTTTGAAAAACAGCTATGACCTTTGAAACATGTCTAGTCTCCATGCTCTATGTTGAGTTCACTCTAAAAAACACTGGGTTAAAAACTACCCAATTTTGGTTGTTATTAACCCAAGTGCTGGGTAAATATAGGACAGAACCCATCTTGGGTTAAATTTACCCAGCAAATTGGGTTGTTTATTTAACCCAGCATAATGGGTTGATTTAACCCAGCTAATGGGTTTATTCATTTTTACTATATTACTAGCTTATTTTTTTACTTCATACATTAAATAATGTTTACAGATTAACTTAAATCCTCTAAACTTTTCTAAAATACTCCACACAACCACTGGTTTGCATGATAACTTCCTTTATTTTCCTTTATTTATCATTTACAGCATTGTTTATATAGTTTTTAATAGGCTATACATATTGCCTATATTTAAACTCGTTTAACAAACATTAGAAGAAAAATTCAACATTAAACAGAAGTAATTCACGTGT
>NW_015653486.1:250411-255224 GCF_001515625.1 Sinocyclocheilus rhinocerous
GAACAATGGCACAAGTACTTTTCATTCTGATGGCACTGATATGTTCATTGACATAAATACTTACTTTTGAGAGTGGAACTAAAGATTGAGTAAGTTACAGGCTTTTGCAGGTAATCCATTGTGTGGTGCTGTTTGTACGAATTGTTTTGAGAAATGCACATACTTTTTTGCAAATATTAAGGGTGATTTGAGAAATGCTCCAAAGCGACTGAGAAAAACTGTAATAGGATATACATATTGTGTCACGGAATGCCAGGAGAGACAAGGTAAGATCCAATTGCAGTTTATTGAAAGTAACAAATGATCAAAACAGAACAAAAACGTGGCAAAAGGTAATCCAAAACATAGAGAACCCACAACACGAAGAAGGGACTATGGGAAATGGAGTTTAACACATAAAACATAGAAACAGGAGAGTGCCCTCAAGTGGCCAGTACAGGGCACCACAACCAGACACTGTGACATTTTGCCTATATTTAAACTCATTTAACAAACGTTAGAAGAAAAATTCAACATTAAACCGAAGTAATTCACGTGTGATCGACCAGTCTCTGTTATTCTGTTTCCACCGTAACGGCGCTGGAGTCGTGTTCGGCAGGGAACTGCTAACGGACCGCCGCCCTGCGTTTCACTCTAGCCGAAACATGCTATGACTCCATAACCTACCAATAAACAAACAATAATCACCTGAGGACATGTTTTAACATCCAAAGTATTATATTCTGTATCTTTATGAATAAAATTGTTTATTAAATGCAAAGCATCAGGCTTTTCCATCACGCGAAAAGACCGCCCATGCCCATGTTGAATAGAGTATTAAAAACTTGAAAAGTATTAATTTAAGGTACATTTAGAACAGATAAAAATGTGCAATTAAATTGTGATTAATCACGAGTTAACTCATGACACTCGTGCGATTAATCACGATTAAATGTTTTAATCGATTGACAGCCCTAATTTATATGCAATAGAAGATATCTTATGTATAGTTTTTTTTTTTCTTTTAATCATTAGTTATTAGCATTTTTTTAATATCAGCATGGGTTAAAGTGACTTTAATGCTGTTGCTGAAGTTCTGAAATCTGCAGTCTGTTCGGTTGAGCTTAGCTGCCACAACTCTTTGCTTTTCAGGTGTGACTGTGCCAAATTCTGCCTTTATATGGCTGAATGAGCACAGTGATGCAAGAGCCACTGGCCAAAGCCTTTTCTTCCTGCTTTCTTCTTCTCTTCCTTTATTCTCCCTCCTGTTATTCCAGGGTTGAGTGAGCGGCAGCCTTTCCTTTCCGTTCCCCTCGCTTCTGATCTCTGCATGAGCCCTCTGTTGTGGAAAGCATTTTTACTTAGATCACGAGTTTTATGACCCGAATAAAGTTGGTGGTGTTTTGTTATTCTTTGACAATATACAGCCACAAACAATTTGACATCACTTCCTCTCTGCTGCAACAAATGACAATAAAACAGAGTGACTGATGATGTCTCCTTATTCATTTTACAGCGTCTGGACTATGAGACCAGAAAGACCTACACCTTTAAAGTAGAAGCTTCAAACGCAGCTCTTGATCATCGATTCTTACATTTGGGACCTTTTAAGGACACTGCCACAGTGAAAGTGAATGTTCTGGATGTGGAGGAACCTCCTGTCTTCAGCCGGCTGTCTTATAGAATGGAGACATACGAGGACACATCAGTGGGCATCATCGTCGGAGCCGTCACAGCTGAGGACCTAGATGTAGGCAACAGTCCTGTTAGGTATGTGAGAAGCACACAAACACACACACACACACAGATGTGGGTCAAATCGAAGCACACAAACGTTTCCTCACCTTTAAATACATGTGTATATACACAACGTCCTGTGGGAATTCCTTTCAAAACCACTCTACATGAACAAGTCCAAGTATACTAGACAACATGAAACAATAACAAACCTGTGGTCCCATGGGTTTAGTCCATTGGGCAATCTTGTTTTGAGCAGAGTGTGCACTGCTTTGATTCAATCCACTCTGACAAACTTCTGGTGCAGTTTGCAAGCGTGGACCTTATTTAATGTGGCACATTTGCTTTTTTTAGGTCTTCATTTAAGTGCCTGAAAGTATTAGCTACAATGTTAATGTTAAAAGCATCTGAGAGCTTGACACAAGTGCATTGTCTTTATGAAAGCATTTGTTTTAATATGAATATTTCATGAAGGTACATAAATGGAGGTGGTAGTATAGAAACTCTCAGCTCTTGTTAAATATTTCACATCTTTGGATTGTCTATTTATTATATTTAGTGTTGCATTTATAGGTTCATTTTAATTCATGTGGATTAGAATTTTTTTTTTCTCTTTCAGCAATGAGTGGTAATTATTTTGTGTAAGATATTTATTGTTATATATAGATTTATTTGGTTACACTTTATTTTAAGGTGTCCTTGCTACATGTTACATTTACTCATTATATAATAACAATAGATTATGCATAATTACAAGTAACCCGAATCCTAACCCTAACCATATAGTAAGTACATGTACTTACTATATGGTTAGGGTTAGGATTCGGGTTACTTGTAATTATGCATAATCTATTGTTATTATATAATAAGTAAATGTAACGTGTAGCAAGGACACCTTAAAATAAAGTGTTACCTTTTATTATATTAGTTTTTGTTACATACAAAGTACCTTTTGTGGGACGGACATTAAACAAGGTGAAAGGGGCATTTCAGTATTTGTATTACTGCGCTTGTCTGTGTCTGCATATTCCAGACCAGGGGTGCCCACACTTTTTTTGTGTGGGCATCTACTTTTCAAATGAGAAACTCACCGAGATCTACCAAGTGAAAAATATAAATAATAAAATGCATATAAAATAAATAAATAAAAAAGCTTGTTGGGATGTATCTTTATATTGCATTCATTTAATTTTTAATAAAAAAATAATAATAATAAAATAATGTTCAATTCTTAGTACCCCCGTAGAACTGTGCCTACATTTACCTAAAGCGGTGGTTCTCAACCTTTTTTACTCCAAGACCCCCTTCTCTCCAAATCAATACTGCAAGCCCAAACTTTTCTATTCTCTAAAACCTTTGTATTTGTTATTACTTTTCAATTACATGTATTTTTTTAAACAAAACAGGTTCAAGATAGATTTAAATATTCCATGTTCTTTTTTGCAAACATAATTTGCAAAAATGTCACTGCAGATATTCTATACAACTTAAAAATATGTAAAGCTCAATTATACAGTAATTTTAACTTATAAGCACAAGTCAACCTGCCATACCAAACAATACCACAGGGAGATGCCAAAGGACTGCATATAAACTACTATACGGGTCCATTCAGAATTACTAAACACACCAAAATGCAAATGAAAAATGAAACCATTCTGAACTCAGCGATCTGAAGGTGGCTCAACGCCACAGTGAATAGTTCCTCTTTCAGAACGCTGTTTGGAGCGTTTAGGCTACTAGTGTGACACTGGCTTCTTTTATCCAGCCGAGAGCTGTAGTTTGCGTATCATATGCTCATACAGCGGTTTTGAGCCGCCGTTCAGTCTGTAGGCTATTTCACACAGCGCGCTGAGAAACGGTTTGCTGCTCCGAAACACAGAACATCACAGAATACGTAGAGAAGTGGTGCTGTTATTTATATATATATATATATTATTTATTTTTATTTTTTATTTTTTTACATTATTTAACATATTAGTCATAACATTAGTGAATATATTTTAGTTTTACGTTATCTCGCGCCCCACTGACCTAAAGCGCGATCTACCAGAATTGCCTTCGCGATCGACCTATTGGGCACCCCTGTTCCAGACAAACTGATGTTTCATCTTTAAAAAAAAAAGTCATTGAAATATTTGCTGGAACGATTTGTTTGAAACCTGATTCATTCAAGAATGCCACTGCTGGTTTTGTTGCTCTGAGACATGGTGGTTGATTCTACAAGATTATACAAAAAAAATACAAAGTTACTGTCAATATTGTGTGTAAAATGTAAGTTACTCAATATTTACTTCTTGTTTATTGAACTGTTAAGTATATCACACTCTGTTTTTGTTTATAAGTAAACTGATTTTTGAACAGACTGTGAGCTACAAGGCTGCATTTTTACTTGTTTAACATCAAAATTCTGGTGAAAAACTACATTATGACTGGTAACACTTTACAATAAGGGTACATGAATAATCATGTACTAATGCCTAAATTAATACTTAATTCATCAAATACTAACGATTATTAAAGTTAACTAATCATGAATTAATGAAGAGCTATCCTTAACTACGATTGTAGTCATATGGATTAATTTTAGCCTTAATTACATGTTAGCACATGTTTGATAGTTAATGCATTAATTACCATTTGTGGGTAAACTAAATCAAACAGCCACTTTAAGAAATAATAAGAAATACTCTGACTTTGAAATACATTAAAAGAATTCAATATCATAATTTGAGCTTTTGACATCTTCAGCTTTATGATTGATCTTGTCTGTTTTGTGTTGTTCTCTTTCCCTTTAAACTCACCCTGCTGTGACTTAAATAAAAATAAAACCTCAAAATCCACAAAGAACATTTGTAGAACAATCCTGAACAAATGCCCGGAAATAGTTCTCTGTCCATCCAGACACAGGCCGTGATGACACAGTACCTCCGCTCTCTGACTTCTTGAAAATCCACACCACATCTCTTAACAGGGGCTAAATACTCTCTGTGTTAGTACATGTGTATTTGATAGTAAGTATAAAATAAATCATGAGCTGAATTTAGCAGGTAGTTAACAGCGAATTAATTATGATTGGGCCCCCTCAAGTAAAGTA
>NW_015653486.1:258840-262708 GCF_001515625.1 Sinocyclocheilus rhinocerous
GTTAACTAATCATGAATTAATGAAGAGCTATCCTTAACTACGATTGTAGTCATATGGATTAATTTTAGCCTTAATTACATGTTAGCACATGTTTGATAGTTAATGCATTAATTACCATTTGTGGGTAAACTAAATCAAACAGCCACTTTAAGAAATAATAAGAAATACTCTGACTTTGAAATACATTAAAAGAATTCAATATCATAATTTGAGCTTTTGACATCTTCAGCTTTATGATTGATCTTGTCTGTTTTGTGTTGTTCTCTTTCCCTTTAAACTCACCCTGCTGTGACTTAAATAAAAATAAAACCTCAAAATCCACAAAGAACATTTGTAGAACAATCCTGAACAAATGCCCGGAAATAGTTCTCTGTCCATCCAGACACAGGCCGTGATGACACAGTACCTCCGCTCTCTGACTTCTTGAAAATCCACACCACATCTCTTAACAGGGGCTAAATACTCTCTGTGTTAGTACATGTGTATTTGATAGTAAGTATAAAATAAATCATGAGCTGAATTTAGCAGGTAGTTAACAGCGAATTAATTATGATTGGGCCCCCTCAAGTAAAGTAGTCAAAATAATGCATTAACAAGCCATGAGTTAATGTTACTGTATGGGTTATTAATAATGATTTAGTTATGATGGGCCCCTCAAAATAAACTCATGACACAATGATGCATTAACAATCATCAAATAAAAACCATTAAACATGCTGTAAGAGTCATCTTTATTCCTTTACACCACCAGTACAACAAGCAATCTATCTGGGTACTTTGTTGTGTATTTTCAACAGTTTCAATATGAAAAATAACTTTTATATTGATTCAATAGATTTATTGAATTTTGGAAGAAAAAAAAACAATCAGTTTTTATAATAAATCTTTAAAAATCAAAATCTGGATTTGAATTTGTAATGTTATTATAACCTAAAGATACTATGTGGAAGTTTGAAACAGAAAATAGTGGTTTTCATCTTGCCACTTTCTTGGTAAAGAAAACACATTTTTACTCAGATTAATCAAAATGGATTGATAGCGTTTTGGAACCAAACTCTTATCACCAATTAGAGAAGCGAGACAAGCAAATCATGCCAAAAGAATGCTTTATATTCAGCTGTACTTTCTCTCATTAAATGTGAAGTAAGTATTCTTGTACTTTTGCCTTATTGTGTGGTTTTCAAATACTTTTTTGCTTCAAATCAAAGTTTGTAATGTTGTGATTCACCTTGTAGCTTGTTGTTTGTTTGTTTGTTTTTTATTCCTATGGGGAAAATGAAGTGGGTGGGCACTGTTGCACTGTATTGTGGCTGATATACTTGCATGTCTCGTGATATACAGATTATGCCCCACACATAACTCTGCAGTGTACATGCGTTGATTCAGCTGTACTTTCTCTCATTAAATGTGAAGTAAGTATTCTTGTACTTTTGCCTTTTTGTGTGGTTTTCAAATACTTTTTTTGCTTCAAATCAAAGTTTGTAATGTTGTGATTCACTTTGTAGCTTGTTGTTTGTTTGTTTGTTTTTTATTCCTATGGGGAAAATGAAGTGGGTGGGCACTGTTGCACTGTATTGTGGCTGATATACTTGCATGTCTCGTGATATACAGATTATGCCCCACACATAACTCTGCAGTGTACATGCGTTGCAAAAAATATGAATCATGAGTATAATACATTTCCAAACATACATTAGATCTGATTTATATATTCAGACCGCCTCCAGTCAGGTTTTCTTTATTTAAAATGTATAACTTACAAAACTTACCCAGAGGATGGAATATAATGAGGGGTGATCTGACAGCAGAACTGAAGTTTGTGAAGTTCAGTGTTCAGCAGCACTTATAGAAGAATCCAGTTGAGGCTGAGGTTTTGCTTGTATAGCAGAAAACCTTGGGGGCGAGCAGGTAGAGAGACACCTGAGACAGAAAGGAAGGGGCAGGAATGTAACCCTGATAAAGGTCTGGTGCTACAGGGAAAAAGCAGACTTCCTCTTTCTTTACTGATCCACTAGGCTGCTTATATTAAAGAAACGGGGGTCTCTGCAGGTCACAGCAGTGGGCTAAAAAGTAGCAGACTAGTTTAAAGAGACCAAGGGTGCTCATACACATGCAGACAGAAAGCAGAAAGTGTACAAATATTATTCTACAATATCAGCATCTAGTGATCGATTTATGTATTTAATAAAATTTATATAATTAGAGTTATATTTAATAAAATAATTTAGATATATAATAATTTATATAGTATTAACACACACACACACACACACACACAGAATGGAAATTTGCTTTAATTTAATTTTTTTACAAAGTCTCCTCCTCTGACATCATAAATTCCCACTGTGCCAGCGGATATGGAGTAATTTTGCAGACTTTGTGAAATTAATTGATGGAAATTTATTTACTTTAATATACATTTATTTCAGGGCTCTGTACTGTAGATGGCAGTCAAAACTTAAATCAGAAAGTTTGTAAAGGAAATTATTATACCAATTAAACCTACATTAGCTTTATGTTAAGTACATAAATTTGTTTTCATTATCATCTATTAACACAAGACTTTCAGGCTTTTGATGTTTCTAAACAAATCTTTTAAGAAATCAACAAAGTTTCAACCACTACCCTGCATTAATTTTTTTCTGTTCACTGAAGCCTCTCCCTCGTAGCAGGAGGACGTGACGTGTGTTTTTTTCTGCTAAGCAATAAAGTGCAACGGTGCCCATCCACTTTTTCACTGACCTTGGTTCTGGAAATATGTTTTCTATTATTATCATTATTATTATTACTTTTTGTTTTATTTATTTATTTATTTACTCACTCCCAAAGGAAGTCTTCATTAAAGAGTTGTAAGCCATGAATCACGACATTTAAACGTTGATTTAAAGCAAGACAGTATTTGAAAAATCAGACAAAAAGACAAAAGCTTTAATGAGGGAAGGTGAAATAATGTTGGCTGATGGCTTCAGAAAAAGCATATACCATCGACTAGCAACCTCGTAGTTATAATGGGAAGATATTCTTCCGGGAAGCTGACTGTTGCACTCCATGGCCTTATAGGGTGACCAATAATGGAGCCTTATTCACAATTAAAGTGAGAATTAAAGAAATAATAATCGTTCTGCTTTTTTTTCCAGTCAGAAATTCAGTCAGAAGTAGAACAAGACCGAATGGAGCTGAAGTAGATTCAAGACTCAAACACTGAATCCTTTGGGCTAGATCAGTCATGAATTAGACTCAAAACTGACTCACTCACTGGTGGCCATCTACTAGCGTAGCCTACAGGAAGGGCCATTAAACGAATCAGAGAAGGAGCCTGCATGAGTCATTTGTTCTAAAAAAAAAAAATTACAAATGATTTAAATCACTAGAAAGAATCAAAGACCTTTCACCTTTTATTACCTTTCACCTTTCACTTATTGAATGTCCCACAAAAAATACTTAAAGAGATAGTTCACACAAAATGTATTTACTCTCATGTCGTTCTGTGAAACACAAAAGAAGATATTTTGATATGTCTCAGTGTATTTTTCTATACATTGGAAGTCAGTGGACACCAAAACTGTTGTCTTTTTCATACGCGTAAATGATGACAGAATATATATATTTTTTTTTTTTGGGGGTGGAATACTGCATCTTTTTAAATAATCGTGAAACTCGTGGGATATTGATTGAAAGAGACTGTATATAATTTCACTTTTACTAGTGGTCTGACCAAAAAAAAAAACACACACACACATTACAATGTCATTGTGATATAGAAAAGGAAAAAGAAATATGGGCACAAAGATGAAAATAAAAAAAATTTGAAAGTCCATAGTCAGAATTTGTAACTCTTGTGTTGTCCTCTGTCTATACAGTATATGCT
>NW_015653486.1:262778-280496 GCF_001515625.1 Sinocyclocheilus rhinocerous
CACTTGCACAATTCATGCCAAATTTACAAAAAGTCTAATAATAATCTGTAGAAGATGTGCTTGACAGTTTATGACAACTAGATGAACCATTTTGCATTTAATGACTTATACGATGAACTAAAGACTAGATGTTTTGACGGGTAAGACTATTGCACAGAAAACTATATAATACATTTTAAGCAACATTACATTAGCAACTGATAATGTAGGAAACCGCAGATAAATGTACATAATCAATTGCATGAATGTACCAAAGCAATCGCAGCTTGTTCAAAAGAATGAGAAACTGCTTTTATGATGTGTACACATGACTAGATGATGTGGAGGTTGAACAAGTAGTTTTGAGAATTTCATTTCTGATTTGAGAAATGCACCAAAACGACTGAGAAAAACTGTAATTGAACACAACATGTCTAATCTGGTTGATCAGTTTTTTTTGTTGTCGTTGTTGTCTTTGATACATTGGTTTGTAGATATTCTGTTGAGTGGAGAAAGGACTCTGAAAACCACTTTGACATTGACCCTGTTGAAGGAACTCTGTCTGTCAGTGAAGCCCTGGACAGAGAGAGAAATACAGAACACAACGTCACTGTTGTAGCAACAAAAGTTAGTAAGTATGGTGGATTGTGTTTTATCCAGATGCACAGCCTAGATAACCAAGCAGGTTTACATTCATAATATAACTGTAGATTGAAATGGGGATAAACATTTATACCAGTCCACATTTCTAAAGACCACATCTCCATCTAGTGGACAAGAATGAAAGTACAGCATTGCTTCACTCATACCGGCTCAAATAAAATGTCAAAATCATAAATAAAAGACCAATCCAGTTAAAATAAGAGATTTGTCAAAAGACCAAATAAATAAGTAAATTATTTTGCATCAAGCTGTTTTGCAAATGAAAAGCCACAACTACAAAGTTTTCTTAAAAAATGAATGATCCAGCAAAAATCCTTTTGTTTTTGTAGCTAATGGATGCATTATAAGGATTTATTGTAACATGAAAGCAACTTCAAAATCATCAGATCCTCAAGAGTATTTCTGGGCGTCAGTATAACACGTCAAACACTTTCTGAATTCTTCATTTGTCCTATTTCTTTCCTTTTTCAAATATGAAATGTGTCTGACATTTTTGCAGTTTTCACTGATCTGATTCATGGACAATACTTTGTTTGTTCTTTCAGACAACCCCCTGCTGTCCAGCAAAGTTACTGTCACAATCAAAGTGCTGGATGTCAATGAATTTCCTCCAGAACTTGCCTTTGTATACGAGACATTTGTTTGTGAAAATGCAAAAGTAGGACAGGTAAGTGTGTGTGTGTGTGTGTGTGTGTGTGCATGCGTGTGAATAATCTGTGCTTCAATTTGAGTTTCTGGGCCTTTTTGTTGGTGCTGCAGTGAATTAATGTGAGAGAACTGTGCCTTGATCTTCTCCTTTCATGCTGAAAGAGAGCTACTCCCAGTACAATGCTGCCTATCCGTGTCTCCCTATTCAGTCTTTCATACCAGAGAGTGAAGTTCCCTTGCTTATATGTAGAAATGTGCGGAATAAATGACACAACAAAGCCTTCTCAGAATTCACTAAAGACAGTCAACCGATCAACACAAACCCTTGAAGACGTATGCAATTTTCATGGGGAAGCAATTATTAATCAAGTTACATGCTGTTACACAATACTAAGAAATTCCTGACAAAATATTTAAAGAAATGGTTTAAACGTATTTAAGTATGTTTAATACGTATAATAAGTATACAAATGAATCAATGCTAGCACAAATGTAGTTTCTTTGGCATTTACCAAACTGTATTGTTTAAAAATTATAAGTTCATATTTTTTATTAATTCCTAATTTGCACATCTATTCTGAATATGTAGAGCATTTATAGATTATTCATTTCAATTTAATGGAAATTTCTTAAGACAACAGAAATGTTTAAATCTTAAAACTGGATTATTTAAATGTATTAATAATCAATGTGTTAGTATTTACTAAATGTCTGACAACAACAAAAACAAAAGATCATGATAAATATGAATACAAATGTAAAAACAAAAGTGAATATTACACATTTTAAAAAAAATGAAATATTTTTGGAGGCTGGAATTTTTACTTTTTTTGTTTTTTTTGTGAATGATCCTTTATGCCTGACAAGTTGAAATATACATGATTATTATTAATACTAACAAATGTGTAAAAAAGTTTTCAAAGTGTTTTCAAGTTTTAAACTTTTTCCCAGTTAAATATGCAGAAACAGCTGTCTTTGAAAAAGCATAAACACTAACCAGCAAGACGCAACAACAATGGCTCAGCCAATAGCTTGAGTTAGGGGCGGGACTATCTGTATGTCCAACCAATGACAGATTGGTTGATGACTTGTTAAAGTGTTGAACCTGTTTAAAACCAATCATCTGCGTGTTTTTTCTTGTGCCTGGGGAATAACATTTATTTGCACACATTGATAGTAGGACAGCATATTCATAGTGTACTAAGGGAATGGAGTACTAGATATTTTTCTCTGCCACGTAAAATCCTGTCAATCTCTCAGAATGCTTGACTTTGTCATCAGAGATCTGTGGAGTTGGCAGCGCACCCGTCATAAGTTCTGCCCCATGTGGTTGAGTCATAAAGGCAGTAAGCAACCTCAAATAATGCCTTTGAGGTTAGATGAGTCAAGCACGTCAGCTCTGTCAATCAAACAGACTATTGCTGTCTTTTCAACACTATAAGTGCTTTTACGAAATATGCAAGCTCTTTCTGATTTGTTCAGTTGACTGTTCTCTAGGTGATTCAGATCATCAGCGCCACAGACAGAGACATGCCTGCTGTCGAGCACCGATTCTACTTCAAATCCCCTTCACAGACCAGGAACAGAAACTTCACAATCAGGGACTATGGAAGTAAGTTGGAAAGCTGAAGATTTTATTATTTTTAAGCACATAACTCATCACTTAAAGGTATAATTCACCCAAACATGAAATTGTCAAGTGGTCTTTTTCCAAAAGCATTTTTCGCATTTGTTTGTTCCATAGGGATATCAAAATATTATTCTGTAAAGAATTCTAAGCTATAAACCAAACCACTCAGCTCCCAGATGAATCATACAATTTCACATAATTTCTGTTTAAGTAAAAAAGTTTATGAAATATACTTTACTACACACACTACTGTTCAAAAGTTTGGGGTCTTTTTTAAAGAAATTATTCAGCCAAAGATGCATTAAAGTGATAGTAAAGACATTTATAATATTCTAAAAGATTCATATTTTACATAAATGCTGTTCTTTTGAAATTTCTTTTCATCAAAGAATCCTAAAAAATGTATAATGGTTTCCACAAAAATGTTAAGCAGCACAACTGATTACAGCATTGATAAGACATTTGATTTATTTATTGCAATGAAATGCTGCCACAACTACAATTTTTTGCTGTAGATTTAAATGTATTCATCATTTACTCACACAAAGTTGTTCCAAATCTGTGTGACTTTTGTTTCTGCTGAACACAAAAGAAGATAATTTGAAGAAGGTTTCAAATCTTTTAGTTAATGTAATGAAAGAAACTGGGTTCCAAAACAACATTTTATTTTATTTTAATTATGTATTCATTCATTCAAAATATCATCTTTTTCATTTTCATTGTTGGGTGATTTATCTCTTTGAAGAAATATATTGAGGTTATTTTTAACTGAATGTCTATAGGCTTATATTCAAGTCTATAGACCTATAGTCTGATATTCAAAAACATGTTTACAGTAAATACACTTATATATGAAATCACCTGGAATATTCCTTTAAAGCTGCAATATACAGTATGTATTCATCAGCTGTTGATGTGTCGTTGTACTAAAAGTTGGTTCAAAGAGATTTTTAGGCCATGTTATTCAGAAAAACAACATATATATATATATATATATATATAACAGTATCTACCGGGAGAACAAACTCTAAAATACCCAAACTAGTGCTGTGACATGAATAGTGGCCACATCCCAGAGCAGCACATCACCACATGATCCATTTGTACAGACGCCTACAGCCTCGCTGCCTGCTCCCGAGCTCCGTCCCCAGTGTTCTCAGCACATGAATATCATCAGCTGTGATTCACAGAGACAGGGTCACTCAGGGCTACACAGCCAAACAGGCACAAGGTGTGCTTTAATGGCTCCTACCTTGTCAAGAGAAATCCCCCAGTTGTCCAGGCGTAACAAACGCCTCATGACAGGGTCAGTCGACCTTCCAGGCGAGGACAAGCACATCTCGGCACGTTGACTCAGTGCTATGAGTGCCAAGCAAAGCCCTCACCATCAGATCAGCAGGCGCCTGCCCTGCTGTGTTTTTAAGCTTGATTTAAAAGTATTTTCAATTTCCTTCGGGTCATAAGAAACACTTGGCTAGACACTTGAATCAAAGAGGATGGGCTATACTGACTTAAATGCTTACATTTTTAATTTGTATCTTTTTTTATGTTTGAACTGAATTATGGTGGTATTAAATGTGCACTCAGTAATTGTTTCCTCATTTTAGAATATCAGTAGCCTAATAAAAGTTGTTTTATTTTACATGGAGCAGGATGCCACATGGGTGGCACACTGTTTTTGAACAGTAAGATTTTTAATGCTTTTAAAGAATCTATTCTGCTCACCAAGCCTACATTTATTTGATCCAAAGTACAGCAAAAACAGTACAATTGAAATATTTTTACTGTTTAAAGGGGACCTATTATGCACCTTTTTACAAGATGTAAAATAAGTCGCTGATGCCCCCAGAATGCATATGTGAAGTTTTAGCTCAAAATACCACACAGATAATTTTTTATAGCTTATTAAAATTGACACTTTTAGGGTATGAGCCAAAATGCGCCGTTTTTGTGTGTGTCTCTTTAAATGCAAATGAGCTGATGCAGCCGGCCCCCTTTTCAGAAGAGGACGGAGCTTCAAGAGCTCAAGCTCCGGCAATACCGGTGCTGGCCTTTGCAAATAAACATTCCACTATTAGTACAAGCCTGTTATCTTTACAGAAAACGTACTCTGTTTAAAAGTCAGTCACCTTATTGTTCTGTGCATAATAAATGATTGTTTATGAATTACACAGACAGGGAGCACGGCACAATAAAAATAATGACAGCTGGTCTCATTGTGCCTTAGCATGCTATCACAAACTTTATATGTCCCACGTGTGATTATGAGCTCGACAAATTCAAGCAGTCGACTTTACATTGAGCTGCAGTAACGAACCTAATTTCCCTCCGGGGATTAATAAAGTATTTCTGATTCTGACATTGCTTTCATATGCAATTTTTTATTTGAAGGCAGCATCAGTGAAAACGGGCATAGCTTTAGCAACATTAGCCTTACAGAGTGCCAAGCAGCTCTTTCAGAAAGGCAATTTGGAAAACAAACGTGTGATACTTCCTTTGTCTGGAGCTGACGTTCGTGCAAGAAGCGATGGTATTGATCCCTAAACATATAGGGGACTTTACCGATTTTTTCCGGGATATTTCCTTCGAAAATGAAATTTAACCACAGTGTCCTAAGCAGCTCAGATGGAGGGAGTCTATGGAGATGCCTATGTTCGTTTGTGCATCCCAAAACACAACACTTGTAATGCTTCTTTAGCGCTGACATTGTAAATCTCCAGCAGCTAACGTTACAGCAAGAAAACAGTAATGGCAGACTGCTGCTTCTCACTCAGGCCTGTGTCTATGCTAATAGGGCAGAGAGCATCACAAATGGGCGGGACTTTTTCCCTTCAGTGACATGTACAAAGGGAGAATCTGAAACCGCTCATTTGGAGAGACTGTTTATAATTTTTTGGGATTATAAAAAAAATGAGTGGGTGGATTTTTACCATTGTAGGCTGGTTGTTTTCACACATTGCGTTTGTTCAAACACCTTATAAAAGTGATATTTGCATAATAGCCCTAGTAAAAAATAAATATATTTAAAATACATTTATTTCATACTGAGTATAGTTCAAATCTATTAACATATTTACTGACATATCGCTCAAGACTTACTGATAAAAAATTTAATTAAACATTTTTGGAGTACTACTACTCTGCAACTTGGAAAATTAATTTATTACTGTGAGCGATGACTAGTTACCTGTTCCAAGATGGCGAAACATTGAAGTGTGTGTGTATGTATATATATATATATATATATATATATATGCTCCAAGACCTGAAATGGGTGTGTCAAATGAGACATTAACAATGTACACTTAGTGCCGGGACAATCCCCCTGGAACGACCTGGGGTTAAGTACCTTACTAAAAAAGAAACTTGCAAAACACACTGGGAATGTTTTAGCCTAAAGCTTTATCTACAAGGCCACACTATCATCTAACCAATACAATTCCTCAGTAAGGTTGCTATTAAATCTGTAGTTAACACTGCAGATGATGGTTGGAAGAAACATACCTATTGAGATTAAAACACTCCTCAACAGCCTGAAGTGTTGTGCATCCTACTTTTGTTTGGACTCCAGCTGTGTCAAAGGCTGTTCTCAGAAAGGTATATCATGCTTTTCCCAGGAGTACCTCATGTTAGCTTGTTATCCCCTTAACCAGAACCACTTTTTTCTGTACTTATTTCCACTTCAAAGGGATCCATTTTTCTTCTTAATTCTGGAATCAGGCCAGTCCCTGTACTGCATAAGTGGCTCGTGAATTCATAATATTCTGTCGTGGACAAATGTTGGAATGGCAGGTTATGATCACTGAGAGCATGACTGTGATTATCACTGATTATCTCCAGATGCAAATGCATCAAGTACAATCATTTATGGTCTACACTAAATCTGCATTATAGACAGTCTCATGATGGTCTCATGGGCTTGATTTCAGACAACACATCTGGAGTGGTGACCAGGCGAGGGGGGTTCCGGAGACTGGAGCAGAGCATGTACCTGGTGCCGGTCGTTGTGGAGGATGGCGGGTATCCAATCCGAAGCAGCACGGGGACGGTGTCGGTGCGGGTGTGTACCTGCGACACAGACGGCTCCCTCATTTCCTGCAATGCGGAAGCCGTCTTCTTTCCCATGGGACTCAGCACTGGAGCTCTAATGGCCATTCTGCTGTGCATTGTCATTCTGCTGGGTGAGTTAGACACATTTGTGTCCAACAGAATACTGGCAAGACAAAGAAATATGCATTTTATTCATTTAATGTAATAAATAGAGAAGATACAAGAAAAAAAGCAGGGCTTGTGTTTGCATAGTCAAGTCATTTTTATTTGTCATTTGATTTGGCCCAAGGCTCTGATAGCAGGACACTAACAGTACCGACAATTGTGTAAACCAAATAATAGAAGTATATGTGTATTTGTTTAACTTCTGGGAGTTTTATGTCCCAGAGGTTTATTTTTATTAAAACTAACAGAGTATTTCATAAAGAACTTACATGAATTTACAAAAGCCTTTATACAGTATTTATATTACTGTTCAAAACTTTTTTAAAGAGTTTTTGAAAGAGTATTATGCTCAAACAGACTGAATTTATTTGATCAAAAATACCGTAAAAACAGTAATTCTGTAAGATATTATTACATTTTGAAATAACAGTTTTCTATTTGAATATATTTTAAAATCTAATTTAGTCTTGATGGCAAATCTGAATTGATTACTCTATTCTTCAGTGTCACATAATCTTACAGAAATCATGCTAATATGCGGATTTGATTCTCAACATTTTTTGAACATTATTTACATTTACATTTACATTTAGTCATTTAGCAGACGCTTTTATCCAAAGCGACTTAAAAATGAGGACAATAAAAACAGTCAAAACTAACAAAAGAGCAACAATATATAAGTGCAAATGACAAGTCTCGGTTAGCCTAGCGCAGTATACGTAGCAAGGTGTGTGGATGAGTTTAGAGACTTCTGCCTCAGAGAGTGGAGAGAAGGATGAAAACGAGTGTATGTTTGCTGGTAAGATGTGTTTGACAGTTTGTGTCAAACATTCAAACATTATTTGAAATAGAAGTCTATTGTAACAGAATAAATGTTTTAATGGAGACTTTTGATCAATTTAATACATTCTTGCTGAACAAATGTATTGATTTCTTTAGTAACTTCAAACTTGAACATTAGTTTAGATTTTATTGGTTACTTTTGTCCCAGACCCGGACTTTCAATCTTAAAATATTAAAATCCATCATACAAACATGAATTACATGTTTAAAACTAGGATAATATAAATAAAAATCATAAACCATTTTTGCAATCATTGTGTAAAAATGTATTTCAGCCTTTCACTTGTGAAGAAAATAATTGAATTGTACTTAATTTCCAGTTAAGCTATAATTTTGCAATCATGCAAAACATGAAAATACTATTTTATGTTTGTGTATTTAAGATACATTAATGCTAGCAATGAAATCAGCCTTAACAAAACAAAACCATCTTCTAGGGAAACAAAAATTAATGGTCATCACAGAATGCTTTTAAAAAGCACATCATTTGAGAGGAAATGTTCATGACTTTCAGAAGAAAATTACTTACAATTTTTTTGTGATGCATATAAACACACTGCTGGACAAATGAAATAAAATAGTGAGGTCTGAAAAGTATATTTTAAGAGTTTATAAAAGCCAAAGTGCCCATAGTTACAGAAACACCTATATAATATAAAGTATACTGTACATAAAGCATAGAATGTGAAATCATCTTTATAATAATTATTTAAAAACAATCTTCTAGATGCGAAAAAAAGAGCTGTAATGGGACAAGAGTACTGAGGAAGGTAGAATTGCAATAAAAGCTCTGTATTGCAATAAGTACTAGGTAAGTGAATTATGTAGCAGAGAGTGACAGTGCAGTGAAGTGATGTGCTTTGACTTCATATTTTCATTTGGCAGCGTTACAGAAAAGAGAGATTCCTTTATACGGCAACCACTTGGGGGAGCTGATGCTGAAATAATGATTTGAATATGATCAATATTATATTCTAAAAGACTAGAAAATAACAACAGGAGAAAACCTTCCCCTTAATAACACATGCAGGTTGATTCAGCCAAATTTCCCCCTCTGCTTCTTCAGAAAGCGTGAATTTTTAGGTCTAATCTTTAATTATCGCAGCAGCGCTTGTGCCTCCCTGTCTCTTTCTCTCTCGCGTCTTTCTTTGAGTGAAGTGGGGCGAGCGAGCGCTGTCTGCCTCTGAGGATGGAGATGAAAGCTCAGAAAAACTACCTCCCCTCCTCTCACACAACCGAGGCACTACGATGGTGACAGACAGCATGTCAAAACTGCATTATGGCTACCCTCGGGCTGCCGTTCTCTTTTGTCCCGTTTTGAAAACCCACGTCAGAACAAAAAAAGAAATCAGCTAATGGCTCCAGAACATGTGACCATCCCTTTTTTCACTAGTTGTTGTCACTTAAAGGTACTGTACTGTATGTATGTCAACGTGTATTACGCCTCTGGTGTTTTGCAGTGATGGTGGTGCTCTATATGGGCCTGAGAAAACACAAGAAGAAGGACACTCTGATGTCGTCTAAAGAGGACATCCGGGACAATGTGATCCACTACGACGATGAGGGGGGTGGGGAAGAGGACACCCAGGCCTTTGACATAGGTACGTTACGCAATCCCAAAGGCATCAAAGAGACGGCGCAGCTGCAAAAAATAAGATCAGAGGATGAGCCCGATCGGGCTAGTGCGTGCATGCCCAACGAGGACAGCGAGGACATCCGAGCCTACATCCATCACTGTCTTCTGGAGAACTCAACACCTCCGTATGACTCTCTGGTCACGTATGCATATGAGGGAGAGGGATCGGTGGCCGAGTCTCTCAGTTCCATTGAGTCCTGGGTGCTTGAACCCAAGGAGGATTACAGAAATCTCTGTGACTGGGGTCCTCGCTTCAAAATACTGGCTGGGATATTTAAAGAGCATGAGTGTAAGGACACGGAAAATGAAGCACACGCTGAGGCACTAAATGACAGACTGGACTGAGAGCATTTTCACACGCTCACAGTTTATTTATTTCAGGCATGGCACTTAAAGTAATAGTTCAATCTAAAATGAAAAATGTCATGTTGTTCCAAACCTGTTTGCCTTACTTTCTTCTGTGCAATAGTTTAGCCATGTATGAAGCATAGTTCACACAGAAGTCACCTTCAAACCAAATGGCTTTCTGCTGGTCAACGTGAAAATCCGTGTGAGCAGTTTGTAGCTGAAATCTGTGTGGGGAAATATTTTGCCCTTAATGTGATCTCATGGATTCCTATTGAAATGACTAGATTTTGCCTGCAAAAATTTGAAGAATATTGGTAAATATGACCGCACCTTAACACAACAGACATTTTTAAAATGTCTGAGTGTTTTTAGGTATATACAGTACAATGAAAGTCAATGGGGATGAAATATTGTTTTGGGCCCTATTGGCTTTGATATGGACAAAAAGGTTAAAACTTCAATGAACAACAATAAAAGTCAACACATCTTAACACAATAGAAGACATTTAAAAAAATGGCTTGAGTGTTTTTTGTCTATACAGTCTATACCAGGGGTGCCCAAACTCTGTCCTGGAGGGCCAGTGTCCTGCAGAGTTTAGATCCATCCCCAATTAGACACACCTGAACCAGCTAATCAAGCTCTTACTAGGCATACTAGAAACCTCCAGGCAGGTGTGTTGAGGCAGGTTGGAGCTAAATTCTGCAGGACATCGGCCCTCCAGGACTGAGTTTGGGCACCCCTGGTCTATACAATGAAAGTCAATGGGGACAAACTGTTGTTTTGGACCCCACTGACTTTGATTATATGGACAAAACAGCTGCAACTTCACTGAACAACAGTAAATGTCAACACCCCCAATACAAAATAACATTTTTATTTTTTTTTAAGTTAAAGATTTTAGATAAGATTTAGTCTATGTAGTCTGTACAGTGAAAGTCAGTGGGGACAAACTATTGATTTGGACACCACTGACTTTGAGTATATGAGCGAAAACAGTTGAAGCTTCACTGAAAAGCAGTAAATGTGACTGTACCTTAACACAAAAGTTAGTGTTTTTTTGTCTATACAGTCTATACAATGAAAGTGATTGACTTTGAATATATGAACACAAACAGTTGAAAAAAAGAAAAGAAACAGTTGTTGTTGTTTTTTTCCCCTGCAGAAGAAAGTCAGTCAAACAGGTTTGGAATGACATTAGTGTGCGTAAATGACAGAATTTTCATTTTGGGGTGAATTGTTTCTTTAAATGAAGTTATCGTCTATGGCAAGGGAAAGACACTGACAAGGCTGGCTGTGTGCCTTTCCTATACCTCATGCATATTTTAAACTCTTCTGTTCACTATTTAGGAAAAAACGTGGAACTGTAATTTTTTTCCAACTGCATTTTAACATCTGTTTTATATACTTCTCCAAGTCAAAGAACCAAAAAAAAAAACCCTCTTTGATATAAAAAGTGCCTCATGAACTGCTTTATTTGTCCTTCAACTGTTGACATTATTTATACTGATCCAAGCAAGAGAAGTCTATAACCTCTGTGTCAATGGACCAAGAGGAGGAAAAATAGCAGAAACATCACATTCAAAAAAAGCATAGCCCTGCTAGCAATTCTTCCAAACATATTTACCAGCACTTAGCAGGAATTCTGCCAGGCCAGTGCCCGGAACGTCACAGTCGGTGCTTTTCACTGATGCCCCATGAACACATCTGTTTGGATCGCCCTCACTGACTGCCCCAGCCTGTGCTGCTTGCTTCCATGGTGATTGAGCCCCTCCAACCCTCCTTACTGTCCTCCGGGCCTCTGCCACTGGTTTGATAGCCACAGGCTCTTTACGCTTGCTGTCTTCCTGTCTAACTGTTGTGGTGGTGCTCTGACATCACCCTACAGCGATTCATCAGTGCCGTGGCTTTACACTAGAGCAGCTCATTCCAGTGATTCTGTGTTGGTCATTATAATGTTCATTTTGACCCACGTTTTCTATCAGTCTCCCTGAGAGGGAAGCTAATGAGACCTTTTTGTCAGTTATCAAAAGAGAATATGAAAGAATATCTTATCCATTATTGATTATATTGTATAAACCTGTGTCTATAAGAAACTCAAATGGAGACTTTCGACAATAAAGTTATGTTTGTGATAAATGCTCTTTGCTTCTCCCTCCCTAGGTTCACATTTTATCACCCAGAGTTAGGCCTGTTACACAATGCAAGTGTAAGCATATGTTTTTATAAAATGTATAGATTTATATTAATTTTAATTAAAAAGTTGGGGGTTGGTAAATTTTTTAAAGTTTTTTATTTTTTTATTTTTTTTAAGAAGTCTCTTATGCTCACCATATTTAAAAATATAGTAAAATACAGTAATATTGTGAAATATTATTAGGATTTTAAAATATGTTAATATTTTAATATATTTTAAAATGTAATTTATTCCTGAAAGCTGAATTTTCAGCAGTCATTACTCCAGTCTTCAGTGTCACATGATCATTCAGAAATCATTCTAATATGATGATTTGATGGTTAAAAAACATTGCTTATTATCAATGATAAAAACAGTTGTGCTGCTTAATATTTTTATGAAAACTGCAAAAAAAAAAATCCAATATTTTTTGATAAATAGAAAGATCAAAAGAACAGCATTTATTTAAAATTGAAATCTTCTGTAACATTATAAACCTCTTTACTGTCAATTTTGGCCTTGTCAACTGTCAACTTAATGTATTCTTGCTGAACACAAATATTAATTTCATCATAAAAAATCTTACCTACCCCAAACTTTGAATGGCAGTGTAATTAAATTATAATTAATTACAATTAGTTTTTATATTACAAATAGTTATTCAAATAGCCTATAAAATAATTGGTTTTGAATAAAAAAAATAAATTACAAACATGATTTTCATGGAATCTAATTTACATGTGAAAGTTAAACCTCAAAGTAACGATAAACTGCTTAAATCATCAGGATTTAGTCAGATTGAAATAAGGACTGTTTATGTGCCTTTTTAATGTGTGCTTAAATCAGTTTAAATCAAGGCCATCAGATACATTTTACATCCGCAAACAATGGGTAAGTACTTTGCTTTATAATTTCAGGTTTATGTTGATAAACATGTTTACAATTCATTTTCTCTGTTCAAAGCACTACACATGGCAAAAATAGGCTCAGTACTTAAACTCTAACTGTTCTGCTTAAGTAGGCAGTGTGAATGCAGTAACCTGTTAATATGGGTGCTGAAATAAATACGTTGCTTACATGTGTGGTGTGAAACAGGCTTTACAAACAATTGTTTTGCCAATTTTGCGCACCTTACTCTTCCAATGTCAATTTCAACCTTTACAAATGCTGGACTCACCAATATGAGTTAATAATGCATGGCCTTATTTATAACCTGCATGAAGAGACAAGGAAATGACTTTTTTCCCTCAGGCTACATCTGCATTTTTTTCTTCTTGTCCATAATCAAGTGGTTGATCAAAGAAGACGTATCTTTCATAAAAACATTTCCACTTTTCAATTCCATCTCTTTTCATCATTAGACTATTTTTGTGCTCTCGCAATCCAAAGAAGACATCTTACTCTACCAAGTATTGAGAAAGATGACTTGCCTTCAGTTTTAAAACCTGTTAATGCACTTAGAAATGTCAAGTAGATTCTAAATGTCAAGTTCTAAGTCTTATTGTAATGAGCCAGATAACACTGAACTTTAATTGTGCTGTATAGTCATACCCTTAATACAATAAAACAGGATGATTTTAGCTTTTGACAGGTCTTGCTTCAGGAAGGCCATAAGTAACTGTCTCTTATCAACATCTATTTGAATTGTCCCTCTGCTAAGGTATTGCTTATTGCCGCTGTCTCGATAATACGGAAATGAATAGTTTTCTAATGAATAAAAGCAATATACCCAATATATATTTAAAAGGACATTGCGATATGTTTGTATACAAGTCTCTCCTTAATGTTAGAAAATTACATAATAATGTTTATTTACCCATTTGCAAATAGTTTTTTGTTTATTTGTTTTAAGCCTTAAAACTTAAAGGAATAGTTCACCCAAAAATAAATTTGCCAAAAATGTACACACCCTCAGACCATCCAAGATGTTGGTGAGTTTGTTTCTTCATTGGAACAAATTTAGAGAAATGTAGCATTACATCACTTGCTCACCAGTGGATCCTCTGCAGCGAATGGGTGCCGTCAGAATGAGAGTTAAAACAGCTGAGAAAAAAACATTACAATAATTATTTGGTTCATAAAAAATAAATAAATAAAAATTTTAAAAATAAAATGAAAAAGCAGCTTTTCACTTCACACGACACTAATTGATAGAGTCATGCGGATTACTTTTGGACTATTGTGGCTTAAAACAAGGAAAAACTATATTATATTGTTTTGTTTTGTCATGTTGTGTATTACTGTATCTTGTATGTTAAGAATGTTGTTGTTTTTTTGCTTTACTGAAAAACAAATATTTTTAAATGTTATTTGTTTTGTTTTGTTTTGTTTTGTTGTGCAGTGAACACAGGCTTGCAAAAAGTTCCTTGTTCTATGAGTGTCTTATGAGCATCAGTAGCAGCAGCAGAGCAGTGTAAAAACAGTGCTGCATTTCCAACCAGACACTTAACAGTGTCCTTGCCTGCCAAATGATTTATCCTTCATAATACTCATAGATGCAGGCGTCTTAGACTTCAAAGGATTGAACTTTTTTTTTTTTTACATGCAGTCGAGGGCCATTGTAGAGACTCAAAAATAAATCCCTTCTGTTCAATTCCATATCACACCAAAACCACATCAAACATGTAAACTCCAGCTGAGTCAGGCGCTACTTCAAAAGAGAATGCAAAATCAAGCACAACAGCATGTCTGTTCTAAGATGAAATGCTTACTGCAGGAGAAGCAAAGGCTGTGTGCAGTCTGAAGAGGTCTTTACTGATTGCTGACCTACACCAGAATTCTGGGAAAGACATTCCACGCCTCTCTAATTAGAGGAATCGTTTTACACAGGTTACCCTGCAATGCCAACCTATGAATCACTTTCAAAATTAATACTTAAGCAATGTTCAAAAGCATCTTCAAAAGGGGGGGGGAATCAGAATTCTGAGAAGAAAAAAAAAAAAAATTAATTCCATGATGGGAAAAATGTGGAATGTGGAGTTTATGTCTCATAATTCATACATTTTTGATTCCGAATTGCAAGAAAAGTTGCAGAATTGTGAGATAAGCCGCAATTACTTTATTTATTTATTCATTTATTCTTTTTTTTTATTATTATTCCATGATGGAAACAGGCTTCATATTTATCTGACCATTTTGATTTTGGGAAACTTTTACTTCACTAGTCAAAAGCATCTTAACTGTGTCTCATGAAAAACATTGTTCCTTGTTATTTCCAACTGAATCAACCGAAACACACTCAGGGATGTGATAAAAGAGTCCACTTTGTGATCAAGTTCTTATGAAATGATTCTTTTCGGTGAACCTGTTGAATCCGTTCACAAATCACACTGATTGAGTCATTTACAAATTGGACTGATCCGAGTATTCATGAGTGTACAACTTACTCATTCAGTGATCCAGTCCCGAGTTTAGTACACTGAATTGGTCAAATCTAATTTAAAATGAGCAAAGAACCAGAAGGGATATGATCCCCAGAGCTTGAGTGTACAGGGAAGTTAAATAATGCCTTGAAAAGTAAGTAAAAAATTCTGAACGTTAGTATTTTAAAGTACTTCTCAAGTGTTTTGACTTGGTTGCACACACATTTGAATTATCAGTAACTTCAAATGATATTGAAAGTTTAATCTTTTGATGATTTTAGTGTATGACAATTTTGTTAATAAAATAAAACATTTGGTTATTCACAGATCATGCATATTTAATGTTTGCATCCACTAATGGCCCTTAGTGCTAAATTTTACTCTGCTAAATTACTCTTTTTGTCTTCCATGTGAGAAAGACCATTAAACTGGTTTGGATCATCACGAGGGTGAGAAAATAATGACAAAATCTTCATTTTTGTGTGAACTATTCCTTTAAGTAATATATAGGTCATGGTTAATAAAAATGAGAGACATTTGTCTTGCATCACGTGGGTGTTTCGGAGGCTATATTTTCCTTCCCTCCTCCATAACAAGGCCCCAATTCCCTTTTCCGCACTACAAACGCATTGTTTTCAGCAAGCCCTATGAATTCTAAGGAAACGATTAAGTCTCTGCTGAATCACACTCACATTCATTGCTCTAAATATGTCACTAAAAAGTTTATTTCCCAACCATCCGGGATTCAGAGGTAAGCCTCTCTTCTTGTCACACTCTCTCTTCTCTCAGAGAAAAAAAGCGGTCTGGAAGTGCTCTCAATATACAGACACATCTTGAGTCTGCATGAGGAGAGGACAGTTTTAAATATGGTGATAAATGGCTTTTTTACTGTCTGAGTAGAGGCTATCAAACACAGAGCTGCTCTGAATACACAGCAACAGTTTGGTATGCATATAAATGTCTGGAGCTGTAAGAAACTTTGATGCAATATGAATGGCTGGAGTTGACACCATCCTTTGTGTGAATGTATTTGCTGCAGATTATAACACAATCAAGGTATTTTGACTACTGTGGGTTTGATGGAAGGGTGTTGATTGAGCACAATTCACATCATTGCCACCTTCATCAAATATTCATATGAGGACATCTGTTAATAGCACCTCATGTGAAACATCAAAATCTTAATCCTGTTCTTGACAAGTGAGCAAAATTTCTTTAGCAGTTTAATTGGTAAGACTCAGATCATCATCAGCTCAGATCATCAGACAAATTAAAGCAATTCCCAACCAGGAATGGATGTTAGGATTCCCGAGGAAGGTTTAGTGCGATTTCTTTTTAAGAACTAATCTTAACTTCAAAATTTTAACTGTTTTCCTATCATGTCTTTATTTTTTACATTTTTTTTAACAAAAATTGTAAGTGTGAGAAGCTCTGTTCAACTGAGGATACTCCTTTCCTCTTCTCAACTCAGTACAGTATGTAACTGTGATATTGGATTTATGATACAAATTGTTAGAGTTTTAAATTATAATGGGTTTATGCACAAATATGTCACAATCAATCAATGAAAAACTGAAGCTATGGTCTATTCACATTGGCTACTTTTGGTCTTCATAAAACTAATTTACTAAAATGGATGAGACACTGTAACTCTAAACGTGTGTATTTCTATCCAGATGCTGTCACATTCTACAGTCTCTTCATTTGCAAAGAGAAACACACAAAATACACACAATGATGGACAGAAAGGCATCATAGAGGATTTGGAAGAAGATATTGTGTGAACATATTTTACTGGAACTTGATCTTCATTACACCTGTTTTTCTGTTTCTATTTAGTGATGTACTTATTTATGTATTTATTCAAATTCAATGTCAATTGTAACTTACTAATGTGTTCAGCTCATAATTGTTGCTAGAACGCTGTAATTTTTGCGACAATTTTGCTACAATCTTAATTTTTGCTACTAATTAACATGCTGTACGATTATTTTTTTCATGTGAAACAAGGTATTAGAAGACCAAGCAGATTGAGGGGTAAAAAGACAATATTCATAAATAATATATCTAAAAACAAATTTTTATGAAAATAAACTATTATTAAGGGTATTTATTTAAGTCGATTAAGGTCCTATTTAGCACTTCCAAAGCATATACCTCTATGGAGCCTTTTAAAAGGAGTTCTATTTAGCACCAAAATGGGTTCTGCTGTTGTTACAA